>NC_045618.1:39778381-40081411 GCF_009829155.1 Mustela erminea | reverse complement strand
ACATGCATCAGAGTACGCGGAAGGGCTTGTTCACACCCAGATTGCTGACACCAAAGTATGTGATTTAGTCAGTCTGGATGGGGGCCCAAGATCTTGCATTTCTAACCGGTTCCTCCTAAGTGAGGCTGCCACTGCTGGTTCCTGGGACACATCCTGAGGACCACTGGCTTCCAAGACAGCCCCTGGAGCCCGGCCACTAGCTTTGTTCCTGGAGGCCCACTGTGTCCCTGTGACAACCTCAGCAAGTTGCTCACCCAGTTTCCTTGTCTGTTAACCAGGGATGCCGACACCACCTGGGTTCGGTGACGTCTGTGAGCTTCTGCGTTATGCACGACATAATAAGTCATTACTGATCATTCCTTTCAAAAGGTAGGAAAAAAGCTGTGCACATTTGCTGCTTTCTGGAAAATCTTCTGGCAGGCGAGGTGTCCCTCTCCCCAGGCATGTTTGGAGAAGCTCTGTTCTTTCACTGGTGAAAAAAAGCTCCCCAGACCGACTTTATTCACATGCTGTTGATTCCTCATTAAGTGCTGGGATGCTGGGTACAGCCAGCCTTTAACCTGGATGCCCGGATCCTTATAAATAAAGAATGCAGCAAAATCAAATGAGAAGAGCCACATCTCAGGCAGCAGCAGTGAGTCTCACTTAGCTTCCCTGGGAGGGCCTGCTCTCGGAAGGCTCAGAGTCTGTTCTGGCTGGCAGGGAGTAGAAAGAGCAGTTCCCGGCATCCTAGGCGGCATCCTAGGCGGCACTCTGTCTGAGTGCTTTAATCATATGCAAGGCTGAAGTTGAGGGAGGAAGCAAGCAGACCCCTGTAGCTGGGCTTTTTACCTGATTATGCCTTTGGGCTGGGGAGGGCACTCAGCAGGCTGGTGAACATTTCAGGCAGAGTAGTAGCAGAGCCCAGTGAGACCCAGTGTGTGGCACTAGCAGCTGAGGCCCGGTGTGGTGGGGATGCTAGTGCGTGACCAGGTGGGACTCCAGGCAGGGCCAGGTCCCACAAGCACTTGTATGGCTTGCTGGGAAGCTCCCGTAGATAAACTGTATTGGCAAATTAATGAAAAAAAAAAAAAAAGATGTATTGGGGCACCTGGGTGGCTCAGTGGGTTAAGCCTCTGCCTTTGGATCAGGTCATGATCGCAGGGTCCTGGGATTGAGCCCCGCATCGGGCTCTCTGCTCAGTGGGGAGCCTGCTCCTCCCTCCCCCTCTCTCCTGCTTCTGTTCCCTCTCTTGCTGTCTCTCTCTCTCTATCAAATAAATAAATAAAATCTTAAAAAAAAAAAAAGGTATCAGACTGTTTCACAGAACCAGGGCAGCCTGCATCATGCCATAGGGAGGGGCTGCAGCAGGGAGCACAGTCATCCCACCCCCACGCCCAAGACGGGCTTTCTCTACTCTTACAGTCTCCGGGCGGGATCAGAAATGTCTATCCCATAGCATCCATGCATACATGTTTTAGATTTAACCATCTCAGCAGACGGACTCTTTCTTAGTTCCAGCATCAAATTTCTGGCAGAGAGGCTCTGCTTGGCCATCTTGGGTCAGGGGCTGGCTGGTCCAATCAGATGTTGCCATGGGAGGGAACAGAGGCATCTCGTCCAACATGACTGCTGGGGCCCTCTGTTGTGGATTAAGGGCGGGCTATGAAAGGCTTCTTCGTGAACCAGGCAGATACTGCAAGCGGACGACCTCCGCAGAAGGACAGAGCAAACTCGGAGCTCCCTTTCCACTCGAGGCAATCAGATTGGACTTTATGTTCCATTCCTGTTCCCTCCCAGCCAGTAGTGGAGGGAAACACAAGCGCTGAGTTTGTGGCTGCAGGTTTGGGCTGGGAGGATGGGGGACTAGCTCCTGGGCACAGGCATGTGACCACTTTGGAAACAATATCGAGCCCTCCTGACACAGTCAATGACTAGCAGAGAACTCAGTGTGGCCACCATCAACTTGGAAGCTAAGAAAACGTGACAGCCAAGCACCAGGCAAACAGTTCTTCCATAGAACATCAAGATACGCTTCCTTAAAAGTATGGTTGTTTTTTTAAGCAGCAAATAAATGGAAATCAAACTACAAGAAAACTTCACCCACCCATGATCTCACTCTGTTTTTCTTTGTCCCCTCTTTCCTTCCAGCTTCTGTCCAAATGCGCATAGAATCTTCCATAGCTTTAGAAAGTATAAACAACATTTTGTACTCCATGTTATGTAATGAGTACTTTCCAGGCTGCCTTGTCATCTTCTTAACTGTCTTTGTCAGTATGCCATCCTTCAAATGAAATACAGTATACTTTACTTAGCACATAATTAAGGTCTGACTTAAAATTTGAGACTGCGGAGCTAGAAGGAATCTTAGGAAATCACTGAGGCCAGGGAAAATGAACCTGGAGGGCAGAACGAACTCCCTAAGGTCAAAGAGCTGGGGAGTTCCAGACTAGATCTCATTCATGTCTTCAAACATCTGTTTGTAATTACCCACGGGATGTCAGGTAGCATGGGCTTCCTCTCACCACATTGCATGACCTAATTAACGTTTGTTAGGTGGGAGCTGTTTCTTATTTTTCTGAACAGAGGAGGGAGTGCCTCTTCGACTCACTGTCAGGAAAATAGAGGTTGTGGAACTGAAATGAGTAACAGCAGTTTTGATTCGGACTGGTTTCGTGACTGACGGGTAGAGAAGTCAGCATGCAAAGACATTTTTGTGTTTCCCAGGTTTGGCTTGCTGTCTCGATGCCCTTTGCGAACTCCACAGGGATTTGAAGCTTTAAGTCTGGTTATAAGCTTATGCAAGCTGTTAGTCACCTTTTTAGATGAAAAGCACCGCAGGATTATGCTTGAAAATGTTCCATGCTTCGCTACGGATTCCTTTGGAGTAATTCAGCTGTAGTATGATTTTGAGGGAGAAGTGATTGAACGGTTATATTCCAAAACACATTTGCATTTGAAAATGGGGGTTTATCAGCTAAAATAACTATTCTTGAAAGGTACACATACAGGGCAAATTTAGAACAAGCAGAACGATTTAGACATGATAGCTATGAATTGCCCAAAAGCTTAAAATACTGGGGGCCCTTGGTCACGCAGAAACCTGGACATGGATTGAATCATGAATATCTACTGTTTTCCTTTGGAAAACATACTGGAAAAGGAAATCTTGTCACTGCTGTATGTCCACAGATCATTTTAAACATTCTAGGCATGCATCAGTGCAACTGTAAACACACATTTGACCAGAAACCAACCAGGGGAGGAGTCTAAGCTTTTGGTGTAGTGAAGAGGGTGGGCTCCAGAGTCAGACTGCTTGTGTCGGTAGCTTGATTCTACCACTTACTGGATATGTGAACTCGGCTGGGTCTCAGTTTGCTCATTTGTGAAATGGGCAGAAGATTCTTTAATTCCCGGAATTGTTGTGTTGAATTGATTATGTTAAATCATGTAATGTAATACGTCTCAAACTGCAATGTGCCCACACATCTCCTGAGTTCATATGAAGCAAAAGCAGAGAAAGACAAATATTGCAGGATCTCACTTAAATGTGGAATCTGAAAAAGCTGAGCTCACAGAAAGGAGATGTGGGTTGCCAGCGGCTGAGGGACAGGGAAGATGGGGAGATATTAGGTAAACGGTAAAAATGTCCAGTTATAAGAGGGTAAGTTTGGGGACATAATGTACAACTTGGTGAGTGTGGTTAATAATACTGTATCGTATTCTTGAAAGTTGCTAGGAGGGCAAATCTTAAATGTTCTCATCATAACAACAGCAGCAAAATGGCAATTATGGGAAGTGAAGCATGCTTACTAACTTACTGTGGTGCACACGTAGACACACATACATATGTATATGTATGTGATAAATAATACATACATATATGAAATCATCACACTGTAGACCTTAAACTTCCACAATATTGTATCAATTATATCTCAATAAAACTGGAAAAAAGGAAAAGACAAAATAATAATGCTATAGGTCTAGGGTGTAGACTGCTATTCTGGATTTCTTCTTTTTTTAATTTAATTTTACTTTATTTATGTATTTATTTAAAAGAGAGAAAGAGAGAGAGAAGATAAACGGGGAGCAGGAGGCAGAGGGAGAAGCAGGCTCCCCGACAAGCAGAGAGCCCAACACAGGGCTTGATTCCAGGACCCTGGGATCATCACCCAAGGGGAAGGCAGCTGCTCAACCAACCCAGGCGCCCCCTATTCTGGTTTTCTAAGAAGTTCTGGACAATGCCTGCCCTGCAGGTCTCCAGGTCACGCTAGGGGCAGTGGGGATGCAGAGTGCCTGTCCCACGAGCAACATTCAATAGTGCTAGTCATTGTCATCCTTCGGATGGATTTCTCCTTCTCTTTCCTTCTTACCACCCTGTCATGGCTTCTGCACAGCTCATCCTTTACATTTCTTTCCTCTTGTTCCAGACCTTTTGCACTAGCTGCTCCTATCGGGTTCTTGTGGTCGCCTGCATATGCGTGGATGGTGTGTGCTTGTCGGGGAGATGGCGCTGGTGCTGAGATGGTCCCATTCAGATTTGGAGAAAGCGGCTCCATCTCAGCCATGCCTTACACCACGGCTCAGCCTTTGCTGGGTTTAAAGGGCCGTTGGAGCCATTAATCAATTTAAAGTTTAGGGCCATTGTCAGAGTTGGCGGAGGGTGTCCCCTGCCTTCCCCATTCCCTAGTGCCTTTGAGCAAGGGAAGTTTCTCCATCCTCGTGCCTGGGAGAGAGAGGTTCCTGGTCTTAGTGCTGTGTTTCTCTATCTCTTCCTCTGACCTCCACCTGGAGTCTTTCTAGCCTGGTGTCTGCCCTTGTGCGTGTCCACTACTGACACGTCACAGTGGTGTAACTCCGGGGTTGCTGTCTTGGCACCTTCAGGGCTTGGTCATTCTCCTTTATTGACTCAACCCTGTGTCAGACCTCACTGGCCATATAGATGCCCTGAGCATCAGCCACCCGCTCTGTCGGGTCACTTCGCCTCTCACAATGGCCACCCAAGTTGGGTCCCTTGCTCTCAACTCCACATCCTTCTCTGCCCCTTGCCAGGGGCCGGTGGGAACTTGCGGCACACACATGTAAGCAGAGCCATTCAGGGGCACCAAGTCCTCTCCCTGAACATCCCACATTGTCATTTGTCCCTTCTGTGACCACCCTAGGGTGGCACCGGTGCAGCGTGGATGGTCTTTCCTGGAATTCCAAATGGAAATGCAGTGGGTCTTGTTCTGAATTCAGCATTTCCTTTTTCCCCTCTAAGTTTCTATCTGCTTGCACCCCCTGCCCTGAGCTAAGGCTCAGAGTTGGCAGGGTGGGGTCTCAGGCAGCTGCTTCTTCCCAGGTTCATCTTTTCCAGAACTCCACTTCCTCCTGGGTAGAGCTCTACTTTCCCTTCTGTCTTTTGGAAATGGCTCTCTGTCCTGTACTATCTTCTTTGCTACCTACCCATGGACACTTTGTTCTAGGTGGATCCATTCTGCCGCCCCTTCCCTGAGGCAATAAACCCTCATGCTCCACCCACCATGATGGTGGAAAGAGAAAACTTTTGCTTACTGAGAGAAGTTAGATTTTTCAGTATTTTAAAAATATTATCCATATTATATAGTATAGCCGCTGAATATACAACAGTGGTCAAACATGAGCTTTTTTTGCTCCTTTTCTTTGTCTTTAGCAGATATTAACAATCTATCATGTTACACAGCCTTGGAAACCTGCTTAGCAGTGTTCTAGCAGTTCTAGCAGGCACGGACAATTAACAAGAGCTAGCCTTGGGAGAATGGACACTTTTCAATCACCAGGACAGGGTTAAGCTCGAGGAAGGTAAAGGAAACATGTAGTCTAGATCTCACATCCAAATAGGAAATGCAAGTTTTACATTTGAGAACTATATCATTGGAAGTCACTTTCAGGTATGAAATAATTCCCGCATCCCCACAAAAATGAGCATTCATCCTCTGCTTGTATAACTCTAATGATGGGGAGCTCACTGCCTCTTAACAGTGAGCTGCATTTTTAGACAAATCTAGGTAGTAGAAAGGCACTCAGTATGTTGTTCTGGAACCTGACTCCTACACATAACCTGTTTCATTCCCAGCCACACTGTTGGCCCTTCACCTACTCAAAGGCAGCCACCACGGTCCCCCTTAGTATTTCCTCCCCCAGGCCTTTTCATTGGCACAGCCTCCAGCCTCCTCGCCAGCTTGCTGGCTCTGCTCTGAGTCCTTCCCAATTTGATGAGCCATTAAAAACTAGGGAGGTAACGTTGATGGGAAATTCTCCGTCCTCCCACAATTTTTTTGTTTGTTTGTTTGTTTTTTTGACGTGGAAATTCCAAGCAAAGGTGCTGATTACTGGGCCCAGGTAAGGGTCCGTCCCCACTGCAGTCTGATGCTGTGTTCTCAGAAACCCCAGCTTGTCCTAGTGCAAGCTCCTTTTTTCTTCCCTTCTCACCCCTTCTCCTCCCCCCCCCACACACCCTCCTGGGGGCATCATTCTTCAGCTGGCTACTCAAAGCAGCAGGCTGCATAGGCTGGTTTTATTGTTTGCTTGTCCAAACTACAGGTTTAATAAGGAGGCCCCAGGAGAAAATGTTTTCAGTGCAAACAGTGCCACAGGAATCACTTAGTTTCGAGGTCTCTATGAGAGTATCCTGTGGGAAAAGGTTGGGAATGTCCTGAAAAGGGCGTGCTCATGCCCCTCGGTTTTGCCACCACCAGATGCTCTGATTCTGTTCTTTGGAATGGGAATCCACTAGAACCCCACAGGCTGGAGTAAGGAACTGTCATTGAAAAGAACGATGATAATCTAAACAGCCAACCCAATTGAGCTTTTCTTTAAAGATTTTATTTATTTGGCAGAGAGCGGGATCACAAGTAGGCAGAGAGACAGGCGGAGAGAGAGAGGAGGAAGCAGGCTCCCTGCTGAGCAGAGAGCCTGGTGCGGGCTCTATCCCAGGACCCTGAGATCATGACCTGAGCCGAAGGCAGAGACTTTAACCCACTAAGCCACCCAGGTGCCCCCCGATGGAGCATTTTCTATGTGTTTGAGCCTGTGCTGCCTGCTTTACATTTATGAACTAATCTGATATTCACACTTTTGGCCCCTTGCCCAAGGTCATGAGCTACTAAGTGGTGGAGCCAGTCTCAGCCCACAAGGTCGGGTTCTGGAGCCTGTGCTAGAAACACCACCGATACTGTGTGTTAATAAGGCCGTCCCCCATAACACCTACCTTGTGTCAAAAGATAGAAGGGAGCAAACATACTATATTATGAAGCAAATACTCCCAAACTTCATGGCTTATGGCTCTGTGTCTCAGTTCCTTCATCCGTAAAATGTGCCAAGAGAAGTTTGTGGTGCTGTTTATGTGAATGGTGCTAAAGATGAATTTTTCCCTCTCTCCTTCTTCAAAACACTTAATTTCAGTTGTTTAACAAACAAAACCACATCATTCATTCAGATTTGATATTGGGTTCTGTTCTGCGAAGAGCCTCATGGTCTCAAGTGTTTAGAGTTTTAACCAATGGCGTCTTGTCCTCTGAGACCTCTTGTATGTGCCATGCTTATGCAACTTCTCCCATTCTGGAATGTCTTCTGTTCTACCTGCTCACCCAAGTTCCACCCACACTTCCAAGTTTCTACCTAGCCTATCTCTTCTATGACCCCCCTGACCATCTTACCTCACTTTGACCTCTCCTTTGTCTCTAGTGAACATGGGCCAGTTGTATTCCATCAATTTATTATGTGGCTAGAATGATTCTGATCAGGACTTCCAACTATAGCAGTACTGACATTTTGGGTATTGTGATGGTTCATTTTATGTGTCAACCTGACTGGGCCATGGAATGCCCAGATATTTGGTCAGACATTATTCTGGGTGTTTCTGTGAGGGTTTTTTGGGATGAGATGAACATTTAAACTGGTGAACTTTGAGTAAAGCTGATTACTGTCCCTAAAATGGGTGGGCCTCACCCAATCAGTTGAAGAACCGAATAGCAGGAAAATCATACCCGTTCCTGAGTAAGAGAGAATTATCCTGCATTATGGTCTTTGAACTGGGACATCAGTTAGATTTTCCAAGTTGTGTAGCAGCCTGCTGGCACTTTTAGACTTGAACTGGGATGTCAGCTCTGCAGATTTCAGACTTGCCACGCTCCGTAAGACCATGAGCCAATCCTTTATAGTAAGCCAATTCTATACAATAAGTCTCTTCATATCTGTCTATCTATCTACATATATGGATATAGATTTATAGACATGTAAATATAAGTATTGTATAATAATAAAATAAAATAAAGTAATATAATAATAAAATAATATAAATAAATAATACACTTATTTATAAATAAATAGAATAAAATAAATAAAATAATAAAAATAATAAAATAAAATAATAATAAATAATAAAGTATAAATGCATTAAAATTATAGTATAAAGAAATATAAATTATATATTTATTGATTCTGTTTCTCTGGAGAACACTGACTAATTCAGGCAGGACAATTCTTTGTTGTGTGCCTGTGTCTTGCGCATTGGATGTTTGGCGACATCCTGGTCTCTACCCATTTGAGGCCAGTGGCACCTGCCACAGCCCAGTCGTGATAATCAAAAAGTGTCCAGACACTACCAAAAGTCCTCTGGGGGACAAAATTGATCTGGTTGAGAGCCACCATTCTAGGACTGTGGGAAGTCAGGGAAAGCTACCGCTGGGGTTTCTGCTGCCAAGGACTTCTCCATCTACTGCGGAGTCAGCACTGACGGTCAGGAACCAATGTGGGGACCACTGACTACTAACTTGTGCAATGGCGATTTAACTTTCCACTAAACTTCTGATTTTCTTTTTGGGGAGGAGGAGGAAAGAGAAATCGAAGCAACCTCTTTTAGAAAAAGTGGAAGATTTCTTTCACTGGAGAAGGAGAATTATGTAGAATATGAAGAAAACCCATTGTGCTCTACCGTTGGTCCCAGACAAGTGCAATTCTTAACGAGTTATCACTTTTCCAGTATTGGAAGATTCCTTAATGAGAGAAAAATTGCCCCTATGTCTCAGCTCTACTGACTAGCTCTAGAGAGCAACAAATCTTCTGATTCCACTTGTAAATTCCACTTGAGTCCTGAGAGTTTTGAGGAATTAGGTGATTCCTCAAATGAATCCATAACCCATTGTTGCCCTGGACACATTTAATAACAGAATCCTGGGAGTGTAAGATTAAGAGACACAACCCTTCCATCTTTGCCCAAACAGTTTTATGACTGGAATGATTCAGGCACTGGGAGTCATTGAAATTGATCATTAGTAATTTACATTCTTCCCAGACAGAGCTTTTGAAGTTCTTTTCCTCGGTTGTTCACTGTCAGGTGTCCAATGAAAGCTGCCAGTTGTTCAATGAAAATTTTTGTTCAATTCTCTAAGAAATCTACAGTCCTGAAAACATTCTAAGGCCTGCGGGGAGTGGAGATGTGACCATGTGCTGGTTTTAGCAACCAACCGTGCGTGACTGAATATCTATGATGCATGAGAGCCAGTCGGAGACACAATGTGGCAACCAAGAGCAACGCAGGGTGTGCTGAACAGTGAGAGTTAATATTCGCTCAGCTTTGAAACAAGGAGCAAGACACAAGTCGCACTGGGGCTGGGGAGGGCAGGCTTTCCGCCAGGTCTAGGGCCAGCCTGGTCCTGAAGATGGGTGCTGGAGCTGACCCGGGTGCTTGGAGCAGAATTCAAAGTTGGTCTCCAGCACTTCTGCTCTGCTTATCCATTGTCATGTGTGGGATTGATGTCAGAAGAGCTGATTTCTGCCCTCCTAAGTCACATGACTATTAGAGTTGAAGAGCGGTGGGGGTCATGTGGTTTAACCCTTCATTTGATAGGTGGGAAACTGCGGGTCAGAAGCAATGCTAGAATCATTATCAAAGTAACATGAACATACATGGAGTGCTAATTGTCTGCCGGACAGTGTGCTCAGCGCCCTATAGACAGCTCACTCTATCGCTATGAGATGCTCTTAGGATCCCACTGTCGTAGACGAGGACAAGTCAGAAAGGTTGAGTCACTTGCCCAGAGGCGTGCGAAAAGTGAAGAGCTGTGGTGTTCAAACCCAGGACTCCTCCCCCAGCCGGCTAGCCCTTTATTTACTTTGCCACTAGATTTTCTCGTATGTAATACCTCAGTCCTTTGTCCCTTCTTCCCTCCTTCCCTTCAGCCTGAGGCTCTGAGCAGTGAGTCTGGACCAGGTGCTGGCCTTCATGCTCTGGAAAGCAGTTTCCTATATCCAGAGCTATGAGCCTGTGAGGGAGGCTGGTCTAAAGTGGGGTAGTGTAGGGGGTGGATGTAGGAGTTAATATTTCTTAGTCTGGTCTTTATCAGAGCCGCATGTGAGGGAGGGGGCTCTGGACCCGGAGGCCTGGGGCAGCCAGTGGTGACCATGAGAACTGCCTGAGCTTGGCTGATGGTGGAAGGCTATCACCAGGGTGGCCCTTGTCCCTGTGAGTTCTCCTCCAGTGATCAAGAGCCATGAACTTGGGCCCCTGAGATAAGCCTGGGCTGCGGAGAGATGAGTTTAGCTTGGACATGGCAGACAGCCTTTGTTGACTTTAAAAAGGGATGAATGGTACAGAAGGGGGCTCTCTTATGGTGGCCTCTGGGGTGGGGTGGTGCAGCCTCGGGCGGAGGGAGTACTCAGGATTTGGCTTTGTCAGGATTTACTAGCCTCCTTACTTGTCCATCTGTCCCAGCAGTGAGCTACTGGTGAGCATTTACATCTTCTGTCTTTTATCTGAAATGCCAAGGGGCGCCTGGGTGGCTCAGTGGGTTAAGGCCTCTGCCTTTGGCTCGGGTCATGGTCCCAGGGTCCTGGGATCGAGCCCCGCATCGAGCTCTCTGCTCACCAGGGAACCTGCTTCTTCCTCTCTTTCTGCCTGCCTCTCTGCCTACTTGTGATCTCTGCCTGTCAAATAAATAAATAATATCTTTAAAAGAAAAAAAAAGATGAAATGCCAAGACGGTGTCTGGTCTGTTATGTAACAGTGGGTATTTATTGAATAATTGGAGCTCCTCAGTCTTGCAGTGCCAGAAGTTGGTCTCTGTGGGGGGTGTCGCGGCCAGCGCGACGAATCGACCAGGGAAACCGTGAGGACTAAGAGGATGGTGAGAAGAAATTAAGAGACAAAGAGATGGGGGCAGGAGGGACACTGAAGATGACGTCCAACAGTGCCAATTTTATTCCACATCTTACAATCATTTATAAGGCAGACCAGAATAGGAGGAGCATTACATCAGTACATAGTCAGATGACCACAAGTTTCTATAACAAGTTTACATTTACTACAAGCAAACCTCGTGATGCCACGTAGTCTCGGCTAAAGCCATTAGCAAGACAATCAACCAGAGAGTAGGTTATGGGAGGTACAGAACAACAAGGACTAACTAAGAATTTAGGACCCTGGCCTCATTGTTCCCTACTGTAGGGAGAGTGTGTGGGAAGTCACGTAGGCGAGCGCACGACACACAGCACAGACCCTTTCTCAGTGCACTCAACTTTCCCGTCCTTAACCTTGTCAAGGTGTCCGGACTTTGAAGGAGACACAAGTCAGGGCCTGGTTTGGTCCTTGACTCCAACCGTGCCGTGGCTTCCAACAGGGGGGTGTATTTAGCATTTATCTGAACAGGGGGACTGGTGAGGCAAACCTGTATGATACGTAAATACATTAATGGTATGTCCCAGATTTTTGGGAACAGACCCGGTTTCAAATAGTCTCTCCAATTTTCCCTATAAGTACACTTGTATCTGTCAGGCCACGGGCTCTGATATTTTGGGTTAGAAAATATGAACAGTATGGCAAAGATGCTAATTTATTGTGGACTCTTGAGGTCTAGGATCTGCCCAGTATCAAGAGAACTGAGGCCCTGAAAAAGCAATGGCATGACTGTGTGGCAAGCAAGGATGCGGGAAAGCTATAGGTTTACTTAATTACTATCCTTTTCTGACCTATATCTGAGATGTGAGGATATCAGTCAGGGTTCTCCAGGGAAACACACCAAATAGGATATATTTCAAGGAATTTGCTCACATAATTGTGGGGGCTCCAGGTCCGAAACTTGTAAGGCAGACCAGCAGGCTGGCAACTCTGGGTAAAGGTAATGTTGGAGACTTGAGAGAAAATTTCTTCCTCAGGGAAATTTCAGTTTTATTCTCCAGGTCTTTCAACTGATTAGATGAGGCCCACCCACATTATTATGGGGGTCCGGGGGACAATTGCCTTCACTTAAACTCAACTGATTGAGAATGTTAACCACATTTGTAAATACCTTCGCAGCAACACCTACCTAGTGTTTGATTAAATAACTGGGTCATATAGCCTAGCCCAGTTGACATAAAGCAAACCATCACAGTGGCAACATCTGAACCACCCATAATTTGTCCCAAAAGATTAATACGAAACTACAGTAGTAGATTTGGACATATCCTAGTAAGTGTGGGAGGAGTATATCTGATAAACGGCTGTTTTCTTCCCCAAAGCGGGGCAGCCACAAAGTCTGTTGACCTTATTAAACCCAGTAAGTTTAGTTAAGCAAAAGCTAGGAAGTGTCCCCATAAGGGGACTGCATCTCCATTTCCCAGGAGAGAGAGGTCTTGGAATAACAGCCCTGTCTTCTCCTCACCCTCCTCTCTGCTCCTGTGGGAAGGGGGACCTCGTTTGGTGTTGGGAGAGGCAGTCGGCTCTGCGCCCTGACCATCTCCACACAGTCTGCCTGTGTGTGCCGTGAATGCCGTGAATCCGGGCCCTTGCTCATGGCTGCATGTGCAGTGAACAACCTTGAGAAAGGAGGTCACTCTCCCTGACAAAAAACATAAAGAACAGGTTTGCCTTCACTTGCTATAAAAGCGGCAAATCACCCGAGCTCCAAGTTCCTCTCCTGGAACACAACTCTGCATGCTCAGGTGCATCTCGGGGCCACCTGCATTGTCCCCTTGGAGTCTGGGGCATGACATGGGACACTGATATGAATATCATACTAGCACTCTGGTTATTACATTTCCTGTAATAAAGTCCTTCGTCTCAGACCCAGGAGTCTCATAGCTTCTTGTCGGCATCCTTGAAACAGTTATAGGCCCGCTCGTTAGCTTGCAAGTAGGATAAAATCCCAGACTCTCCACGATTTTGATAGTAAGAGGCCTTGAGGCCCTGCAGGCAACAGCGTATGTTTCATACTCCCAGCCTTCCTGCCTCGTCTGTGCGATAAGCGTCTGTCCTGGAGACCACACTCCCCTTCTCCAGGATCTCATTGCAGTGAGAGCTATGTTGGCTTTTCCAGCTCTCTTATTAATAAGAAAGCTGGTGTCTTGATGACTGAGTAGGCTTTTTCCAAGTGGTTTAGAGTCTAGAAAGGAACATGTAGGCTTTTCTAGAAATCCCAGTATGCATTCTGTGCCAGGTTCTATGACAGGAACTGGGGAGTTTTTGTAGTGAAAAAGAAAGAGCTTGCTCTCGGAGCCTACAGTTTCCCGGGGGAGGCTGTACGCATGGATAAAAGAAGATAACACAGTGTTGGGAGCTACATAAGAAAAGGATTGCTGACCACATCTCTTCATCCAACATTTTCTGTCTCTCTAATTAAGTCTCTTAAGTCACATTTTTAAAAAAGATTTTATTTATTTATTTGACAGACACACAGTGAGAAAGGGAGCACAAGCAGGGGGAGTAGGAGAGAGAGAAGCAGACTTCCCGCTGAGCAGTGAGCCAGATGCAGGGTTTGATCCCAGGACCCTGAGATCATGACCTGAGCCAAAAGGCAAGACACTTAATGACTGAGCCACCCAGGTGCTCCTCTAAAGTCCCATTTTAAGCACCTTATCTGTATTTAGGTTATTCTTAAGCTGGTAACAGTAACACATTTACAAATGATCTCTTGGGAAGAGTAATTTCTGCAGTGGTTATGCTCATTATTTATTGATTTATACCAAATTCATTCCCTGAGAGTGACTAATCTCTATGATTTTGGAGTAACTTACGTTCAGACCGTACTTTATATAATAACTCAATGAACTAGAAAGAATACAGAATTAAAACTTAAATTACAATGTGAATATTTAAGTAAATAATGCATATACTAGACCTTTAAGTATAATCCTAAATTCTACTTTTCTTATGTTTTTCAGCAAATATACTCAAAGTAGAAACTCAGGAACCCAATCTGTCCATCTGTCTGTCTACCCATGAAATATTGTCAGGCGTTGTACTAGGCACTAGGAGTATAGGAGTAATTGGGAATAAACTTTTCAAATATTTCAGTTTGCTAAAAAAAGAAAAGGAATGTAATTCTGTTAAGCATATAATGAAAATAGCTAAATTTTACAGAAGTTTGATTAGTAATTAATGCCTAGTTATTAAGGCAGTAGTCCCCAGGAGCAGATATTCCCCTAAATAACAGACATCCAAATATTACTTGTATTTTGCATTGATCTATATAAACTTCTGAAATAAAATTTATAAAAAATACAATAAGGTTCAACTTAGAAACCTTTACTGAGAGTCTACAACACACAAGGACCTGCACCAGATTCTATGGGGGGTATTACACAGATCCATGCCCTTGAATAATTCATAATCAAATGAGGACATTAATTATCATCATGAATTTATGAGTTCACTTGCTGGGCAAGGGTCTACCCTTTCAGTGTAATGGCTCCTTTATGGCTTTTTGTGATGCTTTTATCAATGGTATGTTGACTATAGTATTTCCATATTAATCTACATCATCAGTCAAGATATCTGTATTGTAGGAAATGAACGGAAGGATAAAAGGGAAGGTCATGAGGAAATGGGAGAGGAACTAACACTAACCGACACCTATTCTCTTCTGAACCCTTTTTTATCTAATACATTCATGGAAGAATCCAGGAAGTAGGCATTATTGTCCTTCCCTCTTCTTAGCGGATGACAGCATTAAAGCTCAAAAATGTTCAAACATTTCTCTAAAACCAGAAAGAAAATGGCAAAGCTGGGATTTTGAGGTCTGTTTAACACCAAAGCCCAGGCTTTGTCTGCTACACTATACTTACAACCTGCCAAAAATCTGTACGTATTTTCAGAAGCAAGCAAGCAAATAAGCCAGCAAGCAAGCAAGAAGGTACCTAGAGAGCGGTGAGTTCTCTGACACTGGAGGTCTCTCCGATCAGCTGGGTAACCACTGGCACAGACATTAGAGGGAATTAAAACGTGGAGTGGGGGTTGGAGAGAGTGGTATCAGTCCTTTTTTTTTTTTTTTTTAAGACTTAAAAAATGTATTTATTTGAGAGAGAGAGACAGTCAGCATGAGCACGGGGAGGGGAGAGGGAGAAGGAGAAGCAGCTCCCCACTGAGCAGGGAGCCCAGTGTGGGACTCAATCCCAGGATCCCCCGGATCATGACCTGAGCAGAAGGCAGATGCTTAACAGACTGAGCCACCCAGGCGCCCCCTCAAAATCATTTCCAATGCTGGGATTCGCTGTACTGGGAAAACATCAGTAGAGGTCATGTGTATTTCCCTCTTCACAGGATTCTGTACTACGTGCACTCTACCATGAATGGAGAGAGTCATCTGTGTAGGTGATGGGAAAACTGAGACCCATGAGCCTTATCACTATATAGCTTACCAAGATGTGCAGCAGCTCATCCAGCTGAAAATTTAACTTGTGTTACATGTATGTTTCCCATGCATTTGTTCCACTGAAGGAGGTCCCTGCAAATCAGTCTTGTAGCTTTGGAGGAAAACAAACCTCCTTTTAGCGTTGAATGAGCTCCCTCCCTAAGGGTAAGGAGGCAACCACACTTTCTTGATTTCAGATCCTGTTGTGGATTGAATGTTTGTGTCTCTACCAAAATCTATAGGTCAAAGTCCTACCCTTGCTTGTGGTGGTACTTGGAGGTGGGGCCGTTGGGAGGTAATTATGTTTAGATGAGGTCATGGAGGTGGGGCCCCCATGATGGCATGAGTGCCTTTATAAGAAGTGGAAGAGAGAACAGACCTCCCTCCCTCTATGTGAACACACAGCAAGAAGGAGGCTCTCTGCAAGCCAGGAGGCGGGGCCTCACCTAGAAGTGACTCTGCCAGCACTTTGGTCCTGGACTGTTCAGCTTCCAGAACTCTGAGCAATGAATGTGTGTTATTTATGCCACCCGGTCTATGGTATTTTGTTATGGCAGCCCAAGCTAAGACAAACCCCTTGACACTATTGTTATAATCCTTGTTTAAGAGTTGGCCTGGTGGTTCTTTGGGGGGGAAAATGTCTGGGGAAAGGGAATGATGAAGCCCTTTGAAAGATTGGAAAGAAGTGTGATTCCTTGGGCACAGAAAGCAGAAAGTGAAGGCAAGAGAGCAATGAGAATCTGCTCTAGTGGGCTGGGAAACTGGCTCCTTGGAACACGGGTGTGCATGGGGCAGAGGTCACTGAGCATCGAGGCGGCTGAGGTCAGCTCTGGGGGAGTGCAGACTTGTCCTTAAGTTCGAGGACCACGTTTGTTCAAAACCATCACCTAACAGCAGGGAGAAACAACAGCGAGCTGGACTGATGGTTCAGTGGGGCTCTGCTTCGGACTAGGAGAGTAGATGTTCCATTCCCTCTTTGGACTGTATACATTTCTAGAGTTTTGGTTTTTTGTTATTTGTTTCAGTTTGTTTTTAAAACATTCATAGGAAGGAGAGGACCCAGAAGATAGGGCTGGAGCATGATAAATTTGAGAAAAGAGCAGTTGCTGAGGTTTGTAGCAGGAAATGGAACAGTTGATTCCGTGGGGGCAGCCAGGGTCCCCCCCCATCTCCTGAGTGCGACCAGAGAGTCCCAGACCAGCTGCTGCCAGTCACATCCCGAGTCTTTACAGTGGCTGGGCAGTCACAGTCTTTGCAGAAAACACCGTATCTTTATTTCTCCTGGTCTCAGAACTCTCAGACTTGGCATCTCAAGTCTGAAAATTCTAGATGGAAAAACAAAAACAGAACAAAAGAAAATTCTAGATGGAAACCTCGTTTGAATTCTGCAGTTATACTTGGAGGAGCAATGTTCAGATGTTCGGGATTTGTGTACTGGGCAATGACAGACAGCAGCAGCAGGGACAGCAACACGGGAATATAGATCTGAATGTTTCATGTTTAATATTTGGGGTTTTGTTGTTACCTGGATTTACAAAACAAACAAGAACAACGCCCTGTCATGCATAACGCGACTGAGTGATGGGCAAATTCTCTTCCAGTTTTAAAGTCGGCGGGATGGCTTAGGCTAGGAAGAAGCACTGGTGGGTAAAGCCTGACTCCAGGTGCCCTGATTATTTGTGTTCCGCTGTCCTGCCTGTTGAGGAGCTAAGAGCAAATGTCAAGGGATAGGGCTAGGGGTTATCGGCCTTTTTTTTCTTACAACTTACTAGTTACTTCCTTTCTCTGGGCCAGGACTGAGTTTCATTCATGTCTGACAAATGCTCACTAGGCTGAGCAAGTGTCCAAAGACAGACCCTGGATCTTACGTCAGGGCACCTTGAGGTGCCTTCTTTGCTTCCAGAACCTCCCGTCACCTTCTCCCGGTGTTTGGGCAGTTTTAGTTTTCTCTCTTGGCTCTAGGACTCACTTCCAGAGACCTTGTGAATCTGCCCGTTTGCTCTGAAAGTCCCTTCTCTTAGGGGAGATTTAATGTCACATTTTACCCGCTGAGGGGCTGGTTAGCCTTGGGGAAGAAGGGCTGAAAGGAGCCCTGAAGGTTCTAAAGATGAACATTTCCTTTCTGTCCTGGCCCTCCCCGTCCCTTCCCCGTGAATGTCAGCCATTCTACCTCTGAAGCAATTCCTTGCCTTCTTCTGCCTCCTTCCAAGCCTCTGTCATTTCCACCCTGAGCGACTGACAGCATCATAACTCCCCTCCCGGCCTTCAGACTCTCACCGTTCCAATCCATTCTCTTCTGAAGCACGTATCTCTTCATGTCCTCCTTTTACTTGGAAACATTCACTGGTTCCCTGTCACCCTCCGGGGACCTGGCTATTCACTCTGTGTGGAATGCCCATCCCCTCTTTCCTTCCTGGAAGAGGATTCACCTCACAGCCCTCCTCTGAGAAGCCGTCCCAGACTCCTTTGGGTGGCGTCAGTCCCTTTCAGTCACTTCCTTCTTTGTGCTTCCACTGCCCCATAACTGAGAGAACAGAAGAGCTAGTGAGCTATCCATGCATGGGCCGAGTGCTATTCAAGCGCCTTCCACGCATTGTCTCATTCTTTCCTCACAAGAGCTCTGTAGAGTCTGCACTTCTTTAGCTCCAGCTTAGCGGAGGACATGGCACACATCAGTGTGTGCGGGGTTACATGACTGGGGAGAGGTAGAAGCAGATTTGAACCTGAGCGGCCCAGACTGGAGTCTTGTTCTTAATCACCACACCATTGGTGTGAGCTCAGATGTGAGCTCTTCTCACATCTGACCGTTGTTTCTTTATATCTCTCCCATTAGATGGAGCAGCTTGAGGGCAGGAATACTCTCATTTATTGCTGAGACTTGGCTTGGAAGGACCCTGGACCATAAAGCCTGGATACACCAGGATAATCTTGCCTCAGGATGAGTTGATTAGCAACCTCTATTCGCTGGCGAAGGCTGCCGTAACAAGGAACCACAGAAGGAGTGACTGAAACGGCAGAATTTTGTTTTCTCTCCCAGTCCTGAAGTCTGGAAATTTGAAATCGAGGTGTTAGAGGGGTGATTTCCTCTAATGCTTCTTTCCTTCTTTTGGAGATGCTGTCTTCTTCCTATGTCTTCACAGGGCCTTCTCTTTACCTGAGAAGTAAAGTGGGGTAAAATGTGGGGTTACAGCCTACCCGCCAGTTACCTCATTTTACCTCTTTAAAGATACCATCTCCAAATACAGTCACATTCTGAGGCACTGGGGGTCAGGGCTCCAATATAGGGAATTTGGGGGTCATGCAGTTCAATCCCTAGCACAAACTCCATCTGTTGCCTTCTTTTTCCATTTGCCATGTATCCAACATATCCATAGGTTTTGAGAATTAGGACATAGATGTTGGGGGGGTGGTGCAGTTATTCTGCCTAGCCCAGAGGAACCCATGGTGACATCTAGGGAAGAGTCTTCAGGGCATAGAAACAGCTAGAGGCAAGGCCCAGAGTGGACCAAGCTGGAGCTGGGTGAGTAAGAGAAGCCTCTGGTGAGGTGTGGTCACAGGGGAAAGGGAACACATTTGTGCCAGCCCTGTGGACCACCGGGAAGACCCTGGCTCTCACTTTCAGGTTTTGAGTGGAGGACCAACATGACTTGACTTTGTTTTGAGAGGATCTCCCTGGCTGCTAAGTTGAGAATAGATTAGAGGGGGTGAGGTGGCTGGTGAGAGGTGATCGTAGTAACCAGGGACAGAGAGGACGATGGCTTGAGCCATGGTGTAGCACAGAGGTCCTAAGACATGGTTGCATTCTGCCTTTTGAAGGTAAAGACATTAGGATTTTCCCTTGAATTGAAGTGAGTGAAAGAGAAGAGTCAAGGAAGACTTGGTCACTGGCACAACCAGAAGAATAGAGTTGGCGTTGATAGAGATGGGGACACCTGTGGGGAGCTGATCCACTGACCTTGGAACATGTGTGAGATGCCCAGTTAGACAGCCAAGTTCAAAAATGAAAGACTAATTTTCTTTATGCATTTAAAGCCAATAATGTTTTTTTAAAAAGATTCCATTTATCTATTTGACAGACAGAGATCACCACTAGGCAGAGAGAAAGAAGAGGAAGCAGGCTCCCCGCTGAGCAGAGAGGCTGATGCGGGGCTCAATCCCAGGACCCTGAGATCATGACCTGAGCCGTAGGCAGAGGCTTAACCCACTGAGCCACCCAGGTGCCCCGTTAAAGCCAACTCTTAAATAATTTTGTTGATACATCTAATGATTCTTGTTAAAAATCGAGAACAAATAACTTTGAGTTGTTCACTGATTTTCAAGTAACTCATGGGTAAAGATTAAAATTAGTCCCATTTACAAACTTAATTAATTACGTTCCCTTGGACATCTTCAACCACATGTATACATTTAATATGTTTACTTTTTAGACACTTCGAATGTCTGGCAGGGTATATTTACAATATTAATAAGCAAAACTCTCTTAAGCATTTAAATTACTCTCGTATCCAATAAACGTATAATTATAGTAAATGAAGTTCTCTAAAACATGCCACAACTATTTATAAACTTAAACTTCTCTTATAGTTTCCAGCTAAAAATAAAAATTAAAAGCATCAGATTCTTTTAAACATGATAAAGACTATAAGGGTTTTTGTTTTGTTTTGTCTTTTTAGCTGTCAAGCGGAGAAATGGGGCTTGTTTTCCTTGCTTAACTTACAAGACTGTCCTGAGGACAGCACAAGGAACCGTGCTTGCACAATGTAAACAAGCCATGAGAAGTTAAGATGCTGTTTTCTTTCTGGGAGAAAACTAACCTCTGTCGAGGACACACTTGACCCGTGTCTTGAAAGGTGAGGAAGAGTTTTCTTGCTTTCTTTTCCTTTGCAAATGAAAACGGACTCTGGAAAAGAGCAGATCATTTAAATGAGGTGAAAATGTTAAGTAGAGACCTTCCCTCTGCCAACCCACCCCCAGTGCCTTCTCGTCCACAGATAAAATATTGACATCATAACAAGGGCTCTCTACTCATTGTGAAATTCCTAAATCCTCATGTTGGGACCGGGGTCTGCGGGCGTTCTAGGCATGGAGGCAGGCACGACCCGTGGCGCTTGGGGTTTGCTGGACCATTTGATGAAATCACAGCAAACAGGCGGCCCCCTCCTCTGCCAGTCCGGGTGTTTGCTCTCCTCCCTCGGTCCTCAGGAAGGGTGGACAGATCGGAAGGGAGGACGGCCGGAGCAGCAGCACTTAGCATCGTGCTCGTCCAGAGGGGTTGTGGGGTTTGGATGCTTGGCGAAGCCCGCATGTGCTCACCTGTTTGATCCTGGGGAGGATGGGCAAGGCTGTCCTCCCAGGGACCCCGACAAGGTCCGGGTAGGGACCTGTCGGGGAGCTTCCCTCAGACGGCCCTGCGTCCTGAGAGAGGAGTGTCACCGTCTGTGTGCAGTTTGGGCAGGGCTGGCTCATCTCGGAGCATCTGCTCCTAGTGTCTGTCAGGCAGCGGTTTCCGCTGAGCTCCCAGCCGCAGCCTCTTCTCCTGGAAACAGGTGACTCCTTCCCACCGTGTAGGATGTGGAGAAAGACCTCAGCGCCCCTGGGGTCCTGAGGCCTGGAGGCAGGGCTGCACCGTTTGCTTCTTCGGATCTGGCAGTCAGTTGACCTGGGCAGAGGGGTGGAGGATGACGAGGGTACCTCAGGCAACATCGTGCTGGACAGAGGGCCAGTGGGTCACGGATTTGGTGACAGTAACTCCTCGGCACGGCCGAGACTCCCTGAGGGTGACTGGCTTTTTGATCTCATCCCTTATGGCCAGATTGCTGGCTGAAGTGAGGCGTTCTGCCTCTTCCCTTCCTGCCTCTCCCTTCTGCAGGGTCTAGGGGCACTTACACCGCCCCATGGGACCACGCCACAGTGGCTAGGCTGTGCGCTGACTCGCGGCGCGTCTGCACCTGCGGCCTCAGGGGGCTCTGAGACCGTTCGTCACCCTGTCTAACTTGCCTGCCTCACCAGAGGAGTTACCAATAAGGAGGCCAAGGACCGTAGTCGTTAATGAGTGAGCTCAGGTTTATGCAGTGAAGTCTCTGTGGGCACCCAGGTCTTCTGTATAACTGAGTTTTCTCTTCAGTACCGTCTGTGTCGCTACCAGTCAGCCATCCACAGGTTGCATCAGAGACCTGCGAGATGCCACGAACGGTGCTCGATGCTTGGGGGATACAACCAGATGATGGGGGTAAGAAGGAGCCACACACAGCAGTAGGAGGCATTCTTAGTAACTGCTCTGGGCCAGTACTGAGAATTCAGGTGCGCAGTGAGAGACCCTGCCCACACAGGAAGACAGAGACAGGGCTGAGGTCACGCAGGGCCTTGACGGGGTTCAGTTTGTCCTTCAGACAGGTAGCAGGGATGTGGTGAGCCAGGAGCTGGGTGGGGGGGGGGGCAGGAAGCAAGGCACATTCTCCCTGTGTTCATGGCCAAGCTGGGGAGACAGACATGTGAAGAGCCGTTTACAGGGAGCCTAGCCAGTGCTACTGTGGAGGGGAACATGGGGGGATGGGTGGGGTGGGGTCCCAGGGAGAGGTGACTGACCTGATGAGGGCTGGGGAGCAGGAGGCAGGTCAAGGGGCCATGCAGTGGTGATACCAGGGAGAGGCCAACCTGGGGTAGCTTACCAGAGGGTCCCTGTGGCCTGGACAGAGAGCAGCGGGCTTGCTATGAGGGAGGGGCCCCCGAGAGGCAGAGGAAGGGGTGTGGGAGTATTGTCTTGTTCTGTAACAAGGTCTTTCCAAACCCAACTGTTCTTCACCATCTCCTCTGAGTTCGTTAAAAATGCAGATTCTCTCCTCTTACTACTAAAATTCTGATTTTTAATAGGTCGGAGGTATGGGGTGGGCTCCAGGGGTCCGCATTTCAAATCTCAAGTTCACTCAGGCTCACTCACCGGCATTCAGGAACCACAAAATCTTTTATAATTGGTGACTGGTCTTCTATGTGGGCATTTATGGAAGTTTTGCGAGGAGGCTTGTTACCGGTGGCTGGTGCCCCTGTTTTTTCAGATCAAGAGGTGTTTTTTCAAAGGGGACAAACCAGAACCAACACCGTCGTCCTCTGAGGCTTGAAACAAGGAGAACTGAGCCCATCCGTCTGTTAACAGCTGGAGGTAGATCCTGGGGGAAGGGGTACGCTTTGTAATTTCAGATACTAAAAATGAACGGTATTATGGATTGACTATTAACAAACGCTGCAAGATGTTTATGATTCCCTGGGGCCAAATAAGTAAACATTCTTCCAACTTAAGCTGCAGGAAATAGACAGTTTCACAAAGAGATGTTTCTTCCATTTATATGAGATGACTCCATGCAAAAGCAGAACCATCCGTGCTATGCACAGCATGTTAACCTTCCACCAAGACCTCCGGTAAGGGTGCTGGTGTCAGATGCTGTGCCTGTTGGGCAGGTGGCCCGAGTCAGAGACCCGGGGAAGGGAGCTGGCGCTATGACCTGAGCCCCGGCTATCTCATCCCTTGGTCTCTCCTCTAAGTCAGAGGAAGGTCCATGTCCAAGTCTTTCACCTTCTTGAGATCAGAGAGGAGACAGAGATTGGTCTCAGAGAGAGCCTTTAAGAGCACTGAACATGCTAGGTACACCCAATTCCAGATTAAACTGGACTGGAAGGAGGCCTGGGCACAATCAGTTCAACTCAGCCCTCAAATGGACTGAGTGAGTACATGGAAAGGGCCCCTGTTATGGGTGGGAGTGCATCTCCCCCATCCCTGAAAGACACACTGAAGTCCTAACCCCCAATAACTCAGAATATGACCTTACTTGGAAATAAGAGTCTTTACAGAAGTAATCAAGTTAAAATTAGGTTATTAGGGTCGACTCTATTCCAAAATGACTGGCGTCCTTATAAAAAGGAGAAATTTGGACACGGAGACAGACAGAACACATACACACACACACACACACACACACACACACACACACACGCACGCACACGCACACACACATGCACACACAGGGATAGCACTGTGTGAAGATAGAGGGAGAGATCAGGCCAACCTCAAGGCAAGGAGGATCAACCCTTGCCAGCAGACAGCCAGAAGTTGGGGGAGAGGTGGCGTGGAGCAGCCCTCAGGAGGAACCAGCCCTGCTGATACCTTGATCTTGGACTTCTAGCCTTCAGAAATGTGCAGTAATAAATTGCTGTTGTTTGGGAACCCAGTTGGTGGGCCCTTGTCCCAGCAGCCCTAACAAACAAACACAGGCCCTTCCTCTCTTTTATTATGGATTGAAGTTCCATGAGGACACAGGTTTTGTCCTTTCCATAGTATGTTTCCAGTGTCTGGCACAGGGTAGGGGCTCAACAAGTATTTGGCTGAGTGACTGGGTCCTTGGGGGGCACATAGGTTATTTGTCCAAAGGCACACAGAGAGTGACAGAGAGGCACCTGTGCTAGGTACCTGCTGTGGAGACGTGCTTGGTGTTCATCAAGGTCATCCTTAGTCCACAGGGCCACCTGAGAGGGAGGTCTTATTTTTCTCATGTTACCGATACAGAAATTGAGGCTTAGAGAGTTTATGAAGATCGCTTAAGGTAACACAGTGAGGAAGTGGTGGGCTCAGCATTGTAGGTGAGGCCACTAGCCAGGGCCTCAGTGGGAACCAGGCAGTCTGCTGGGGCCAGAGTCACCTTGGCAGCAGGCCCCAGTCAGCAGCCTAAGGTTAGGACTCCAGACCCAAGAGAAGGGCACTGACAGAGGCCACTCACCAGGCACACCATCAGAGCAGTCACTCTGGGGAGAAACCTAACTAACCTACGTGGGCTGGGGGAGGAGGAAGATTGGAGGGCTGGAGGACTCTGCAGGAGCTCTTGGTCAGCACCGCCGCAGCGGACTCTGGTTCCTTCGGGGTGTGTGTGTGTGTGTGTGTGTGTTGCTGTGAGGTTGCCTAAGGCTTAGGGCTTGATGCTGGTCCACAGTCGGGGTGGACCCACCCTCAACTCTGGGGAAGACGTCTGATAAGAAATTGTAACAAGTTGGCTCCTCAGTGACTGCCAAGTTCAGGAAAGTGGGCACAGTTAAGCTGTGGAGTTCTGACGAGGCTGACGAGACACCGAAGGTCAAGAGGAACATTTAGGGGGCCTGTCACCTGATGTCCCCCTTCAGAGCCACCCTGAGGAAAAGCTCTTTCCTTTACTGTCTCCTATCTGGAAGGAAGGAAGTCTTCTACCCAGATCTGAAGGCGTTTCCCACCTAATCTCTAATCTGCAGGATAGAGGAGCAACACTCAGCCTCTTCTCTGTGGAGCCCCACATTTGGGTGCCAGATTTATTATTTTTGACCATCACATTGCTGGTACCTAGCTCAGTGTGTGGCACAGAGTTCCTTCAATAGATGTTTATGGAATCAATAAAATGAGAGACATGTTTGGGCTGAACCTGGAGAGACTGTTCATACCATGGAAAGAGCTCCAGAAGAGTGACCTTGCCTCACTATAGGGACAGAAGAGTAGGGGACACCTGCAGATCAGTGGGCTTCCTGGTTGAGGAAATAGACAACCTTGGGAGCTCTGTGGCTGGGGACAGAGTTCTCTCTTGGGTTATGCAGACCTACTGAGCGAGCTCTTGCTAAGCTCCAGATAGGGGAGGAGATGAGTCTTTGAGGCTATCCTGATGTGTCACCCCTCATTATTGTCATCGCTATTATGACATGTTGTCATGATGGTCTGAGCTGTACTAACCAGCTGTACTTCTAGAACATTCTCAGGTATATGATTTCCTAAAGAGTCTGCTTAAAATGCAGCTTCCTAGGCCTTTTCACTGGAAATCTTGATTCAGCAAATCTGGGGAAAGACCTAAGGGATCTGCCTCCAGGTGATTCTGGCACAGCTGGTCAGAGGATCACACTTGGGTAGATAGACCCCTAAATTTCCTCATCTGTGCAATGATGAAGTTAGATGAGCTCTCTATTATCTTTCAGTTGGAATGGTCTAGAGTTCTTTCCAGTGGTGAGAAATAAAAGTACAAGAAGCTTGCATTTTGGATATTAAAGGTTTAACTCTGGTGCCTGACCTTGACTGTCAGTACGCTTCTGGAAGTTGTACGATCCACCAGCCCAGACATTTACCTGTTTTCCAGGCACATGTGAGACTCACTGCCCCCAAAGCAGGAAGGAAGATGATGAACAGAAAAGGATGCAGCCCCTATGGTCTAGTTGAGTGTGCCTCCCTCTGCTGTTCTTATAGATCAAAGGGATGCTAGTGTAAGAGAATGTGCATATTTTTCAGACTCTAGCTCTCCGGGTGGGTGCTTTCTTTTATGTCATGAAATAGCATGATAAGAGGAAACCCATGGCTTTGTATTGGCCTCCTGTGGTGGAAAGTCCCAGAGATGTGCCATCTCATACTGTGTCCTCCCACAGCAGGATGTGAGATGAAGGAAGGATTGGACGTGGGGTGTTGGCCTTTGCTGCAAGGACATTTGAGATAGAAGGTGACTGAGGCCTGTTCCCCACAAAAGCCTGAGTATCTCAGGGTGTGACGAGAGGCTGAATGCTACCAGAAAGAGCAGGCCTGTTGATACTTTGGTTTCCGGGCACAAAGAAGTGCTGAGGTGGTGTAGACTCTCTGTGACTAACAGAGCTATCACCAGTCACCCTGGCGCTGACATCTGTGGAACAAACCTCAAACTCACTCTGGCTAAGGTAACAAGCTTGACTCTACCCTGTGAGGGTTCTCAAAGCAACCAAGCCACATATGGGCATGAGTAACTGTCAGAAGCTCTCTGGTGTGTGTGTGTGTGTGTGTGTGTGTGTGTGTGTGTGTGTATGATATGTATTTGTGATGTTTATGGTATGTGTGCATGTGTGTGTGTGGTGTGTGATACCTGTGTGTGTTGTATGTGGTGTATCTGTGCGGGTGAGTATGTGAAGTGTGTATGGAGGGTACATGTAATGTGTGTGTGTGTGTGAGTATGTGGGCCTGTGTGTGGTATGTGTGTGTGTGTGTGTGTGTGTGTGTGTGTGTGTGTGTATGGTGTGGTGTGTGTGTAGGGGTGACTATGTAGGGTAGGGTATGGGGGGGACACTGCATGTGTAGGGTAGGGTATGGGGGGACACCGCATGTGTGTGTATGTGTGTATAGGGGTTGTGTGTGATGTGTTGGATGAGGGAAAGAATTCCAAGCCTGGGTCCTGGGACTTGAGAGAGCCTTCTGCCTCTCAGTGGTGCCTCATCTTTACAACAGGACAAGTCCCTTATCATAACCCATGAAGTCATTCATAATGTCAGAATTTGCCCTCCTGTCCTCATTCCAGCATAATCTCCCACCGCCTTGCCGTAGCTCCGCCCTCATGCTTAAAACTTGTGTAATTTCTCTCAGAGCTCCAAGAGGACCACCATCACCCTATTCCTGTCCAGAGTTAAGGAGAATTCTAGAGCCTTTATACCTGTCATTACTGCCAGAGGTCATCTCTAGTGTTTACGGAGAACAGAAGGCAACCTGTGACACCACTGGGCTTTCCAGCTGTTCGTGTATCCACCATTCCCCCTCGTAAAGTACTGATACTGATACTGGTACCAGTATGGGCACCACTAGGAACGTGAATGATAGTAAGAATATAAATGTGGATGGATGTACTAATGTGAATGTGAGTACAGATTCTAATATAAATACAGATGCTAATGTAAAGAGTAGTAGCGGCAGGAAAATGACTAGAGATACTAACGATGTAGGAAGGACATGAGGGTTTGAAGCCAATTGCCAAGAAAGAATTCTTGAGACAGCTTTGGTGCAAAAAGGTGGTTTTATTAAAACACAGGGACAGGACCCATGGACAGAAAGCGCTGCACTGGGGTCATGAGGAGTGGCCCATTATATACTTTCAAGTTGGGAGGAGGTTCAGGATAGTGTAAGTCTCTAAGGAATTTTGGAAGTGAGGTTTCCAGGACCTTGAGGGGGCAAGCTGTTGTTGAGAAAAGGTCATTTGTTACTGTCTAATAAAACCTTAGTCTTGAGATGCTTCAGGTGTATATCGGTGGGCTTGGAGGATGACTGTCCACATGTATCTTGGGGGTTAGAGATAGGGGAAGATAAAGGAAGTTTCCAAAGGAATAGTTATTTATTTAAGATTTTATTTATTTATTTGATGGAGAGAGAGAGATCATAAGTAGGCAGAGAGGCAGGCAGAGAGAGAGGGGGAAGCAGGCTCCCTGCTGAGCAGAGAGCCCAATGTGGGGCTGGATCCCAGGACCCTCAGATCATGACCTGAGCCAAAGACAGCATCTTAACCCACTGAGCCAGCCAGGCACCCCCAGAGGAATTTTTATATGTTAAAGCAGACTTACAGGATCCTGGAAGGTCTGGCTAAGATTGCCTTTTGCCCTTAGCAAAGTATTAACATTGAGAGAGTTGAGTCCCTAGAGGAATGTCACTCTGCCAGTTTCAAGGACTTGTCAGTGGGCTGTACGTAGTAAAGAAACTTAGTAATTTTTCTTCTGCCTTTGTTTCCCACATCACTAACACTAATACCCCTACTACTACTAGCTTTTCCATTTATTCCTAGGGGCTCTTCGAGGCTTAGATGAGCCAATGTTTGTGAGAGCCCTGTAGTATCTGCCTGTCCTGAACATCTCAGGGACCTTCTTCTTTGATGCGGACCCTGTGTAAATCTTTAGGAGTGCCCGCCGTTTTCTTCCTGGTAGGAGCACCGAGTTCTTAAGGGAAGGAACAGAGCTTTGGAGCTAGAAAGAGCAGAGAAAACAGCAAGATGACTGAAAACTGGATTCCTATATTCTGGCTCATGTGGGGTAGAAAGGAAATCTCCTTTGTGCCCACAGGAGGCTGTTTGTCGAGGTGGGGAAGGTGCTGGAAGCTTGCTGGGCCTGAGGTAGGGAGTGGAAGGGGCCCTCCCTAGCTCCGCCAGCTTCCACAGAGGAGCCAGCCCAGCCCAGGGATCAGGGCCTAGGCTCCTCCTGCTGCTGGCTGGTAGAGGAGGGGTGCGGCCAGGCAGGGCAGCTGGCTGCATAGCCAGAGACCGTGGCGGGGGTGGGGGCACAGAGCCGGCCTCCCTGCTCCCCGGTGCTTGCTCTCCATTACCAGAAGCTGGAGAGACCTCAAGTATCAACAAGTCCCCAGTCTGGGGTTTTGCTGTAGCCACTTACTTACTGGCTCTTGGTAAGCTTACACTCCTGCTTGTAAAGCAGAACCAGGACACCTGGGTCTCTTCTTCACAGGGTGATGCTCAGGACTCGAGGAGATGATGGCTATGAGCATGCGTGTGAACAGGGAAGGGTCTCAGGAAATTACAGCTCTTACTCTTAAGATGATTATTTTCCATCTAAGCAAAGTTTTCGTTCAGCAGACCCGTTCTTTCACTTGGGCTGACCCTCCCCACTCTGCAATGCCTCTAAAAATACCACTTCTCCAGGGTGGGGAGCCAAGGCAAGGCTCTGCACGTTTCCAGCTGGGGCTGAGAATTCACAGAGCAGGAACTGAGTTATATTTAGAGTGTCCTGGGAATTCTCCGGACCCTCTTTCAAGCACGGGCAGGTGTGGGGATCTTAGAGCAGAGGGTAGAAAGAGGATCCTTAGGAAACAGTGATGAGATGGAAGACTGAAGGAGAGCAAAGGTGGGGGAGCCCCCGCCCGGTGGCTGGGGAGGGGTCGTGGGAGACATCGGGTGTGAGGGGCTGGCCTTCCCCTGGAGAGGCAGGTGCCTTGGGATGTTGCCAGGGACAGGGGAGGGTCCTTGAAGGCAGGCAGGGAAAGCAGAAGGGTGACCAGCAGGGGAAGCAACTCTCCTTGTGAGCCTGGCATAGGGACCGTCTCTCCATGATGGGGTGCCAATGAGGATGGAAAGTGGGGTGTGAGTGGGGAGGGATGCCTCAGTCCTGCTCCGCAGGGGCTGTTTGATGGCTGGTTGGTGACGGGGGTAGGTAGATGTATTGGAGAGTGTGGTCCAGTCACTTCTGTCTCTCCCCTGAGCATCTCTGAATGAAGGTGTAGCCCCTCTGAGTTGGCCTTGCCATGTGTCTAACTACGTCATTTGGGGTAATGGCTTCCTTCACCTCGTGGGTAGGCTCTTAAAGAAATATATGTTTTCCACCCAACAAAAGTGGGTTAAACAGCAGTTCTGCAGGTTTTCTTATAGGCTCACAAAGTGGAGGTGCCTCTCTGATGATCCCTTTGAGCTGAAATATTCTCTGAATATCCTTTGAGCTTCACTTGTCTGGGAGCCTGGCTACATCTCCCTGGTCATGTTAGAGTCTGCTTCTCAAGAGCCCCCTTCGTACATGATGGAGTGGAAGGCAAATCCAGAGGGCTCAGGGTGTGCATGGTTGTGGGGTAGAGCCTGGACTCCCCTTCTAAAGCCTAAGGAAACTTTCTCACTTAGCCGTCTGTAAGAGTCCCCTCTTCACTTTCAATAATCTAGGCACACACAAGAATGCGTTCTCAGCTGGCCAGAGTCTGCCTCTCTCATGTTGCAGCAAAGCCCATAAAAGAGCTCTTCTGTCACATCGCTTTAAGGCATGCTTTTTAAAAATTAACAAAGAATAAATCAATGCACTACCACCCCTGGCTCCCCACCCCCGTGGGCGTCAAAGTTTGTTCAGAGAGCAGGGAATAGAAAATCTTTTGTTTAGATTTTCCACAACATAATAAATGCTGATATTTCAAAGTCAGTTTCCTTTTTTTAAGCGCTTTCATATCCATTATCTTTCTGTCTTTTCAGGACCCCTCTCAGCTCTGTTTTATGGTTGAGGAAAGAAAGGTGAGGGGGTTAAATAGGTTGCCCAGGTTGGAGTGGGGAAAGCAAAGGTCAGATTTAGAAATTTGACTCCCTGGCCATCTATCACACTGCCTTTAGGTGATTCGGGGGTGGTGTGTGGGGTCCTGTCAGCTTCAGACCAGGGGAGGAAGCACGCTCAGAGGGTTTTTCTCCACCCACCAGAGCCCCCTGGGGTTGAGCAGCACATAGACTGAACCAGGAAGGAGTACAAGTGGTCTTGGCCTTGAAGACACATTGCAGTCTCTAAGCCCGTGGTGCAGAGTGGGCTCCTGGAGGATGCAACTTTATAAGAAAAAGGTGGAGGCTGCATGCGGGGGACCCCTCCTATCAAGAAAGCCATAGTGTTGACCCCTAGCAGATCATAAAAGCAAAGCTGTGAAAATCATTGGCTACGTCATTATGTAAAATCCTGAATCCACCTTCCAAATCCTGGACTGGGCCTTCATGTACTTCCAGTATTGAATCTGCGAAGGTTCCAGTGCCCTCTGGGGTGTTCATGACACCATCATATAACAACTTACCGTCTCGGCTACACTGTTTCCTCACATACCCGCCCCTCCCACACTGACTTACCATTTTGTTGGTTTCGCCCTTACTTGTGTTATGGTTAATCAGTTACTGCTCGTTTTTCTCCCATACCCTTTGCTCTTTGATGGCAGGCAAGATCCTGCTCAATGTATTGGCATCCGTCTAGGGCCTAAAAGAGTCGCCTGTGAGCAGCAGGTGTAATACACGTTTGCCTGATGGAATGCGATGGGAGGCCGGGGCCTCTCTCCAGCACTTGGGCTAAGGTTGGATGTGATGTTTTCACTGCCGTGTTTCTCTTAGATGTAAAACATTGGTTTGCAAATGATTCCTCAAAAAATGAACTGAGATACCTAACAAGAGCCCTTACATGCTTTCACTTTTAACTCATTTCTCATCTAGAGAATGTATTTAAAGAGGTAATGTGAAATACAAACAGATATTTCTGCCTAGGCTCATCACGGTATTATTTGTAGTGAGAAATTGGAGATGATCCACACGTCTACCATTTCTGAAAAGATTACACCAAAGGATGGCATATCTACTTGACAAACTGTTGGGCAGCCATTTAAATGTTTATTGAGGCTTTTGATGATCTAGGGAAATGCTTAAATAATAAAGGAAGAAAGAGGAATTCAAAACTATGTAGGAGGTTTAATACATTATCTCAATTTGGAAAACTGGGCATGGAAAAGTTATAAGAAAAAATGAAAAATTTCAAAGTAATTTCTCGAAGTGGAGAAATTTTAACTGATTACTGCTGCTAGAGACTGAAGGTCTGATCCCTTTCCCCCAATTTCATGTTTTGGAACCTGTTCCCCAATGTGATGGTATTTGGATATGGGGCCTTTGGGAGATACTGAGGTCATGAGGTGAAGCTCTTATGAATGGGATTAGTGCCCTTATGAAAGGGACCCCAGAAAGATCCCTTGCTTCTTTGGCCCTGTGATGACAGAACAAAAAGATAGCTACCTTAGAAACAGGAAATCAGGCCCTCATCAGACACTGAACCTGGGTGCCTTGATCTTGGACTTCTCAGCCTCTAGAACTGTGAGAAACACATTTCTGAGGTTTATAAGCCACCCATCCTATGGCATTTTTGTTACAGAAGCATGAATGGACTAAGACAGTTATTTTCTTCCTTATAGGCTTCTGCATATATGGATTTTTAGAACTAAAATGAAAATAACCTTCCCCAAACCAACACATAAAATGTTATCTTAAAAAGTGATGAAAGTCACCATTAAAGAAAGCTAAGAAAGCAACATATGTCCAACCATTTATTACCAGCTATACAAAAAAGACAGGCAAAACCAAAAGAAAAATGGGCAAACGTGTATGAATAAGTCATTTACAGGAGAGGAATTTACCTGGCTAATAAGCCCCTGCGAACATTCTCAGCTGGTTGGGGCTATGCCAATGAAAAGAACAAAGTGATAACCAGTTTTTCACTTCAGGACTGACAAAAAGTAAAAAGAGTTCTGGTGAATTGCCTACTTCTTTCAACTTTCTTTTATAGTAATGTTGAGCAACACCATGCCTGGGAACATATAATTATCTTCTCATAAATATATGCCCCTCTCTATAAATATGGAGGTATTGATGAGTGAGTTCTTCCTCTGTGGGAGGTGTCAGATAGGAATAATTAGCCAAAATCAAAAGAACTCTATGTCGAGAATTCTCTAAGCCAGGAACTCTGAATGAATACTGTGTGTGACTTCTTTCCTTCGAAATGGACAGCTCATCTCTGGGTTCCCCAGGAGGCAGACTCAGAGAGCTGGGCACATGGGAAGTTGACTAGGGATGTCCTTGGGAAGGGAGTGGATTCAGCAGTGGGAGAAACCCAGCTGGAACATCAGGAGACGCTGCAATGGTGGCCCCGGGGGCAGCTCTCCAGGTGGATGACCCTTCAGAACAGTCCCGAATTGAGACAAGAGAGCTGCGTGTTTCTAACCCTGTATCCATCAGGAAAGCAACATGACCTCGGGGAAGTGACTCTCTCAGCTGAGGCAATTCCTGGGCTGCTGACCACTGAGAGCTGGCCTCCAAGCTGCTTCCAGGAAGGGAGGAAGCCCTTCATTCTTTACTCTTTTTGGAGGGGGAAGGGAAGGGGTAGCGGGGGAGATAAATCAATGTTATTGTCCATCACGGTGTTATACAGAAATCCAAAAATATTGGATTTGTAGAGAAAGCAGCAAAGAAATAGTAAATAAGAAGGCGACAGAAATCAATTTAAATTATTTCCCCTGATATGAGGATGAAATTTAAATTATTTTCTCTGACATGAGGGTGAAAACCGTTTCAAAGCCCATGTGTCTGGTTTCAGAGTAGGTTTGGTTGACTGGCCAAAGCCTGCCATAAAGTCAATGTATTTGGTATTTTGTTGCTCTATTGGCTCCTGAAAAATCCTTTGAGGTCTTTGAGAAAAGCTGTGTATGTAGTTTTGGTGATCCAGGGCCATGCTGAGCTCATCCGAAAAAGTGTCATCCACACCTTGGTCCGCTAGGAAATCCATTAGGTGGTCGCACAAAGCCCAGTGCTGGAAATCTCTGTTGAGTGTGTAATTCAAGTTCTTCCACTCTGACTCTCTGGTGGACTGAAAGCTCATTTCCCTGATGGAGAAAACAGCACTCTTGTCCTCCTCTTGTCCTGTCTCATCTTCCAAATGGTAACAGTCCAGCACAAGGGTCCTTCCTGCCATAATTTTTATGACTTCAGCCAAGAAATTGAGAGTGGACATCACTTCAGACTTCTGTTCTCATCTGGGGCCATAACCTAGTGTCCTTCACAAAAATGACCACTTGAATGGCTTTTTAAAAAATTAAAAAGACAGTTTTTTAAAAGCAGATTTAGGTTCACAGCAAGATTAAGAAGGTAGAGAGATTTCTCGTGTACTCCCTATCCCGCTAACATGCACAGCCTCCCCCACTATCAACATTCCCCAACAGAGTGGTACCTTTGTTACAACTGATGAACATACACCGACTCATTGTCATCACCCAAGGAAACTTTCCCAAGTTCGCAGGGCTGGAGAGTGGCAGACCTGGGATTTAAATCCACTCAGTTCACCTCTAGATTCATTCTGTTCGCTACCCACCACACGTCCTCCACTATGTCTGTGTCGTGTCTTCTACAATAACAATGCTCCTTGGTGCTCTGTCACGGATGGCAACAGCAGAGTGGGAGGGACATGCTGGGGCAGTCACTTAGGACCTGGGAGCTCAGTTTTCTAAAGGAGACCCTCAGAAAGGTGTCGTGGACAAAACCCTTAAACTTGTTTAGTGTACATGTGGAAATGGCTATGAATCATCCCCAGTGTTCAGAACTGTTGAAAAAAAAAGAAGACAATGGATTTAATATATTTAATGCTGTTTGCAAATATTCATTATTTGAAATGTGGAAAAATTTTACAGAGATTACTATGCTAGCAAGTGCAATTTTTTTCTTGAAACGAAAGGAATAGTTGCCAAGTGGTCAGTAATCAAAGACAAAATGGCGGCATGATTTATGTTTTCTTGCTGATATTACACTGCATATGGACGAGTTAAATTTGAAGTTCCAAGCAAAGAAAAAGCTCGTGATCTAGCAAGATAGGCACAAGAACTTATGTTGAAATTGAAATTTTTCATAATCCAAATCAAAGATGATAATTTTATGTTTTTCTAATATTAATCAATTGCAGAGGATTTCAATTGTTATGTATAGGGTTATACAAATTGGCTGAAAATATAACAAGAAAAACTTGAAAGACCCTTTGTTGATTTTGATAAATTTAGAGTTGCTTTTTCATTTTATGTAATATCCCTAGAATTTGTGTCAGTAAGACTGAGCTAACTCAGAAGTGAGTGAGCTTACCTAATTTGGACAGAAATTGTTTTGAAACTGATAATTCTTTTGCTGGAAGTCAAATCAATTCTAAAAAATGAACTTTTTTGGTCAATGTGTATGCAAAGATTAGAAGAAAACTATTTTTGATATTCAACTGAATTATTGGGAAATCTTTAAGTGTGTTTGGAACACCTTGGTTGTATGAATCTAATTTTTTAATGGTGAATTTTGTGACACCTAGATACAGATCTAATATTTCTGAAGAAACTTTGGTGTTCCAATTGAGATGTGCTCTAGGTGTAAAATGCACACTGGATTTTGAAAACAGTATGAAAAAAGAATACAAAATATCTTTTTTAAAAAAGATTTTATTTATTTATTTGACAGAGATCACAAGTAGGCAGAGAGGCAGGCAGAGAGAGAAAGGGAAAAGCAGGCTCCCCGCTGAAGCCCCCGATGCAGGGCTTCATCCCAGAACCCCAGGATCATGACCTGAGCCGAAGACAGAGGCTTTAACCCACAGAGCTACCCAGGCACCTTAGAATACAAAATATCTTAGTTTCTTGTGTTGATTACATGTTAGAACAATATTTTGGATATATTGAGTTAAATAAAATATATTAAGAATAATTTCTCTTGTTTCTTTTTACCTTCCTAATGTGGCTGCTAGACTACTTAAAATTATATTTGTGGCCCTTATTATCCATTCTTATTTTGTACCCCTAAGGCCTTTGTTTATGAAATTTTTCCATAAAAACAGGGATCATTGCTGTCCTTTCGTTTTTTCTCCACTGCTGAATCCTTGGTATTAGACCTGTGAGTGACACATGGAAGGTACCCAATAAGTGTTTGCTAAATGAATGAAGAATTTGGGGTATTTATCAATTTTCAACTATCACAGGTTTTCAGTCATAAATAACTTTGCACAAGCTGATGTGTGAGTGCATCAACACATATTTTATTTATTACCTTAAAACAGATTCCAAAATCATTATATAAAAGGGCACGGACCATCTATAACTTGTTAAACATTACCAAGTTAATCTCAGAAAAGAGTGAACCAATCTATGATGCCGTCAGCACTGTAAATTTTGGTTCAGGATGTCGTTTTCCCAATGCCAACTTTAAAGGGTGTAGAATGATTAGTCATGTGGCATTAGGCAAGTTACTTAGCTTTCTGAAACTGTAAAATGGAGAGAAAAATATTAAGTTGAAAAGTTTAAAAAAAAAGTGAACACTTAAATGAATACTTGCCTTATGTGGCATAGCTTTTAAATGTATGATTCTGGTTTTTAAAAGATGGGGCATCATTATTTTCTTACAGTAGTAAAGGACAAGGCTGATGTTCTCCCCTCGGGGTGTACATTGCTGGGAGGTGGGTGGGAGAGGGCTACTTTGGGGATGGGGCCAAAGAAATGGGAACTGGGAGGGCTGCTATACTCAGACATCTTTGAGAGAAGGAAGCAGCCTCTTTCTTAGATTTGTTGCCTGGCTTCTCCAGCTACAAAGATTTACCTAAAATGTGAGAGGGGCACCTGGTGGCACAGTGGGTTAAGCCTCTGCCTTCGGCTCGGGTCATGATCTCAGGGTCCTGGGATCGAGTCCCGCATCAGGCTCTCTGCTCAGCAGGGAACATGCTTCCCCGTCTCTCTCTGCCTGCTTGTGATCTCATTCTCTGTCAAATTAAAAAAAAAAAATCCTTATGAAATAATTGTGAGAGCTGGTATCTTATAGATGCCTAAGAACTCAGTCCCTTTTACTTTGTATATTTTATTTCAAAACAATACTTTCTATTTCCTAGCCACCCCCCGCCCAAAAAAAAGTTCTGAATAGAAATCCCCTTGGGTGATGATTTTGAAGTTCCTCAACGGGTGGGAAGCCATAACTGGTTTAGAGGAGCCATAAGAAAAACAGCTTGTCGGAGCTCTGTACTTAAATACTATTCCTCAGACTCGAAAGTACCTGGTTCTACACCATCCAATGTGGGAACCACCAGGCATGTGTGTTTAGTGAACACTTGGAATGTGCCTCATCTAAAGACTTCGTGTGCTGGGTGCCTGGGCAACTCAGTCAGTTAAGTCTCCGACTCTTGATCTCAGCTCAGGTCTTGATCTTGGGGTCGTGAGTTCAAGCCCTGTGTTGGGCTCCACATGTAGTGTGGAGCCTACTTAAAAAAAACAAATACTTAATGTGACAAAAATGTAAATAATTTATCAGTAATGTTTAAATAGGATTATATGTGTGATAATAATTTAGATGACTTTGGGTTAAACAAAACATTATTAAAATTCATCTTGTTTCTTTTTCCTTTTCAAATGTGGCTACTAGAAAATTTTAAATTACAGAAGAGGCTCACATTCTGTTTCTCTTGGACCATACCAGTTCAGAGCCCGCCCAGCAACCTCCTTTAACTACCTCGACACTCTGGAATATGCATTACGAGCTCTGATTAGCTCTGAGCTGAATTTCACAGCCTGGACACAACACAGTGAGGGGCTAACCTTCGACAGGACCTGTGAAAGCAGATTGGAAGCTGCTAAGATAAAAGGTCGGGCCATAGCTTTAGCTCAGGTAACACCAGGAGAATTCCAGAATCTCCCTTATGTTTTTGCTAAAATGGACCACTAATGAGGCCCAAAGTCTGACATTGATAGCCGACAAAATACTTTTCTCTTTTCTCTTCTTTTTCAAGTCCAGAAAGATGAAGATAGAATGAACTCATGATGTTATCCTTCTGGGTAGAAGTAAAACAAAGGTACTGAGATTAGAAATGTCAGTGTGGATCCTGTGGGACGCAGATGCTGAGTGACGAGCTTGGACATGCAGTAGGTTTGCTGGGAGAAACGTCTGTGGGGGAGGAGAGGGGGTTCTCGGGAGATGGCAGGGAGAGCCTTCAGGCCGTAATGCCCGTCTGGCAGCGTGAGAGGGAAGAGGGAAGGAAGAATTAGGTAGATTCTCAGGCTGCGGTGCGTTTCCGACAGGGTCTCAGGCTGGCGGGCAGCAGTCCCAGAGCTCAAAGGTGGCCTGTGTCAGGTAGGTTGGGTGGACCTGCCCTGAACCTGGCTGCCAAGCCATAGCCTGGGGGAGGGGTGACCCTGACATCCCTACGTCCACAGGATGCTTGCTGGGACAGTCAGGAGCTCTGCTCCCCCCTGGCAGGTCCTCTGGCGGGAGAGCTGAGAGGTGGGGACCACAGCGCCACAGAGATATTGGTCTCCAGTATCAGTTACAGTGCTGATTTGAAGTCAAATTTGCAAGCCCAGATGTTCTTGGACTTTTTTCAGTGCTGCATGTTTCAGTGAAACAGGACAATGTCCTTTAGCAACGGGACACTTCTGCAGACCGCTGGCCTACGTCAGGACCAGAGTCACCACTCACCCGCCTCAGTTTTCCCATCTGGAACACTGCTGTGAACGCTAAGACCCACCTGGTGGGCTTGTGGTGATTATTAAAGAAGTTGGTGTGTGAAGGAGCTTTCCACCGAGAGGAAGAGTGTTCGCTCACCTCATTCATATAGTGATGGTTCTCGCCTCCTGGATATGCCTCCGGGTTATGATGTTAACGGCTTCTAAATGCAGGTATCGTCACGTTGAATTTTTCAGCTAGGGGCAAAGCGTGCCTTGACAGTTGTTTCCATCTATGAAACGTTGGTTGAAATGCATTCTAGTTGATTCCAGGTGCATGCTGGTCAGGGGGTTCTTGTGGTTCTTACAGTTCTTTCCTCTTAGAACGTTTGCTCCAGGTGGCCCCGAGGAGGGGTCCTTACCCTTCTCCAGCCTCTGCTCCAGCATCCCTCCTAGGCCCGCCCTCAGCCTCTTAAGGCAAAATGACAGGCGCATGCATGGCCTCTCACCCCTTATGTTGCTTTGTCTTCTTGGGCACGGCAGCTCCTGTTAAAATGTTTATCATGTTGTGATATTTAACTATTACTGTATTTCTGCCTTGTCTTCTGGAATACGAAGCTTCCAGGAGTCAGGAGCTTTGTTTCATTCACCAGTATATCCCCTGGAAAGCTGCCTGGCATAGAGTAATTGATTTTTTTTTTTTTTTTTTTTTTGACTGGATGAAACTCACATGTGGTTTCCAAATGAATGAAATGTCAAATAAGGAATTTAGCACAACAATACTACTTTTCAAGGAAGTGCTGGTTGTCTTCAATGGCAAGGGGAAGAGGAAGAGAGAGCACCAATGTCCTTGCAGCTCCCCTTGGGTAGGTCCAACCTCCTCCAAGAAGCAAATAAAGTTATCTTTTTTCTTACTTCTCTTTTTATTAACTCAAGTTCTCCAGAGGAGGTGGGCAAACTTTTCTTTTCTTTTTCCCTTTCTTTTCCTTTCCTTTCCCCATTCCCTTTTCCTTTCCTTTCCTTAACTTTCCTTTTCTTTTTCCTTTCTTCCTTCCTTTTAAATTCATGGAAATCAGATGGGAAAAGAAAATTGAGTGAGAGCCCTACTGGACTAGCCCACTGAACAGACACTCAATCTTTGTAGGATCAAGAACAGTTATGTCTGTCTGGGCTCGTCCCTGGAAGTCATGAGTGAAGACACAGGCTGTAGGTCTGGAGAAGGGTAGTCACTTGCTCTGTCTGTCTCAGCGTAAGGGGCATTACCGGGTGGCTGACTCCCGCCGTCTCTGTGGCTTGGGTCTGTCCAGCAGCATAGGGGCGGGGAATGAGGGAGGAACAATGGTTCATCCTGGGAAGTGTTCAAGCTGAGGGTAGTGTCCATCTGGGGCATCATGGAGGGGAGCCCTGGATTGTGTGGAGCAAGTACAGACCAGAGGAACGTTGTGGGCTCTTTGCATTTCCTGGTTTCATGAACTTAAGTCTCCCCTGAACTAACACAATGTGTACCCAGAAGATCAGGAGAGAGAAAAAGAGAAGTAAGGTCATTTAGCCACCTGATGCGACAGGCTCTTCTAAGGACAACTTGGTCTCCACCAAGCCAAGGAAGAGTCTGCGGGTCATCCGCCGTTGGCACGTTCCTGTGAATGAAGTATTGTTCCTGGGGGAGGGGGTGCTCAGCCTGGAGTCCCCATGGACGCTGGGGTTCCCCATAAGCCAGGAAAACACAGAGCCACGCCTAAGAAGAACAACGGGCAAAGCTGAAGTCCAGGCCTCGGGCATTAGTGCTTCTTGCCCCATTCCTGGCGGAGAGTCGGACTCCTCTCCCTCAGGAGCGCTAGTGAAATTCTCATCGTATCTTGGTTGGCAAGACACCACAAGTCTCGAACAAGCACCCAGGGTCGAGTCCCAGCTCCACCTCTAACTCACTTTGGGACTTTGGTCAAATGGCTGGACCTCCCTGGGCTTCACATTCTTTCTCACAGAATGAAAAAATAGAGTTCAATGATCTCTAAGGCTTTCTCCACGCCCCGCCCCGCCCCGCCCCGCCCCGCTGATGTTCTGTGATCGAAGGGATTCAAGGAGGGCTGGCTTCTATTTCCCGTTTAGAGCTCTCTCTGAAAAGCAGTTTAGCATTTGGCACTGGGGGTGGGAGACGAAACAGAGAAGCAGCCTTAAGATGTGACAGACCTGTGGGCTGCCTGTCCTATCTCCGTCACAGGGTTCCGGGGTGTCTGTTTTCCATCCAGGAGTGGAGCTGCCTCCCAAGAGGGCAGAAGGCCCAGCGACGCAGTGGTGAACTCTGTCAGCTGCTTCCCCTGCCTCCTGCTCCCACCAGCTGACCTGGGAGCAGTGAGTCATGCTTTGTCACCATGAGTGCCTGGCAGTGGGCCCCACACAACTTCTTGAGCTTGTCAACACCCAGGATAGAATAAATCATCAGAGGCCCGTTTTAGCCAAGAGTGAAAAATGAAGTCACCAGAAGATGCCAATTAGGGATGCAGAGGGAAGGTGGGGGCTTGCTGATGGGCAGGGCTTTCTTCCCAGGTGCCGACCCTGGGAAGGCCTCAGGCCCTGCCTTTGCCCTTTGCAGCCTCCTGGAATCCCAGACCCAGACCAGGCTCGAGGAGGGGGGCCTCCACCGGAGGGAGGGACAGGGAGGCTCCTGCCTTTTCACACTTTCAAATTCCCATCCACTGGCAGGGAGATCTTAGCTGCTTCTTGCTCCAGGATGTAGGTCCTGCTTGCTATCTTGAATAATAAAATCACAGGGAGTTCGGAGGGAGATGCTGAATGCTCTGATCCAGTAACTTTCCAGTCTTTTGTTCGGTTTTATTTTAGGAGCAGAAGGAAGAGGGAGGGGAGGATTTGCAGCCTGAATGCTCAGTCTCCCTCCCTCTGTCTCCCCAACTCTGGCCTGGACTAATTCATCTCAAAGGCCTTCCACTTCTACCATTCTGTAGTTCATGGCTGGATCTGAAAATAACACATTGTAGCAGAGCCGAGCATGCGGGCAAATTGCTGGTATTTTAAAGATAAAACAGCACCACTGCAGGAAAAAGAAACAAAAAAATCCAGCTTGGTTACTTTGATAAACTGTGGGACCCCGGTCAGGTTCTCTGACCTCCTGCCTCTATATTCTCATCTGTAAAGTGGAGAAAATAAAAGTACCTATTTCCAAAGGTGTTTGGGAGGATTAAACAAGATGAAAGCAATCCGGGCTTATTCCACAGGGAGCCTGTCGGGGCCGTTGTGGCTAAGCCTGCAACCCCCAAGCTTTTGTAGGGAGACGGCGGGAGCTGGAGTGCTGCTTCACGATCTGGGTGCCCCTTCCCTCCTCTCGTAGTCTCCTGTTCCTGGACAGATCTCATAGGTACTCATATTTCCTCTCTAGACTTGGCTGCCTACTCACTTCCTCTCTGGGCCTCGTGTATCAGGAGGGACGGTGGCTCCAGAAAACACATTCGGATCCAGAGAGGGAAGAACCAACTTGATCGTTCGTCTGTTCGTTCGCTCATTCATTCATCCATCACTGCCTGGAATTGTGCCAGACCTGGAGGATTCAGAGCCCACTGGGGCTTGGGTTTCTCCCTCCATGGCTATAATGAGGGGCCATCCTTCTGGGGCTCAGCTTCCCTCTTTTTTTTTTTTTTAAAGATTTTATTTATTTATTTGACAGACAGAGAACACAAGTAGGCAGAGAGGCAGGCAGAGAGAGAGGAGGAAGCAAGGCTCCCCGCTGAGCAGAGAGCCCAATGCGGGACTCGATCCCAGGACCCTGAGATCATGACCTGAGCCGAAGGCAGGGTCTTAACCCACTGAGCCACCCAGGAGCCCCTTTTGTTTTGTTTCTTAAGGGGAAGAGGATAGTGGCTGTAGGTGGATCATAGGTCCAGATCCGCGCCGTGTCCCTTACTGACTGATGTGATTTGGGGCAAGTTGCCCACTCTGCCAGAACTGCTCTTCCTCATTCATGAACTGGGACAGTAGTGCCAACCTTGTCTCTTCTTGACTTGAACTTCCAGGAATCCCTCAGGGCTCAGTATTCTTCTCAAAACAATTACGTCTCACCACCCCACCCCTCTGCCCCAGTTTTCCAGTCATGCCTCTTATTTTAAAAATCCACACTTCGGTGTATCTCTAGCTTGAAAGACTCTTCTTAGCTTTGGATCCCAATTTTCAACTGCAAATCCAGCTTCTGCACTTGAGTCTTGCAGGCATCTCAAGCTCCCATGTCCACAATGGAATCTCACCCGCTTCCCCAACCCACTGTTAACTATCCTGGGTACCCCATATAAGTGGAATTCTAGAATATTTTCTCTTTGTGACTGACCTATTTCACTTACCGTAATGTCTTCAAGAGCCACCCATGTTGTAGCATGTGTCAAGATTTCCTTCCCTTTTTTTTTTTTAAAAAAAAGATTATTTATTTATTTATTTGATAGAGATCATAAGTAGGCAGAGAGACAGGCAGAGAGAGAGGAGGAAGCAGGCTCCCCACGAAGCAGAGAGCCCAATGTGGGGCTCGATCCCAGGACCCTGGGATCATGACCTGAGCCAAAGACAGAGACTTTAACCCACTGAACCATCCAAGCACTCCAAGATTTCCTTCCTTTTTAAGGCCAGACAATATTCTATGTATATGCCACATTTTGTTTATCCATTCTTCTGTTGATGGACACATGGAGTACTTCTGCCTCTTGGCTCTTGTGATTAACGCTGCTGTCAACACAGGTGTACAAATGACTCCTTGAGACCCTGCTTTCAGCTCTTTTGGGTATAGACCCACAAGTGGAATTGCTGAATCATATCGTAGTTCTATTTTTAATTTTTTGAGGAAATAGCATGCTGTTTCACATGGCAACTGCACCATGTTACATTGACCTCAACAATGCACAAAGGTTTCGTTTTCTCGACATCCTCACCAGCACTTATTATTTTCTGGTTTTTTGGTCTTTTTTGTTTTTCTTTTTTTTTATAGTAGCCATCTGAATAGGTGCAAAATGGTATCTCATTGTGACTTGTCGAAAAACTATTGTTTCTCCACCACGTTAACTCTGAACCTTTGTCAAAAATTAGTTGTCCGTCTATGTGTGGGTGTATCTGTGAATCTTACTCTGTTTCAGTGATCAGTCTGTCTTTATGTAAATACCAAATTGTTTTGATTGCTACGGCTTTGTAATAATTTTTGAAACCAGATAGCATTAGCCATTTAACTTGTTCTGTTTCAGATTTGTTTCGCTTATTCTTGGTCCTTTAGAACCAGCTTGTTAATTTCTTTAAAATTGCCATCCAGGATTCTTACTGGGATACCTTTGAATTGTTAGATCAATTTGAGAACAACTGGCTTCTTAACAATATTGAACTTTCTTATCTATGAACCAGACATATTTCTCCATTTGTTTAGGTTTTTAGTTTATCTCAGCAATAGTTTACAGCTTTAGTATATGGGTCATTTTTTCAGCTTAATCTCTTTTTCATTTTTTGATGTTGTAAGTGGTATGGGTTTTTTTTTTTTTTTTCTCTTTTATTTGACACAGAGAGAGCACAAGCAGGCAGAGCAGCAGGCACAGGGAGAGAGGAAGCAGACTCCCCACCGAGCAGAAAGCCTGATGCGGGGCTCAATCCCAGGACACCGAGATCATGGCCTGAGCCGAAGTCAGAGTCTTAACCTACTGAGCCACCCAGGCGCCCCTGGTATGGGTTTTTAATTGCAATTTCTATCATGGTCAGAAAAGATACTTTGTATGACTTCAGTCTTCTTAAATTTGCTAAGAGTTGCTTTTTGACCTCTTCTGGAGAATGTTCCATGTGTGCTTGAAAAGAATGTATATTCTGTTACAGTTGGGTGGAAAGTTCTGTATATTTCTGTTTGGTCTGTTTGGTCTATGTTGTTCCTTAAGTCCACTGTTTCTTTGTTGAAACTCTGGTTGATTTCTCTGTTATGGAAATTGGAGTACTGAAGCAACCTACTATTACTGTTTTCTAGTTTTGCCTTCACTTCTGTCAGTGTTTGTTTTATATATTTAGATGATCAGATTTGGGTACTTATGTACTTATAATTAGTGTATCTTACTGGTAGATTGACCTTTTATTATTATATAATGTCCTTCTTTGTCCCTTGTGGCACTCTTTCATTTAAAATCTATCTTGTCTGATCGTTGCAATTCCTGTCTATGGCTGGTCTATAGAGACCAAAAAAATGGATTTTTGTATATTGATCTTGTATCCTGCAACCATCTGTAGATTCCATTGGATTTGTTACATAGATGATTTTGTTGTTCTCTGTTACATTATCTTTGACAGAAGGATGGCCTAAACTACCTACCATTCCATTACTTGAACCTGAAGATCCAAGTAATGCTTTTTTTTTTTTTTAAGATTTTATTTATTTATTTGACAGGCAGAGATCACTAGTAGGCAGAAAGGCAGGCAAAGAGAGAGAGATGGAAGCAGGCTCCCCACTGAGCAGAGAGCCAGATCTGGGGCTCGATCCCAGGACCCTGGGATCATAACCTGAGCTGAAAGGCAGAGGCTTTAACCCACTGAGCCACCCAGGTGCCCCCAAGCAATGCTTTTCTCTGTGGAGAGAAGCAGCTTCATCCTGTGGTGCCAACTGGGTTGGGTCCAACAGCTCTCAGTCCATCTTGTGCCCACACACGTAGGCCATGCTGATCTTCAGGCTTCTCACCCTAGTCATCTTGGCACCTTGGTGCCTGGAGAGCTTCGCACCATTTGCAGAGGTGTGTGCCTTGCTGGGCAATGTGTTTTCCAGACTCTGTATAAATGTCAGATGTTATCAATCTTGGCGCTTCTCTGCGGCCAACCTAAAACGTCGCCATCTAGAGCTGGCGCAGTTTTTGTTTGCCGTGAGCTGATCCTTGTCTGAAGGTGGTTGAGTTTTAGTAAAGCTCTAGTGTGGGCACTCTGCCTCTTTCTCTCTCTTGTTCTCTGGTTCCTTCCACAGTCACCTTTCAACCCTCTCCCACAGTCTTTCTCTGACTTACCAAAGCCCTTTCACACCTTTTCACTCTTGGATGCTAAAAGGTTGAGAGCCAGCCCTTCATCAGAGTGTAGAACTTCCTGGCATGCATTTCTGAACAGGCTTCATTCCTGGCTCTGTTTATGTTTCCACCCTCATTTTCCCTTTGGTTCATGTTGCCTGTTTGTTTCTCACACATTTAGCCAGATGTCCTCCTTGCTCCCCAACAGAGCCCTGTTCTGCCAGCCCCATTTCCTGGCCTTATCATCTCTCTCCAGAGTCTGGGCTACCCCTCACATAGCAGCCGCTCTAGGATGCACCACCCTGAGTTACTAGGCATAGGAGCATCGATGAAGAATGGGAAGGAAATGAGACAGACTGGCATATAGGGTAAATGCAAGTTAAACACACACACACACACACACACACACACACACACACACGAGAGGTACCTGGGTGGCTGAGTCAGTTAAGCATGCAACTCTTGATTTTGGCTCAGGTCATGATCTCAGGGTTGTGAGATCAAGCCCCGTATCAGGCTGTGTACTGGGCATGGAGCCTGCTTAAGATTATCTCTCCTCTTCTCCCTCTGCCCCTTTGCCATCAGCGAGCTTTCGCTCTCTTTCTAAAAAAAACAAAACAAACCAAAACCAAACCCAAACAAAAAACCATAACTCACTAAAAGCCAACTAAAACTAAATATTTATCACAAAAGTGGTAGAGAAGGAGTTAATAGCCTCAGTCTTTAAAGCGTTCTTCCTTTGATAAGAAGAACATTGAAACATTAATATAGGAAAGTAGGTAGATAGTGTGAACAGACAGTTCACAGATAAGGAAATAAAAGCAGCTTACAAGCATATGGGAAAACATCCAGCTTTACCAGTAATCACAGAAATGGAAATCACAACAATAAAATACGATTTGCCCCTGCTGCATCGTGCAAGGTTAAGACTATGGCACCGCTCGAGGCTGGTGAGAGTGTGGGGAGAAAAGCATGGCTCTCGACGTTCAGGAAAGAGATTTGGCAACAGGCTTGAAAAAGCCTTAAAATATTCATACTTTTTACTCAGTAATTCCTTTTCTGGGAATCTTCTTGAGAAATAATCAGAAATGCAGACAAAGACGTATGGGCACAGATGCTAATCACTGTGTTATTTATTATTGCCAGAGCAACCCAAACGCCCAATACTGTGGAAATGTATGAATTCTATCGTACACCCACACAATGGGATACAGGGCACCTACTTAAAGACGATATTGACTAGGATGTTTTCATGGTAGGGGACATGTTTTCTCACATAAACTTAAAAAAATAGCCCTCAAATTGTATATTCAAGATGACCTTAACTATATAAACGTTGCAAGAAAAAAAGGCCATAAGAAATGAAGAAAACTTTGATAGATTCCAGTCTGGAGACTGAGACTGGTCACGTCCACAGTCAGCCCTTGTTCCCTATCTATTCAAGATTTTTTTAAAAATAAAATCACTGTACATGTCTGTAAATAAAGTATATAATCCTTTGAGAGACTGTCTGTCCTTCATCTTCAAATTCTGACTCTCCCCCTCCAGCTCCTGGGGTGTTAGATGCTCAGTAAATAGAATGATGGACGCACCAGCTGAGGTTATGGGGAAAACCCCTACCTGCATTGTTGGATGGGAATGAGAGGGGTCATTTTAGCTCATTTTGCTCAAATCTTTTTCTCTTAGATTTACTTTTGGACAAATTCTCTCGTCTCTTGCCCTGACACGCCTTCACCTCTCAGGCAGTGGGCTTTGAAAGAAAGCTTTTCTTTAAGGAAGAGTGTTCAGTGACTCTACTTATATTTCCAAACGGTTGTCAAGTTTTCTCCCTGAAGCCTCTGTTTAGGCATGTCAGGGGTTGCTTTTCAAATTTCATTTGAAATCACCACTCCAAGCCAGCCTATAGAAAGGAACAGCCGGAGAGGAAGTGACAAAATGAAGCCCAACCAAATCTTCAATATGAAGGGCTAAGCCCAGTTTTCCTTACTGCAATGACGGCCGAGGCAAACATCATCAAAAATGGAGCCATAGGAAAGCGCTCATTATGCCTCTGAGAAGCCCCAAGGAAAATTTCAGGGGATCAGAGGCTTCTGGGAAATGAATGATTCATAGTAAAAGAATCTACCATTTTCTGACTGAAGGGCAATTCTTAAAAGTCCCGATATAATCTCCAGGTCATACCTTAGTCTGACATTTTTCAGCACCCAGGTACTCTTTGGGGGCCTCAATGATGCATAAGAAATCTCCAACCTTTGTTCTGAGCCTATTCGTGCTTGATCCAGGACTGTGTCCAGGGAGTACCTCTCTCTTCTTTGATAGAATCTAAAGACATGGTTGGCATAAATAGCAGGGATCAACTGGACCCATCCATCTATAGTATCATGGCAGACAAGGCTTCTCCAAGAGTTCTTTCTTAATCCGTCAGCCAAACGAATTACCCCTCGCTCTGAGCTCCCATGCACCTTGTACCGTGCACAAGCACTGGTTTCAGGTTTTCTCGGCATGCATTATAACAATTTGTTTGTGTGTCTTTCTCCTGGATTGTGGCTTCCCGAGAGCCAACATCAGGTCTTTCCTAGGCTTACATTCCACCCTATCTCCTAGCAGAGGTCCTGGCAAATAGTAGCCATTCTACTGATGTTTGTTAAATGAGTGAAGAAGGGCACACTTTCTACAGGCACTAACGCAGGGGATGCATGGAGAGATGAGGTGCCTTAGGAAAGATAAAGATCTTTATCATTACTTATATTCTTCTGCAGTTAATTATGAAAGAGATGGAATTAATACTGAAATGTATTGTTTTCATTTTCTGTTTTTACTGTCTCTGACCAGGTATGTAGATGCCGGAGGCTTCTAGTTGTTTTGCATTTGTCTGATTACCCCATTTCATGTGGTTTACTCTGGTTAATGATGGAAAGCTCTGCTTTTTGCCCCAATGGGGACAGGAATTTCTTGCTCAAACCTCACACTTGCCTGAACTGCTGTTTGTATTACAGGAAACGGTAGTCAGCTGGGAAGTCTGAGATCATTTCCTGGGCCTTTTTTCTTTCTTAGTATCTCATATTTTCTGGACAACTCAAGGGGACCTCCTGACTATGGATTTGGTACATTGGAGAACAAAACATATTTTGGCTTCAAAGTTCTGAAACTGAAACTGTCTCTTGCAAGAACTGAGCAAAGGTCCCAATTTTCTGTCAGTGTCTCCAGCTAATGTTAGTATGGTGAACAGGTGTGAGGTAGGGGTTTTCAGCTTTGAGGAACTAATGCCCAGAAAACTACCCCAAATTTTCTTTCTGACTTTGCTCACATGTACTAAGGTATTGTAAAAGGGCAAGTGAGCACAGAAACTGTCAGGGGTGACCTTCAAGTTACTTGACTACTTCTTTTGGCAGAGCCTTCCAAATGTAGGTATGGGGGGGACCCAGGTGCCAGGGCAAGGGAAGGGAGTGATGTTGGAGGACAGGGTCTTGAGTCGGCAGCTACATACCAACTGATACAAAACTAGTGCAAGATTCATACAGCATGGTTGACCACATGGAGTTGTCCCACAGAATATCTGCCCTGAAGAAAGAAAGAACTGGGGAAGTTAACATCTCTGCCATCTGCTCTCTGATGGTGGTTCCTAAACTGTCCCCAGCATAGAATTTTCAGAGTGTCTTTTAAGAATGCCAAAGCCAAGGCTACAACCTCTGTTCTGAAGGTCCCCAGGTGATTGAAATCTACACACAAGTTGAGAATCCAGCTCAATGACATTAAGTTATTTTGTCTTTGGGGCACTGGCTTCCTTCTTGGTAAAGAGTGGACAACGACGTTGGGAAAAATCAAATGAACACGTGCAGTGCCTGATAGGAGATGAGAATATAATCACACCAGAAAAAATACAGTAATATATGACAAAGTTTTTATAAGCTATAAAATGATAAGATTAAAGATACCTTTGAGTTAATTAGTTAATAGTTAATATTTATTATTAGTTAATAGTTCACCTAAATAGGTGCTCACTATTTATTTTCCTTCTTTTGTCCCTCTGGCATTGTTTTCCTTTGTCACTTGTTCTGCAATATCGCTATTGAGATAAACACAATCACTTTTTTGAAATGGAAAGATCCCTAGGCGGGTTTGGGGCTCATCTTAGGGTGGGTTATCCTCTTAAATAACCCACCTATCCTCTTAAATAACCCATCTTAGGGTGGGTTATTTAAGAGGATACCTCTTCAAAAGCAAATGATGTGAAGTAAACTGAGGAGAGCGGTCGGGATTTCAGCTGAGAAGTTAGATGAACCAGAGAAGGCATGATGAGTCCCTGTGTTTATGACGTCGCTGGAGAGTGGCGGCTTCTTCAGCCTCTTGTCGAGAACATTACCTCAAACTCAGGGCTGCCTTGTTTTTTTTTTCTAGAGTCCCGTGGAAAGAAAACATTTATGAAGGGTGCCCTGAAGGATGTGTTGTACCCCCTGTCCTCCAAGCTAGGCATCCTCAGTTCAGGATTCAGGTCTTATAGACCCTAACATGTCTGTTACTGGAGTTCAGGGGATCTAGGAACTGGATTCATCGGTGGTATTCTGTGTGTTTGTGCAAAATGTCTGTTTTCTCCCAGGGAGACATTCCACGGCCTTTTCTTCAGGCTTGTGAAGGGAATCTCAATACCTCACCCACCCCCCAATTTAAGAGTTATTCCATTAGCATTGTCCTGAATGAGGCTGCCTCTCTGGGCAGACCCTTGGTACATGGGCCCCTATGGAATTGTTTTGCTGAATTGCTCTTTGGCGTGATACGTAAACTTATATTGAAGAGCCACTGAAGAAATAAACCTTGGAACTCTAGTTGATTTGTGGATTACATTACACTGTGCGCATTCCTGGAGGAGCTATGAAAGAAATTTCTTCCACTGCGCTGGGTGGTTGTTTCAGTCTTACAGATACTTCTTGTCGTTGACTTCCAGACACCTTTAGAGCATAAGAAAGTTGGAAACAATTTTTCGCTGGTGAAATGAGTGGTGTTCACAATGTGTGGGTAGGCAGAACGACCTACAGAGAGGCACCTCTGCCCTTGGTAAATGGGGCAGAAGAAGCTAGTGAGCGGCACACCTTTGGAGGAGCGAGTGTCTTCGTTGCAGCACTAGAACTGCTTGTCACCCACGCCTCAACACTGGGCATGCAGTAGGTGGTCAATCCATGTTTCACTGAATGAGTGCTGTGTTCCACAGAGTTCCTGAAGTCTCATTTCCTGCGCAGGAAGAGTCCCCCGCCCACCCCCACCCCCCAGAAAAGTCAGGAAGAGCCCCTGGCTTACCTTTGTGTTTCACTGTTACTTCGTTCTTGAGGCGCGCCATCTTGGGATCTGCAGAGAGATGCCTGAAGAAAAAGCTCTTACGTTTTTCACCTCATGACTCCTCTCCTCCACCCCTCTCTGTCCCTGGGGCTCAGGACTCATGTGTGGTCTGAGTGGCAGACTGGTGCTGAGCTGACTGCTCCCGGCCTTTAGCAGAAGCCTTGTTCCTCCATCCTGAGGCCTTGTCTCTTCTCGTGCAAATTGAGCTGGAGGCCTCAGTCTCTTCGTTGGGGGGTGGGGGGAATCAGAGCCTGGGCTTTGGGGTTGATTCCTCCAGCCATGCTCAGGTTTCTGCTTTGCTTCTGCCTGTGAGACTTGGGGCACATTATTTACTTTCTCTAAACCCAGTAATAGGGTCGTTATGAGAACCCCTCTAGGTGTAGTGACCCAAGCCAAACCAAACAAAATCTACCACAGAGGGGAGTCCAAATATTATTTGGACTAGGCCCTTGCTGAAGGTCTCTGAACAGGGAGGAAGGAGCTTACGTGGCCCTCGGCACAGTACAATGGTCTTAAATATCTCTGTAGACATTTCTCCGTCTTACCCAGTTCCATTCTCAGAGCAGTCTTTCTCTCTCTCCCGCGCTTCTCAGCGTGTGCCGTCAGTCTCCAGGAATCACTTTTCCTCGGAGCTCCGTGCTCTTTTTTCTGTAGTAAATGTTCTCTTTGCACCCCCAGCCTCCGTCTGCATTTCTACCAACTCTTCGGCAAATACAAGGCTCTTCCTCAAGATCATTCTCTGCAGAGAAGCTACATCTACTTTTATTCTAACATATTTTCTCCTGTCATAAAACATCACCAAATCCTCAAGCAGATATGCCTTTCACAGAGTGTTTTGTTTTGGTTTATTTGCCGTTCTCCGCCTTGCTTGCATCTGAGAATCACCTGGAGCACTTTAAAAACAATCCCAGGGCCCAGGCTGCCCCCCAGGTCAATCGAATCAGACTTTCCCAGACATCACTATTTTGGGGGTGTAGCCAGGGTTGAAAACCATGACTGTAGGCCCTTGCTCCTTCATGTGGTCCACAGACTGGCAGCCTGAGCATCGGGTGAGAGCTGGTTAGAAACCCAGGGTCTCAGACCCCTTCCTCAGCAGCTGTATTTTGACAGGATCTTCAGGTAATCAGGACTCGTATTGGAGAGGCACTGCTCTGGGCCTTGTGCTCTGGGGGCAGTGAGAGTGCACAGCAGCAGATACGGGTACTTGCCTGAAGGTCTTAACACCAGGGACAGTGGACGGATCTATGACAGACCCCCTGAGATTCTCAGGCAGAAAGTCTGAGGAGGGTCTGCCCGTCTCTATGCTCACCAGGTTCCCAGAGGACCCGCTTATCAGCCAGCTGTGCAGGTCCCCTGCCCAAGAGAGGTGCTTCTCAACCTTGGCTGCCCACTAAAATCATTTGGAGGACTTAAAAAACAATCCCCATGCTCAAGCCCAAACCAATGTGCTCAGAGTCTGTGGAGGTGAGGGGGGCATCAGTAGTTCAAAAAATCTCATCAGGTTGTTTCAATGGGCGGGCGATCCTGAGGACCTCTGCTTGGGATTTCTGACCCTTATCAAAGCTAGCTGAGAATAAAAATATTATCTGCACAGTGCAGTCCCAGAAGAATTTACTGTGTATAAAAGTCAAAACCTTAAAACAAAGGAATTAATCATGAACCGCTGCTGGCAGGAGAGGATTCGGTTTAGGCAGAGTTAGTCTTAGCATCTTTGTCAAGACTTTGCCATCTTGTTAACGTCCTATCTCTTCTAAAGAGATTTTTTAAAAAGATTTTATTTATTTACTTCACAGAGAGAGAGAGATCACAAGCAGGCAGGCGGGGGCGGGGGGTGGGAGGAAGCAGGCTCCCCGCTGAGCAGAGAGCCCGATGCAGGACCCCATCCCAGGACTCTGAGATCATGACCTGAGCCGAAGGCAGCGGCTTAACCTACTGAGCCGCCCAGGCGCCCTGTCCTATCTCTTCTATTCTGTATTCAAACTCACATGGTCTGTCTGCTTAGAAATCTCTGTGTTGGGTGAAGTGGCTTCCGGTAGAATGTGTCCTCATGTCTGGCCTCATCTGAATGTATTCTGCAGGCAGACCTGAGGGGAAGCAGAAGGAAGGATGCTGGGAGGTAGCAGTCGGCTGTCTCAAGGCTACCATACTCTCCTTGCCGGCTTTGCATTGGACTGAAAGCTTAGGGCTGCCCATTCTTCCTTTTCCTCTCTCTCTTTCTTCTCTTTCTTTCTCTTCGTTTTCCTCTCTCTCTTTCTCTCTCCTCTTCCATTTATTTCCCTGCAGAATGAGCTGATGAGCCTGCCTTTCAGTGCTGAATTCCCAGAGAAGGATAAGGCAGACAGTTGGGTGTGGAATTCTGGGAAGTGGCCATGGCTGGTTTACCCCCACTTGCGAGCTTCAAGTTGGGCTTCTGTCAGGGACAGAGACTCTTGCAAAGTCCTGGCTTGTCTTTTCTGCATCATGACTGCAGAGGTGGCCGGAAGTCTTGAAGTTCTGACTGCAAAGAGCGCAATGCTAGGAATGTGTGTGGACTACTTTCTCCCAGAACATTTCCAGGAATGAAGGAAAAACAGGACAAAGAAAGCCAGGAGAGTGAGTCAACCAGAATATAATTTTCCATGTTAAACAAGCTTTTAAAATTAATATTTTTGCAACTTTATTAAGATGTAATTGGTATATAAAAAAACTATACATATTTTCAAGTGTACATTTTGATAAGGTTTGACACATATATACCTGTAAAGCAATAACCACAATTAGGGTATTGAGAATATTTTGTTTTTCTTTATTTCTGAGTAAATGAAAACAAATTTCTAAAATGCTACTAAAGAGTGTGTGTGTGTGTGTGTGTGTGTATGTGTCTATATGGGTTTGGTTGCTTCGAACTTTGATAAATATAAAAAAAATCAGATGGAGAGGATCTTTTGAACTTCAAACAAAATTATTAATCACAACTTACATTCTTTTTAAATCATTTCCACATTAACTCAAAGGTATCTTTAATCTTATCATTTTATAGCTTATAAAAACTTTGTCATATATTACTATATTTTTTCTGGTATGATTATATTCTCATCGAAGCCTTTAGTGTTACTCATTATCATTTCTCTTTTGAAGCTAAAGGAAATAAAAGGACTTGGGTAGGACCATGCAACTAGTGCCACCAACAATTTTCGATCATTGATTCCTAGCCCCATGGTTCCCTGTAGTATACCATGTAATCATTTATGGGTAAGAGAGAAAGATGTAAAAAACTCAAACGATTTTTAAGAAAATCCTCAAACAGCCTTGAAACTTATTTTTTAAATGAAGATTTATTTCACCACAGTATACCACCATTTTTGCATCCAGTGTGACTAAATGAACTTTGGCATTAATGAATTCTGTTAGAACTTCGTGTTACTTTTGATCCACGGCCAATTAGCCTAGAAGGTGAAAGGCTCCCATAATATCCAGACAGTTTCAATTTGCTTTATTTTTCTTGGGGAGGGGGGATTTAAGACTTTTGAACTGAATGCCTTCCTTCCTTTCTTTTCTTCCTTATTGTTGAAAATCGAAGTTGTGAATAATTCAGTATGACCAATGACCACTGAGAGTCTTCTTATTTGCCACTGTAGTATATTCTGGATAGTTAATCTGGAGAGAAAGCCCATTCCCTTTAGGGGACATGAGAAGATGTCTGTCTTTTGAAATGAAGGCAAACTGGGAATAGAAAGAGAGTCCAACCCTGAAAGTAATAAGATAATAAGATTTCAGGATTGCAAGATAAATTAATAGATCCCAATTTATAATTCTAATGACTATCCTAATAAATTAATAATCCTAATAAATTATAGACCTAATAAATTAGTAGAAAATGTTGCTAGCTGAAAGGGACCTTTGTGATTGTCTCGTCCATCATGCGGAGCTTACAGAGCGCTGTCAGGGTCCCACAGGGAGACATGGTCTCTCCAAAGACGCACGGCTGGTTAGGTAGCTGCAGAGCCAGTCTTAGCCCCCAAAAGCTCCTGGACATCTTCCCACTGGACCAGTGGACCTCTGTCTTCCTTCAGGCATAAGGAACCCTTTTGATGGTCAAAAAGATTTCACAGACGTTCATATCACTTGTTTGGTAACGACTGGTTGAGAAAAGATATAATGAGAAAAAGCAACTATGAATTTGTGAATAATTGTTGGTTCTTTTATATGCTTCTATCTCCCCCCACAGCCAGAAGAAAAAAAAAAAAAAGCCAAGAGTCTCCAGGTGGAGGTAGGGGCTCACTCATGCTTATCCTTGATGATGCTTTTTTCCCACTGCAGCTGGAATCTGCTGGTCTGGAAGTTTCGCTACCCCATGGAGAGATCCTTCCCTTGAGGATCATGAAAAAAAAAAACCCTACTGAACCATGTCTGCTGCTGGCGATTTGCTAATGGCTGGGAGGTCCAGGGTACTGGCAAAGGGGCTTGGTGTTGATTACCCAGAGAAGTCGCTACGATAAAATGGGGTGGAGGGAACTATGAAAACTAGTGGAGAACTGTGACTCTGTCATGTAAGCAGGTGCACATTTCCCCACCTCTTTCTTACTCATCTTGGAAGGCAAGGCAGTCCACCATGACCAGTCAAGAGTCACACTTGGTGTAAGCCTGTGAGGACATTTCTCTCCCTCTTTGCTGGGTATTTGGTTTCACAGCCTCCAGCACGGCTAGGAGTGGTGGCGTGATGGGGTTCTGGCCAAGGAGACCGAAAGAGCAGCCTGCTGGATGCTTCTAGAAAAGCTTTGGCTTTGCTGATAAGAAGTCAGGATGCAGCCGGTGTCAGTCTCTCTCTAGTCCTCCTGCCTTGAACATGGCCAGGACGCCCACAGTGGCATCTTGTGATCAGAAGGCAGAGGATGAGAGTGGAATGGAGATGTGTCCCCTAGACTCTTGACATTATTGCTAGACCAACTCCAGAAATTGCTTTCTACATCTTGGTATATGAGAAAAACAAATCCCTATTTATTTAAGCCACCGTGAGTTGGATTTTCTATTATTTGCAGCATAAAGACTTCCTGAGAGCAAAAGTTAAACTCAGCTCCACTGAGCGAAAAGCAAAGGCAATGTGGAAGAGGGAGGAAAGGAGCGACAAATGTTAGGTACAACAGCCCTGGGACTAACTCAAATTAAGGGCATGGGAGGTACCTTCCAATTTTTAAGGTTTATTATCCTCTCCCTGTTAAAGTATCTGAAAATTGGATAATTGTACCATATTCTCCTCCACTTTTTTTAATTTAAAGAAAGATAAATGCTATTACTTTAGTTACTGCTAGCTTCAGAATGTTGTTTTCCTTCCTTTGTATGTACTAGATGCATGGGCGGGGGTTACATTCACCATTTGCCCTTTGTTTGCAGAAGGATCAGGAATGACCCCTAGGAAAGTTTGCAGAGGGAACATGGAAGGAGTGAGTCTCATCAAGGGATTGTGGCCTTGATGCTCAGAAACAGTTTTGTAAGGGGCTGCTTCCCCCCAAGGCCGCTGCACACACTGCCTATTAGACAGGCATCTTTGGTGGTTTCCTCGCTGGGAGAGGGGAGGGACAGGTGAGTTGTGTGCAGCAGTGTGTGTGTGATTAAGATCCAGCAGATGGAAAGGCGTGGTGGCGTTGTGTCATCAGGGGCCTGCGGTGCTCCACATTCTCACCTGGCTGAAACTCCTTGGCCCACAGCGACATGCCCTGACACAGAGCCCTTGCTGGCCTTTGCACAGGGGCAAACAGTGGTTGGGCCATGGGGAGATCACCTGCCTATAGGAAAACCGATCCTCAGTTTGACCTTAATGTGGCCAAGGATGAAACAAATGACCTGAATCAATATGTTTTCTCTCTGGGAAATCTGACCTGAACGTACAAAAAGAATGGGCCATTTGGAATTAGAAGAGATTGTGAGGAAGTGGCTCAATCACATTAATGTCTGGATACTAGAGGATCCAGAACCATTCTTTGTTCCTGGCCTCACAAGGCCATGACGATTCCTGTTCCTGGATGTGTGTAGTTTTATGTTACCTTGGCTAGGCTCTACTACTCCTTATTTGATCAAATACACATCAGAGTTTTGCTATGAAGACATTGCATAAATGTGGTTAAGATCTACAATCAGTTGACTTTAAATTAAGAGGATTCTTCTCAATAATATGGGTGGACCTCACCCAATCAGTGGAAGACCTTAAAAGCAAAAGCTGAAGTTTTGTAGAGAAGGTACTCAGTCCCAAGCCTGCAGCTTCATCTCCTGCCTCTACTGGCTCTTTTTCTCTAGAGAACCTTGAGTGATACACCAGAGAGTCTGCCTCCTTTATCATTCGATGACATTGCTACCAAGAAGCTCTTATCCCCTTCCTTACAATCAGAAGAACCTAGGACAATAAACTCCACAATGTCTGGCATCTTTGTGAAATAGTAGTTCATGGTAGTGGGAGACATAGTCATCCAGTTTACAGAAAATGCTTGGTGGCACATGTGGATTCTCAGATGCTCAAAATACCTTCCATCTCCAGAAATCAGGAATAGGTGGACCGCCTCTTGCCTTAGCTATAGGATTTCATTAGCTGCCTGTGCCCTGCACACCAGAAGAGTAGGAGATGCATACAACATCCAGGGAAGCATTATGTTCTTCCAGGATTCTTTAGTGAAATTTGCTTGACCACGTATTGATCTCTTAAGAGGATCGGCATGCCAAACCCATGGGGGAGCAGGCAGGAGGACCCCCGCTACAGTATGGGGGGTCCCCAAAGATCCTCCCATTCTGAATTCTCCCTTTTACCTCTGCCACTTAGGGAAGATGCTGCCTCCATTGGAGACATGCCTACGGCTCTTTCTTTCTAAACTTCATACTCCTAACTTCACCATACTCTGCTCTGTCTGTAATTACCCTTGCTGCCCAGATTAGTCCTTCAGCGCACAGGACTCCTGTCTGATTTTTATGCAAGCAGCAAACACAGGAAAAAGTAATCACCGAGCGCAGGCTGGCAGGCTGAGGGAGGAGAGCCAGGGAAGGGCATGGGGTGTTGCCCTCCGTGAGAATCAGGCACGAGAATCCCAGAGTCCTTCCAGTAGAAGGATAGAGATAGATGTTGGGGGGTGAGGGGGTTGGGGGAGGAGTGGGAGCAAAAGCTATCAGGAAAGGAGGGCCCAGGAAGACAAATTTCATCTGTTTCGTTTCTCTCTTCTGGCTTCCGGGAGGTCAGAGCATAGTTTTATGCTCTATTACAATACCCACATTGATGAGAGTGATTGCCCTTTTCCCCTCACAGCTCTTATGAATCTTTAAAAAAGTATCTTGTCAGCTGTCTTAAGAAACAAATGCATTGAGAACCTTGCCATCTCGTACGGCAGCTAAGACAGACTAGAATAGTGGAAAGAGTCCAGAGTTTGGAGTTGGACTCATTTGTATTTGGGAGGCAGCGACGCTCACAACAATCCCACCAATGCAGACCTCCATTGCGTTTGAAATGAGTTCTGCTGGCCATGGGACAGTGGACGAATCATTTAACCCCTCTGAACTTCTGCTTCTTCAGCTGTAAAATGGTGAAAATAGCAATAGCCTGAACGAAATGCATTAGCAGTTGAAGAGAATATATGCAGAGTGTTTCCAACTGTGTCTGGAAGTTCTGCCACCGGCCGGGGCCTCAATAATAGCGGACCTCTGGTGAGCCCTTCTGTGCTCCAGGTAGCGCACTAGACCCATTACCTTCTGTGGTATAGAACCAGGTGCTCCACGCCCCCATTTCCACTGCCGTCCTCTCTGTCCATCCCCTTCCCAGCGGCCTTTCTAAGGAACTTCTGTGAGGGGAGAAAATGAAGGCCTAATCCTCCTCCTCAGGAAGGGATGCCCTGTCTGAGGCCTCACCTGGGAGTTACAGAGGCAACCACAGGAGGTCAGGGCGTCTAGGAGACAGACCCAGGCTTAGGTTGTGATCCAGAGACGGACCAGGGGCTGGTGGGGAAGCCAGGTCATCTCTTAAAGGAGTCCCACTCTAGGTTGATTTATGAATCAATGCCCGTGGCTGTTGGGGTCCTCAGAAACCTCAGCATATCACCTTCACATTTCTAACTACATGTGGAGGGACTCCTCCCCGGCTTTGGGGGTTGGGAGGGAGCATGGATAAAGCAGAGCAGTGAAACCCTATAAAGCACAGAGTAGGGAGCACTGAGAAAGAGGATGTCCGACTCAACCCAGTGGGTGAAATGTTTGGTTACCTTTGGGGCGAGAGCCAGCAGGGCTAGGAGGGCTCCGGCCGGGAGCACTGAATGGCAGGACTAAGCTGGAGCAGCTCGGGGCCAGAACCAGCCCAGGAGGGAGGCTTGTTGCCATGCTGGTCCAGAGAAGTCAGGCGCATGGTTGCCAAGGAACATCTGTGTTGGAATTGTATATGCAGGCCCAACAAAGCCAAATTCCTTAAAAGCAGCTTCTTTCTGACCAGATGGCTTCAGCAGCCTTGACAGAAGGGGGTGTGAGAGTGGAGGTGGGTGGCATTCTCAGTCTGGGCCTCCCTATCTTTTTTAGGACTTTGTCCCTTAGTGACTCTTCCCCAGTTAAATTGTGGCTCTTGCTCTTCTTAAGCACTGAACTGGCAGGGAGAGAGCATGGGCTTTCGGCACGGGTCCTCTGTGTTGGAGATCGTTCAGGATCACTTAGGCGGCAGCAGCGTGGGGTGATCCCGTCTTCCAAATATGCACACGTATGGAGTGCGGGATACACAAAGCCCATAAGTAATCCTCAGGCCTAACTGAAGCCAGAACTTCCCTTTTCTGAGTCCTGACCCGCTTCTACACAGCGCTGATCCAAAAGAGATTGGGCTTATTCAGTGACCGAGAATCTTCAATGTTAGCATTAAAACAGATTCTCGTTTTACACAGGAAGAAACTGACACTCAAATTTGGGGGAGTGCATTGCTCAAGGACATCCAGATGGTGACTGGTAAGATGATAACTCTCTTTCTTACCCAATGTCTACTTTCCTGGGAAGTTAAAACCTAGTAAAGCGTTCTAAAATGTGAACAAAGGGAGAGCGGAGCCTTGGAAAACCCACAGAGGAGTCGTTCTGATCGAGGCGGGGTGGGGGGGTCCACCAGAACCGCAGGGGAGACTTGACAAAAGACCCCACCCCAACCAATGGAACTGGAATCTCTAGTTGGGAGGTGCTGAGTACATTTTGAGAACACCCCCGGGTGCTTCTGATGGGCTGTGCCGGTGAAAATCCATGATGCCGGAGGAGCAGTTTCCCCTGAACAATCCAGTATGGGTCTTAATTCTCAGGTTGCTTGTTTTGCCCGGACTGCTCACCTTCTAACAGAGACTGCATAGAAGCGAGGTTAAGAGCATACGCTCTGGAGCCCAGCTTCTTCCCACTTTCACCATGTTCTTTGGGCAAATTTCATAACCATTGCTCTCCTCGGTTTGCTTCTCTGTAAAATGGAACAATACGCTCAGAGGGTGGTGGTGAAAATGGAGGGAACACAATACACGTATGCTGGGCAAACAGTAGTAAGCCTTAGCCTGATGAACCTTAGCTCGTGGAAGTAGATTGGACAGAGCAGTTTCAAATCTGAGTGAGCAGTGTCATTGTGGGAGCCTCTGGAATAGGAAGTCTGGCACTATTTCCCTCTAACGGAAGTGCACTGCTTATCCTCTTTGGAAACTCTTTTTAGCTCCAAAGGGAAGGAGCGTTCATGCAAATTTGTTTCAGGTTTACAGGTGCAGAGCGATCTGGAAATTAGCTTTGGCTAAAAATAAAACAGCTTGATCATTTCTGGTTCCTGCAGTGGAGTGACTTGGATAGCCAGGACAATTTTCCCATCCAAAAACAACTGAAATACTGCATAAAGTATTTCTTTAAATCTTAACAAATGCATCTCTAAGCCAACACGGAAACAAGATAATCCTCTCAGTTCTCAAGCAAACTGAAACCAAGAACTCTGGGAGGTAAATGAGTCTTGAAAATGTGGGCAGGGAGCAAATGGATTTGAAAAAGAACCAACCAAATACAACTCCTATCTGTAAAAGGCGAACGATTTATACGATCTGAAGAGAAACCAGAGCATTCAACTCCTATCTGAATATGAAAAATATACTGGTTGAAATGGAAACCTCAAATGATGGCATAAGCAGAAAATTAGATACAGTTAGAAATAACAAAGACAGATGCAATGACAGTATCATGAATACAAATTTGAGAAGTTAAGAAATACCCAAAAAAAGGGCAAAAATTAGAAAAGGAGGGAGAGACCAAATGAGAAATTTGAGTTGGATGTGGGGAGAGAATTTCACTCTAACAGATAATGACTAAGAATTTTTAAGAAGTCTTAGAAGGCACTAATTTTCAACAGATCCAAAGGAGGATAAATGAAAGGAAGCACACTTCTAGACCCATTAACTACAGAATAAAGGGGAAAAGGTGACGTTGAAAGCAGCCAGAGAGGAAAGATGGGTCTTCGACGAACAGCATGGCAATCAGCGTTATTGCTGACTTCCGTCTACTGTAATGGAAGCCAGAGGGCATAATGTGCTGACAGAAAATAATTGTTCACAAAAATTCTATATCCACCCAAATAGTTGTTTCAAAATGGAGGGCAAATTAAAAACGTTTAAAATAAGAGAAATAAAACAGCATCAGAAGGTCTCCGCTAAATGAAATTCTACACAATATACTTCCGGTGGGAGAAAATGGTCCAAGAGGGACAATGGGAGATATGAGAAGGAATAGTACACAAATATATGCTAAGTGTGTGAATAAATATGAACAAACCTTAACTCTGTAAGATGATAATAATATAACATTCCCAGGGTAAAAACATATTAGAAGTAAACTGTCAAACAACATGAACACTGGATTAAGTGTGGGAATAATTGGAATTTAAAAATAAAATTAAAGGGGCAACTGGGTGGCTCAGTGGGTTAAAGCCTCTGCCTTCTGCTCAGGTCATGATCCCAGGGTCCTGGGATCGAGCCCCACATCGGGCTCTCTGCTCCGCAGGGAGCCTTCCTCCCCCTCTCTCTCTACCTGCCTTTCTGCCTACTTGTGATCTCTGTCTGTCAAATAAATAAATAAAATCTTAAAAAAAATTAAAGATCATTAATTTTTTAAAAGATTTTATTTATTTGAGAGAGGATGAGAGAGAGAGAGCATGAGAGGGGAGAGGTCAGCAGGAGAAGCAGACTCCCTGCTGAGCAGGGAGTCTGATGTAGGACTCGATCCCAGGACTCCAGGATCATGACCTGAGCCAAAGGCAGTCACTTAACCAACTGAGCCACCCAGGCACCCCTAAAGACCACTAATTTTTGAGGAGGAGGTTAAAGACATTAATTTTAGAATTATGAAAAATGCATCTTAAATTTTTTAGGGTAACCACAAAAAGAAAAGATGCGGTGATTGTAACTTCCAAACAAATAGAAGTCAAAGGGGAAACAACAATAAAATATAAATGAATGAATGAAAAACTTCACTTAGTTCACAAGAAGTGGAGTGTGGGAAAACAGAAAAAGTGAAGCAAATATGAAACATGTAGCAAGATAGTAGAAATAAAATCAAATATGTTAGTAATTATGATATATACAACAGGACTAAATTCCCCAGTTAGACAAAAATTGAGTCAACAATGGCCAAATTATTGAAACAGTCCATGTATCCAACAACTGATGAATGGATAAAGAAGATGTAGGGTGTATGTGTGTGTGTATATATATATATATATAAGAGGAAGTGGGCGGTGTGTGTGTGTGTGGTGGAATAATACTCAGCCATCAAAAAGAAATGAGATCTGGGGCGCCTGGGTGGCTCAGTGGGTTAAGCCTCTGCCTTTGGCTCGGGTCGTGGTCTCAGGGTCCTGAGATTGAGCCCCTCATGGGGCTCTCTGCTCAGCAGGGAGCCTGCTTCCCCCCTCTCTCTGCCTGCCTCTCTGCCTACTTGTGATCTCTCTCTCTCTCTTTCTCTGTAAAATAAATTAATAAAATATTAAAAAAAAAAAAAGAAATGAGATCTTGCCAGTTGCAATGACATGGATGGAGCTAGAATGTATTATGCTAAGTGAAATAAGTCAGCCAGAGAAAGACAAATACAATATGATTTCACTCATATGTGGAATTTAAGAAACAAAACCAATGAACATAGGAGAAGGGGGAAGAAAAGAGAGAGGGATGTCAACCAGGGAATAGGCACTTAATTATAGAGAATAAACTGAGTGGAGGTAGGTGGAGAATGGGCTAAACGGGAGGTGGGCATTAAGGAGGGCACTAGTGATGAGCACTGGGAGTTCTATGTAAGTAATGAATCACTAAATTCTACTCCTGAAAATAATATAATCCTATATGTTAACTAACTAACTGGAATTTAAATGAAAACGGGAAAAGAGACAAAAATGTATAGCCTGGATAAAAAATAATCTAGCATATGCTACTTCCACGAGACACATTTTAAACATAAGGATGTAGAAATATTGGAAGTTAAAGGAGGGAGAAAAATATAATAGGCAAATACTAATCAAAGGAAAGCTGGAAAAATATATTAGTATCAGACAAAAAAAAGACTTTAAGGCAAACAGCTTTATGAATGATAAGGAGGTCACCACATGGCAGTAAAATCTTTATTTCCCAAACACATAAAACAACTTCAAACTCATAAGACTATTTATCCCTATCTATCTATCATCTATTATTATCGGCGTATTTATGCTCCAAATATATAATGCAAATAAATGACTGGATGACAAGGAAGCTAGACCAATCCATTGTGCTAGCAGATTTTACACGTCTCTGTCAGTAATTCATAGATTTAGCAGATAAATATCAGTAAGGACATAGAAGATTTAAAGATCACATTAATAAGCTTGATAAAAGGGGTATATAGAGAACATTGTACTCTGCAGTTGGAAATTATTGCTTCTTTTTAAGCATAAATGGAATTTTCTATGAATAAATTTCAAATGTAATTAAGTTAGAAATCAATAACAAAAATTATAATGAGAAAAGAACCTTACGTTTGAAAATGAAAAACATGCTTTAACAACTCATAGATCAAAGGAAGTACCATAATGGAAATTTAAAAATACATCGAAATGAATATGATGAAAATACTGTTTTAAAACTTTTGGAATACAATTAAAGCAAACTAGAAGAGATATTTGTTAATCTGAAAAAGGACCTCTTAAAAACCTACAGTAAACGTCATTATTAATAGTCAAGAGGTTAAATTCAAGGGATAAGATAGAAATGCTCACTTCCAATATTCCTATTCAACAATGTATTGGAGGTCAAAGCTAGGACAATAAAACAAGAAAAAGAAATGAAAACTGTAAGAACTGGAGAGGAAGAAACAAAACTGTTTTCAGTTGTAGAAGTTCAAAAATAATCTATATCTTCATTACTAGAGTTAATAGTTTAGCAAGATGACAGCATGTAAAATTGATAAAAAATCAGTTGCCTTTCCATATACGAGGCAATTAGTTAGAAAAATATCATTTTAGAAGGTACTATTTACATTAGCAACAAAAAGTAGAAAGTGGTTAAAAGGACCTTTATAAGAGAGATGTAAGTCTATATAGATAAAACTCTAAAACTTTCCTGAAAATCTTTAGCCCTAAAACCATGTCCTACACCATGTTTACATTTGGAACAGGAAAACAATATTATAACAATGTAAATTCTTCCCTTTGTGATCTACAGAATAGTGAAATTCCAGTAGGAGTTTGGTTTTGTTTGGTAGGATAAAACAAGCAGATTCTTAAATTTGTGTAGAAGGTCAGAAGACCAAGTGTTGTCCAAACAAGGCTCAAGGAGCAGCAGAAGGTGGCGGGACTCTCCCTACTATGGATCCACACTTCTGATAAATCATTGCAAATTCAGCTACGTTCAGCGGAAAACATTTTTTTATTCAGAAGATAACTTCAAGAGAGTAAACAGAGGATACAAATTGAGAGAGAGATTTACAATATATAACTACAAGGGACTTTCAGAATCTAGATCTACTCTCTGAAGCAGTAAGAACAAAGCAGGGACGCCTGGGTGGCTCATTTGGTGAAGTGTCTGACTTGATTTCAGCTCACGTCGTGATCGCAGCATCATGGGACGGAGACCCGCGTCGGGCTCCCCGCTCAGGGGGGAGTCTACTCTCTCCCTTTCCCTCTCCCTCTCCTTGCCACTCTCACTCTTTGTCTCTCTAAAATAGATAAATCTAAAGAAGAAGAAGTAGGAGGAGGAGAGGAAGAAAAGGAAAAAGAAGGAGGAAGCAAGTGGCTCAGTAGAGCAGTGGGGAAGACACCAGTGGGCCCTTTACAGACAGAGTCCACACATAGCTCATAATTGTATGAAGAGATGCCCAAGCTCTTTATCGACTGGTGAACTACACGGTAAAACTACAATGCAAAACCATTTTATACCTCCAAATTAGCAAATACAGGGTAGCTGATTTCTGGCTGGGGGTTGAGGTGAGGAAATCATATAAGATGCTAGTGGGGGTCTAAACTGGCATAGACACTTAAAAAAAAAAAGATTTTATTTATTTATTTGACAGAGATCACAAGCAGGCAGAGAGAGAGAGAGAGAGAGAGGAAGGGAAGCAGGCTCCCTGCCAAGCAGAGAGCCCGATGTGGGGCTCGATCCCAGGACCCTGGGATCATGACCTGAGCGGAAGGGAGAGGCTTAACCCACTGAGCCACCCAGGTGCCCCTGGCACAGGCACTTTGGAAAACAGTGTGGCAAGACGGAGTAAGACCCAGTAAGGCTCATCATCCACGCGCTCCGTGCCCCAGCAGCTCTACTCCTACCTGAAGAAACACGATGCACAGAACAAGACCCCTCACAGCTGCGGTGTTCTTAGTGGTTCCAAACTGGAAACAACCCGGGTGTCTACCCACAGCAGAATGGGTGGACGGTGGTGTCTGTGATTCAGGGTACAAAGCGATACGGGTAACACATCGGGGCTAATGAGTGAACCCCCACAGAGCCGCCCTCAGCAGCGTGAAGGAGACTGAGAAACATAAAACCAAGCATGAGCGAATCACAGTTGAAACTCATAAGAGTATGACTGTATTGATATAAATGTCAAAAACAAAATTAATCTATTTTTAGAGGTTATTTTCATGGGTGATAAGAAAAGGCAAGGGTGGCCCTTGGCACAGAAATCAGGCTCGGAAGGTTAGCTCCAGCAGTTGCCCTGAAGGAGGCACTCGGGGATCTGAAGGTTTGGTAAGGTTTTATTTCTCTTCCTGAAGGGCGAATATGCAGGTGTTCATGTTACTGTTGGTTTCCAAACCATACAGAAGCTTTTCTACACTCCTGTGTATGTGATGTAGTTCATGATGAGAACGAAACAAAACAAAAGCCATCGGGCAAATAAAACCGAGCCTGTCAGCTGAACAAAAATTGTGGGGCGATATAAGGGAGGACCCCAGGCTGGAGAACGCGGCACTGTGTCGCCCACAAGGCAGTGCAGCCTCCCTGGGTCTCTTTTCCAGACAAGTCCTTTGTGACAGTCCACAGCTCCAGCCTGATCCTCCTCACCCTGGCCAGGAGAAGAAAGGGGCCTTTTCTCTCACTCTCTTTCCCTTTGTGTTAATGAGATTGCTGGTCTGGGTCAACTACTTTGTCCAAGGTCGCACAGCCAGGGAAGGTTCCCAGTCCGCCGTTCATTTCACCTATTATTATGCAGGGTTTTATTTTATCCTTCCCGGGAGGACCTCAGAGAAGAGAATATTAAAAGGCTACAGTAATTAGCCTCACATTGTAACATCCTTGACTCCAGGCTACCTCCTTCAGCAGGGGAGGGGAAAGTTTAATTCCGCCCTGTGGAGGGGTCTGAGATTCTGGCTAGAAAATCCTCAGGAGAGGATTTCCCAAAGATGCCCAAGGGCATCTGGGGTTGATGTGAGTCACCCTTGCTCCCAGTGGTCTTTGAACGGTAACTGTGGACCCTATGGAGGGTAAAGCCTTAGGCCCCCTCTGTGTGTTGGGAAGGGGAAGAGTGGGTATGGGGGTAGGTTGTGTGGGCAACTTGGAGTAGACAGGACAGATTTCCAGCACACAGTTGCCGATTCTTTGCTGAAATTTTTACCTGTTTCTTGATGTCAGCCTCCGTCGCATCTGCACAGTAGAGCTGTGCGCAAGCAACTGTGCATTTGGAGCTCCTTCTGCTGCTGCAAGACTCTCCTCCTTGTCTTTGCTGCTATTTTAAGGAAATGATCTTGTAGCCCTTTCTTACAAATAAATATAGTCCCTTTCTGTTCCAGCATGTATAAAGTAAGAAGTATAAAATGTAACTCCTCCTGGATTCATAGTTACAGCGGTTCCTGGGTTTGGTTTGGGTCTTCTCTGACCTCAAAGGGCATCCTGTGGAATGCAGACTATGGCAAATGCATCTAAATGCATCACAGTGTGCCATTGTCAAGTTGGTTGGGCCATCGTCCCTACTTATTCCATCAAACACTAAGCCAGATGTGGTTGTGAAGGTATTCTGTAGATGGGATTCAAATCCATAATCAGTATATTTTATTTATTTACTTTTAGAGGTGTGGAGGAGCAGAGGGAGAGGGGGAGAGGCAATCTTAAGCAGGCTTCACACGGGGGCTCTATTTCAGAACCCTGAGATCAAGATCTGAGCTGACATCAAGAGTTGGACGCTTAACCGACTGACCCACACAAGTGCCCCATAATCCGCTTACTTTAAATGAGGAAGATTATCTGAAGTAATCTGGATGAGCCTAGTTCAATCAGAGGTAGCATCTTAGAGCAGAGTTAAGGCTTCGCTGAGTAGGAGAAATTCTGTCTGTGGATAAGCAGCTCGGGCCCTGCCTGAGAGTTTCCAGCTTGCCCTTCCTGATGGTCTGCCCTATGGATTTCAGATGTGCCTGGAATTATGGGTTGAATTGTGCTCCCCAAAAGATGTTGGGGTCTTCACCACAGACGCTGTTACGTGCCTGTCTTAGAAACAGGATCTTTGCAGATGATCAAGTTAAGATGAGGTGTCTAGGGTGGGCCCTAATCCAGTATGACTGTGTCTTTATAAAGGGGAAAATTGAGACTCACGACACACATAGGGGATGATGATGTGCGGACTCAGGGATAGGAGAGTCACCTACAAGCAAAGGAACACCGTGTGTGTATCCACCTCCATATCCTACTGTGACTCTATTTCTTCAGCAGAACCCTGACTAATGCAAAATGATGATAAAATAGCACTGAAGTGGGCGGGGACCAAAGGAGCTGACTTAAGTAACTCTGGGAAAAGTTATCAGACTAAGGGCAAGAGAAGTGCACAAAACACCATACTCCTCTTACTCAAGTTGTTTCTCACAGGGGTATAGGGTAGCAGTTCTCCAACTGCTTTATCTGTAGACTAGGACTGAACATGTAAGTAACTGATGACAGATCCTGGGAGCCTGGTTTCTCATTGTTAGAGAAGGAAGTTAGAAATAAGCAAGAGAGAGAAGCTAGAACAACCTCTGGGGTACTGGATTAGAGTGGAAAGCCATCAAGATGAACTCATGTTTGGTAGATAGAGAGATAGACAGACAGGTGGACAGACACAGAAACAATTGTTGAGATGTGTGTGTACATGAGTTAGAGTACCTAAGTGTATATCCTTGCTCTGATCACTAAGAGGACCCAGAAGCATGCTGGTAGTAGGGAGCACACCAGGCACCCAGATCTTGGTTTCTAATATCTTTTTTCCAATGAAATAAACCAGGGGTCCCTGGAGAAATGGCTAATTCTAGGATTAGAAGAAATATACAAGTTGAGTTTGAAGTGGCTTATAGTGCCAGAGAGTAAGAGCGAGCTAAGGCAAAACAAACAATAAACCCAACCGCATGGATGGAGGGTACGTCAAAGAGACACAGTTGCCAACCTGGCAGAGTACCCAGTAGCTAACGCTGGAACAGTTTAAACAACAGAATAATTAGCAGAGTGTTGCAGTATAACCCCAACTATAACATAGGTATATGTGAGTCCATATTGATGTAACTAAATGATTGGCTAAATAAATAATGTGGGCGAAGAGACAAATTTTCCTTACAGAAGAATTCTAAATAATATATGTAGAGGTAGCTACTCCTCATTCTAGAATGTGGAGCTTAATCTCCTGCCCCTCCCCAGGGTGGGTCAAGCTTATTGACTTGATGCCAACAACAGAGTATAGTGGGGAAAACGGTAACTTTATACAGTGGAGAAACCTGAAAAACACCCCCTTAATCACATGATGAGGGGTAACATCAGTGGGGATGTCATGTCGATATTCTGTGCCCATGACATGACGTGATGAGGACATCTCATCTTTGTGGTCTTCTTTCCAAAAACTCGTAACTCCAGGCCAATGGCAAGGAACACACCAACCAAACCCAGATTGAGGTACATTCTACAAATGCCTGCCTGGTGATTCTTGTAGATGTTAATGTCATAAAAGCACAAGGAAAGACTGAGAAACTGTCAAAGACTGGAGGAGACTAGAGAGACAGGACAATTAGATGCAATGGGAAACTCTAGATTTGGTCCTGGAACAGAAGGAGGACATTGGTGAGAGCACCAATGAACCCAATGAACCCCACGTAAGCCTGGGGTTTCATTAATAGCAATGTGCTGATGTTGCTTTCTCGGCTATGCGGGTGGACCATGGAGAGAGGAGACATCAGCGCCAGGAGGCTGGGTGACTGGTGGAGGGGAGTTCTCCAGGCTGTCTTTGCAACTTTTCCGTAAAACAAACATTATCTTAAAATTAAATGTTTATTTTTAAAAGGCCATTTAGCTCCAACCCTTACCAGCTGTGTGACCTCAGGTAAATCATTTAATCTTTCAGGGCCTCAATCTTGTCTCTTGTAGACTGGAGATTAAGAACACACCTGCCCATAGGACTGTTGTAAAGATTAAATGAGTTAATACAAACAGCCTAGAACAGTGTCTAGCACAAGGTAAGTCCTTAATAAATGTCAACTCTAATAATACTTTTGTTTTCTTTCTATAGACTGTTTATTCTCCATGACTGCTTACTCAGTGTGTGATAATCTACCCTACAGACCAGTATTTTTTTTTTTAATTTTATTTTTTTTTAAGTAGGTTCCTTGCCTGGCAGGGAGCCCTACACAGGGCTCAAATTCACGATGGTGAGATCAAGACCTGAGCCAAGATAAAGAGTCCCATGCTTGTCCTCTTTATCTCTCTGTCAAGTAAATAAAATCTTTAAAAAAACCCCAAAACTAAAAAAGTCCCGTGCTCAATGGACAGAGCCACCCAGGTGCCCCTAAACCAGGATAGTTTTAGGTGGGATGTAGCTGGGTTGTGCAAGACTACTCATTGGAGAGTAAGAAGAAACAATAGAACTTCTTTTTTTTGTTTTGTTTTTTTTTATTTGACAGACAGAGATCACAAGTAGGCGGAGAGGCAGGCGGTGGGGGGGAGGGAGCAGGCTCCCCACTGAGCAGAGAGCCCGGTGTGGGGCTCTATCCCAGGACCCTGGGATCATGACCTGAGCCGAAGGCAGAGGCTTTAACCCACTGAGCCACTCCCACTGAGCCACTCAGGTGCCCCTAGAACTTCTGTTTAATATGCAATATTTAGTTCATCCTTTTAAGTTTCCTATTTTTTGTGTATGTACTATACTGTGTATCTTTTTTTTTTAAAGATTTTATTTTATTCATTTATCTGACAGACAGAGATCACAAGTAGACAGAGAGGCAGGCAGAAAGAGATGAGGGGGAAAGCAGGCTCCCCACTGAGCAGAGAGCCCGATGTGGGGCTCGATCCCAGGACTCCAGGATCATGACCTGAGCCGAAGGCAGAGGCTTTAACCCACTGAGCCACCGAGGCACCCCTATCCTGTGTATCTTAATCTAGTGTATCAGAATACAATATGTAGACACATATATGAGGGGGAGTGCCCTCAACCTTTTTCACTGATAGAGTAAGTGATCAAACAGGCACGAGGAACCGGAGGCCAGACACACTCTCGTATTACCTCCAGATGACCTTTCTTTGGGTTCAAAGTCGCAGCCACTGAGTCTAATTTTGCATTAAGCCCTAATGCCCAAGTCATTTAAATCTGCATGAAAATGATGTTTTAGAACAGAAAGCTGAAGGTGTTGAGGTTGATTCAATATGTATTTACTACCCAGTGTTCTTTCAGCCTGGATTATTTCAATTTGTTCCATTACTGGACAAAAATCTCTCCACTTACTTTAAAGAATCTAAATTTTCCCTCTGGCTTCTACCAGGCCTTATTTATGACTTTACAAGAGTTTCTTGCAGTTATTTCAGGTTCAGTCAGTTTATGATTCTAAAGCTTTTTTGGATCTGGGTAGTGATACGTGATAAAACGAGGCACGAACAACATAACTAACTTCCCTTTAAGTGTTGTAGGTTTTCACTTCTTCACGGTCATTTATTCACAGTTATTCCTTCAAACACTGGTTTCGTTTAAAAAACAATCCAGTAAGAATCCCCAGGTCTTAGAGACAGACTTACATTTAAATCCTGCTGGATTTTAGGGCATGGGTTCGGACTCTGCCGTTAAGCAGTCGTGTGTCCTTGGGCAATCCTTTCTCTCTTCTTTTTGAACTCCTTCCCATCTACTTCCTCATTGGAAGGACAGAATGTTTGCCTTGTAGGGCTGTGTAAGGAATAACCACAATTTTGTGAAGCAGTTGGCTCAGCCTCTGGGGTACGGTAGGCACTGAACACACAGACAGTTTTCCTATTGTCGTTGTCATTATACTGCTATTGTGTCAACCACAAGGGTAAATCCTGAAGAGAAAGATGACCAGGTGTGGTCCTTGCCTGTGAGGAACACACACACACCGCCCCTAAACATGTAATTGACACGCTGAAGCACCTGGTAAAAAACAAAATAGCAAAAGCGAGCTTAAAATGCCAAGCAACACTCTCCTTTGCCTACATGTCCCACACCTAGTCCCATTCTCCTGTGGTATATTCCAAAAACAATAAGCTTTGATCACGGTTTCTTAATTCCCTCAGCTTTAGAACGTTCTGTTGACTCTTTGTTAAGAACGTACGCTGTGTGGGGTGCCTGGGGGGCACCTGCCTTCTGCCTTCAGAAGGCATCTGCCTTCAGCTCAGGTCATGATCTCAGGGTCCTGGGTTCGAGCCCCAAGTCAGGCTCCCAGCTCTGCGGGGAGTCTGCTTCTCCATCTCTAGGCCCTTCCCCCGCTTGTGCGCTCTTTCTCTCTCTCTCTCAAATACATAAGTAAAATCATAAAAAAGCAAAACTAGACGCAGACTTAGGTCACATGACTCTTCACTTCCCCTACCTCTTCTTTTCCTGAGGCTTGACAGTTCCGTTATTTTCTAAAAATTCCTCATTGATGATATTTTTAGCTTTACATACTATGCTTGAACCTCTATTTTTTGTTCTCTTCACCTTCAGTCAGTAATTTACGTCCCTGTCTGAAAGACAAGGTCACTCTCTTTCATCTCTTATCTTCTGTAAGAAGCAGCCCAATTCTCTAAAATGCAGTTTGATGAATAACCAATCTGCCAATTTTACCAAATGTAGGATTTGGGCACTTCATGTTGATGTGATTGCTTTGGATTCCTCCTCAGTAATTTCATTTTCAGGGAGGATGCTAGCCAACCCTCTGAATTAGTCTAGACCCCTTTGTCAGCTACACCTTTGCTTTTACGGTGTCAACGGTCAGATGCTCTGTTCGGCTCTGCAGTTGTAATAAAGGCTTCCCTGGTTTCTCTATGGTTGATTGAAAAAGTTAGAAAATGCACACGTGTTATTTTGATCAATTAATCATTGCCCACCACAGGCAGGGACAATACACTGGGATCACACTGTCCTCCTGGCGGGTCCAGTGTCAGGACCTAAGGGCTCCTGGAAAGGCACAGTAATGTCAAGGTCAGATGGTTTTTCTTTCTTTCAGTCTGTCAGTTGCTTAAAATCATGTCGCATTTTGGGGCGCCTGGGTGGCTCAGTGGGTTAAGTCGCTGCCTTCGGCTTAGGTCATGATCTCAGGGTCCTGGAATCGAGTCCCGCATCGGGCTCTCTGCTCAGCGGGGAGCCTGCTTCCTCCTCTCTCTCTGTGATCTCTTCCCTTCCTCTCTCCTACTGTGATCTCTCTCTGTCAAATAAATAAATAAAATCTTTAAAAAAAAAAAATCATGTCGCATTTTACTTGGCTATGTATTTGGACCTTCTTGCATAGCTTTTGGTCTCCCTGACGTTTCGCATCAGGAAAAATGTACCAAATCAGGTTTCATTTTGGAAATGCTTCACCAGTGTCAACCCTTCGTGTCATTTTTTTCAGAAAAGAACAGTTTGGGCTGTAAACACCTGCAAGTCTCTGGAACATTCACCCTAGCACCTGATTCTGAGTTGATCATAAGTTTAGATGTTCTCACAGATTGCAACATAGCTTCGTATTAGGAGCCAACAGCAACTGTGGATTTTAGGGTCAACTCGAAAGGGAAACACGTGAGTTTCTCAGTGTGCACTCAGCAGTTAGCTGAGGTCAGAGTTTGGACTGATTTCCCTTTTTTGCCCTGAAGGAAGAGACTGAGGCTCCCTGGAGGAAGTCCACCACTGAAGGATTCATCCTTATCTCGGTTTCCCTAGAGGTCTCAAGGGACCAATGTAAGTCACAGCCCATAGGGCTCCGCTGGGATTAAGACCTGTGCGGATTCAAACCTCTATACCACGCTGTACATGGAGACATAGCGTATTCGGATGTGGCCATTTGATCTGGGCCATTGAGGGAAAGGGTAGCGCTGCTAGGACAACGGGACCCTAAAGAGATTTGAGGGCGATTGAGGGAGCAATCCATTCTTCATGTCGCCCCAAGCCAGCCTGCTGCTCATTTGTCAGGGGTTCAGAGCCGTCCTTCTCCGGCGCCTCTCTTGCAGACGCTTTCTCTGTAAATGATTAGACCAGGCCTATCGACGTTTTCCTGAACCGTATTGCCTCTCCAATCATTAACGCGGCTCCTTATCTCCTCTCTTGTTACCCAGCCTTCTCCCCTTTGAAGCTGGTTGTGAAAGAGATAAAGTCCTAAGAATCAGAATTACATCTCAACTCTAGGTCTTTCCGAGAATCTGTCAGAGCGGATCTGTCTGAAAGGCACCCCCACTCCCACCCTCTCCAGGAGCTGGGCCTGTGCCCCACGGGCTCCCTGCACTAGGCCCACCTCCCACTTCTCACCCAGTCACTTTCCTGCTCAAACCCTTCTCGACTCCCAACTGACTCCAGAACCAGGTCTGGTTTCTTGCTCTGGACACACCACCGGTATCCCAGGATACGCTGTCTGCCTTTCCAGAGGTAGCTCCCTTGCACCCCCACAGCCAGTCAAGCTGGGGCTTCCTTCTTGCTCTCACCTGGATGCCCTTGGCTTGCTGTCTCTGCATATCTCATTTTCTGCTCATTTTCAAGCTCCCAGCACCTCCACCCAGCCTCCCTGGTCTCACAGCCGGGGCTCTGACAATACTCGTGGAGTCCTCGGAGAGCTTTACAGGAGGACCTTATATTTCCTTCTCTCAACCTGTGAGGCAGGGACTGATGGCCGCTGGAACCAGGATGGGAACCCAGGTGTGCCTGAGCTCAGAGCCCTGACTTTCCATTATTCCAGGATGCTCCAAGACTCTTGGCTATTAAAATACTGGTGTTGGGGCACCTGGGTAGCTCAGTCGTAGAGCTGCTTCCTTCAGCTCAGGTCATGATCTCAAGATCCTAGGATCGAGTCCTGCATTGGGCTCCCTGCTCAGCAGGAAGCCTGCTTCTCCCCCGTGCTCCCCTCTCTTTCAAATAAGTAAATAAAATCTTTAAAAAAATTAAATAACTGGGGTCTTTCCCCATGTAAGGGGCACTGATGTCCTGGTGAATGGGAGAATGTCCAGTTCGCCTTTCCCTGTCGATTTCAGTATGGAGGAAAACGCAGGATTCTTCTATGGGGAGAGGCAGCGGTGTCCATGACTGGGGCTCTCCTGTGGCCTGCCAGCGGTGGGGTCTGTTCCCTCCCTTCCTCTCAGGTGCCCCCAGGGCTTCCTGTCCTTTGCTAGCCCATCCTGTTCATTCCTCCCAGCCCTGCTTCCTGTCTGCCCAGCCGTCACAGTGGCAGAAGGGGGTTGCTCCGGGAGACCTTACAGCCCTCTTCCCACTTCCCTGCTGCCATCCAGGCTGGTTTGACAACTCCTTCTCCTCTCCGAGTCTTTCCTTTTGGGGGCTCTTCCCCAGGCTTCAATATCCATCTTCCCCTCTTGCGGCATGGTGACTTGGTCATATCCGAGTCAGACATAAAGCCCAGCCTCGGTACCTAGACCGAGTACAAGCAGCTCCTCTGATCCCTGCTTCTCAGACACTCCCAGCACTCACAGTCGGCCCTGTGATCAGGGTCTGAATTATGCGCTGCCAGGTAATTGATCCATCCCTCCATTAACGCGTATTTATCAAGGTCTTATTATATGTGGGGTCCTGATGAGGCTGCAATGAACAAAGAGTAATTGTCCCTGTCTGCACGGGCCCTTACAGTCTCGCATAATGTACTATAATTGGTTTGTGGGTGTCAACTTGTCTCCTCACCTAGACTGTTAATTCTATGCTGGCAGGAACCTTATTTTCTGGTCCTCTCATGGCCTCTGCTCAGCTTAATACAGTGCTGGGCGCGACACGGAAACAGTCGCAATGGATAATGTATAGTGCGTTATAAAACATTTACAGTTTAAGGAACATTTTTCATACACATGGTCAGATTTTTAATTGAATCCTTAGGAGGTCAAATAAAACTGAAGAGTTGGGTCTGAGTCGTTTAAGAATCTTACAGTTCTTAGAATCCATGCTCAGTAAATACTGTTCATCATTTATTAGGTGAGGATAGGAGAAACTCTCTTTCCAGTTTTTCTGTTCAAAGCAAGGGATTTGAACCTTCTATAACAGTACAAACATTTATTTTTATAGAACATGCGTGTCTTTGAAGAGAGTAGTCTGGAAGGGCCTAGAATGGAAAAGCCCCTGTCCCCACTCTGCCTTACCCACTGTTCTCCTTCCCACAGACAGTCAATTTTAATGTTCTGTATCTGTTTCTTCTTCATGTGAGAGAAATGTAAATAATTGTGGGCAGACACTAGCAGAGTGATCACAAGTCCCTCCTATCCTGTCAGGGTCACCCCTTTGCAATGTGACTTCACAGCCCCTTCCGTCCAGAGGCAGAATCCATTTCCCCACCCCTTGAATCTGGGTTGGCCCTGGGACTTCCTTTGTCCAGTAGCATAAGGCAGAGTGACATTTTGCAAAGCCTAAGGCCAGGCCTCCATGGGCCCTTCAGCTTCTGCTTTTGACCTTTTGGAATGCTGTCCTGAGACTGTCATTTAAGGGGCTTGATCCAGCCTACAGAAGAGTGCTGAAGTAGTGTCTCGAGGAAGGCGACTCAGCATGCACACACACACACACACACACACACACACACACACACCCTGCACGTACGCACCCTTCAAGCTCTCTCTCTTTCCTCGATTTATTTATATAACCTGCAAGTATGTATTGCACTGTTCTCCAAAGCTTGTGTATTCTTCTCAATATAAATATTTAAGACAGCCATTCCAAACACAAGTAAACATTCTGGATCTACGAATCCAAGAAGTGAACAGCAAGAACAAAAAATCCTGAAAGTACTGAGGGGCAGCTTGGAATTATAATTAAAAAAAAAAAAAGTGAACCTGTGATATCCAAGAAATAAGGAGTCCACGTTGCATTCTCTCAGACACGGCACTGTGACAAAAATAAAGGCAAGGAGAGAGGGACACGTCCCAGTTGTCATCTGTGCTAATTGGGAGTGGGAAGCGTTGGCGAGCATTGGAGCGGACGGTATAGCGCTCAGAGCAGAAGGCTGCAACTCTGTAAGGCCACATCGAGCTGCCTGTGCAGCTTCTTTACGAAAGAAGAAAACTGGGAAACAACAAAGGTAGGGTTTCTATTTTAAGCTAGAGCAAAAGAGAGAAAGACAGACCATGAGCCGGAAGCTTCCATCTCGGCTGTCGCAACATTTCAGCCTCAGAACGTTGTTTTTCCTTCTTCCTCCTGTCCGGGACTCCGAAACGACCTTTCCCCACAGCAAGCAAGCTGAAACGCTCTGTCTAGGATTATGATAATATTTGTTCTTTAGAAAACAAAAGTGGTAGTAGCACTTATGTATGTGTTTTTTTTTACTTTCATTACTCTGTCGCAGTAAGTTTTTTATGTACAGTAGTGGACTGTTTTCTCCCATCCTAGCTTTCCTGCATGTCCTGTTCCTTTTATTAGGGAAAATCCCATATCTAGGTGGTTTTTTAGGCACATATAGGGCACGAAGGATGAAGTTATGTAGTTCTGGTCGCTGCTCCCTCCCTTGGATCTGGCTTACTTAATCATTTTTCTTTTGCTTCTTTCTGTCTCCCTTCTCTCTTTTCCCTCTATTCCTTTTTTTTTTCTTCTTCTTCTTTTAGAGACTTCCTTCACTTGTAATCTGAGCAATGCATTTGAAATCACATTTGTTGTAATTTATGTAATTCAGTTTTTTGTTTTTAAGATTTTATTTATCTATTTCACAGACAGAGATCACAAGTAAGCAGAGAGGCAGGCAGAGAGAGAGGAGGAAGCAGGCTCCCCGCTGAGCAGAGAGCCCGATGTGGGGCTCGATCCCAGGACCCTGGGATCATGACCTGAGCCAAAGGCAGAGGCTTTAGCCCACTGAGCCACCCAGGCGCCCCGTGGAACTTAGTCTTTAGCAGCAGGACCCTTCAGAATATTCAACCCACTGTGCTCCCAAAACAGAAGTCTATCCACTTTCGTCCTGCATATATGTGCCGAAATCTCACCTCCACCCATGGGCCCTCCTGACAGTTTACATTGTTGTTGACTTTGATCTTCTTACTCCTTTAGCTTCATCTTCACACAGTCTCTGGAGGAAGAGGAGATTAAACGTGTGTGTGTTCGTGCATTATTCTGAACCTCAAACAAGAACAGGTTTTTCAAACTTAAAATTTAAATATGCTCTGTTTTAGTCTTCACTGGTTTTAGCTGCTTAGCAAAAAAAGCAGATGAAAACAAAATAGAAATGTCAAGATAAGCTCTAAGGAAAACAAAATTGCCATTTAGTTAATAAACTTCAAAAAGATGACAAAATATATTTCACACTTTCAGAAAGTAATTTCCAAAGATTTTTAAAGCGTTTTTCAAAAGTAGGTTTAGCTTATTGTATGGAAGGGGTCATTGTCTACATATTTATTTAAAATATTTTACTTATTGGAATAAATGATGTTACAAGGGAACACTCTGTTGGAATGATATTTATGTTTTTGGAATATTAATCACTGTATTCACTGAGGCAATGGGCTACTCACATGGCAATAGTTTCTTTTTTAAAAAATTTTTTAAAAGATCTTATTTATGTATTTGAGAGAAAGAGTGAGTGAGAGAAAAGGTACACAAGGAGGGGGAGAAGGAGAAGCAGGCTCCTCACTGAGCAGGGAGCCCAGTGCTGGACTCTATCCCAGGACCCTGGGATCATGACCTGAGCAGAAAGCAGATGCTTAACTCACTGAGCCACCCAGGCTCCCCACATGACAATAGTTTAAAAACCTTCTTAAAAGTAAGTTTAAAATTTGTTCCTTTCTGTTTTTATTATCTAGCAAGTCCATGCTTTGAGCAATATCCTTTATAATAATCCCTATGTATTCACTTGGCTGGAACATTTGGAAATGTACTTTCAGCAGTATCTGCCCAAACGGGATTGTGCACCAGCAGTATTTGTGTCCCTCTATACTGTAGGAAAATAGCAGTGAGGGGAGTCACAGGGGGTACTGTTCCTTCCTTCCGCACAGGTCCCGTGGCAGCAGGCAGTCATCATTGCTTTAGCCACCGGGCCCCCACACCCCTTCCTCACAGCGGCCCTAGGTCCCCTCAGAGCAGCAGCTCTCTGCAGTCTGTACAGGGAGATGATACATCAGCGGGGCTCATCCTTGCAGAATCTAAAGGCTTGTGTGTCAGATTCAAGTCCCAATCCTGGTAGCAGATAAGAAGGCCTAAGGCTTATGCTTAGTTATTAAGTCTCCCCCCGACCAAGCCTCCGTCTCTGTCTGTCTCTGGTCTCTCTCTCTCATACACACACACACACACACACATACACATGCACACACACACGCTTGCATGCCTTTGAATTTGGACTGGGATGTCACAAAGAAGAGATAAATGATTGGAGTCACTTAGTCAATCGATGATCTGCCAAGGGCTCTGAGCGGTGCCTGCCACTGACATCTTTGAAGATGTCTGTATCTGCTTCCTCCCTGCTTGGTTTCCTCTGCCAGCTCTTGAGTTGTGGAAACTTCCTTCCCAGGCAGTCTCTTCCTGCAGAGACCACTGAGTTATTTTCTGTTGTTTGGTATCAAACCACCCTAGCGTGATTCCCCTTATGACCCAATATGACCAAGGGTTACAGGCTGTTGAGCAACATTACAGTAAGTGACGTCAGCGACATTGGCTAGAATTGTGGTATCAAGTGGACAAGAAGACAGTCTCCATCCCCACTAGGGTACAGAACCGTAGACATTATTCGATACAGCAGGACTGAACACCTCTCCACCTTGGTTTCTTTTGCAAACTTGGAAATAGACAAAGATTCTGCATAAGAGACTTTTCAGAAATAGAAGGAATGGCATGGTACAGGCATTCATTCCCTTCGGCCAGTCTAAACGGAGCAGAGAGCCAACACTCATGTGCTATAACTGTTTCTAGCTTCCTGTCCTTTCTGTTACCATTTTGAAATTTTAAAATAAATTATGAGACATTTCTGTATAAAGGAAATTTAAAAATCCATGTACCAAATTTATTGCATAGGACTAGGTTCAGGAGCTTGTAACAGAAAAATGAAAAAGAGTGGCTCAGACATGTTTATCTTTCTACCCTGACAAGAACTTTGGAGGTAGGTCAAAGCCGATATGGAATCTTAGAGAGGCCTTCAAGAACCACCCTTCCCTCTTGCTGCTTCTCCACCCTTGGCTTCCAGCCTCATGTTGTGAAGATAGCTGCTCTGCTACCACCGGTTTATTTCAGGCAGAAAGAAGACAGAAAAGGAGCCTCTCCATACACAGAGTGCTGTTGATTTTGTTTTGCTGCCTCAGGAACTCCCTCTCTGGGACTTCTGCACACCTCTCTTTAGTCAGAACTGTTGTCATATGGCCATTCCAGGCCACAAGTGGCTTTGGAAAATGGACACTGCCAGCCTCATCAGAATTAGGCTTCCATTAATAAGAAAGAAAGAAAGAAAGAAAGAAAGAAAGAAAGAAAGAAAGAAAGAAAGAAAGAAAGAAAGAAAGAATGGATATTGGGCAAACAACTCATCAATGTCTGTCATCTCCTACTGCCAGGATTTAAGAGATGTCAATATTTTGCAAATTTGCTTCAGATCTTTTTTTTCTAATTTAAAAAAAAATTTTAATAGATTTTATTTATTTATTTGACAGAGAGAGAGAGAGAGAGATCACAATTAGGCAGAGAGGCAGGCAGAGAGAGAAAGAGGGAAGCAGGCTCCCCGCCGAGCAGAGAACCCAATGTGGAGCTCGATCCCAGGACCCTGAGATCATGACCTGAGCCGAAGGCAGAGGCTTAACCCACTGAGCCACCCAGGCGCCCCCAGATCTTTTTTCTTTTTAAAGATATAGAACATTTCAAATAAAACTAAAGGCCTATCTCCATCTCATTTCCTCCTTTCCACTCCAGAGGTAACTATAACCCTTAAGTTGGTGTATGTAACTCCTACACAGATTTTTATACTTATACCACATATAGGTTTGGTTTCTGATAATGCTGGGCTAAATAATTCAAGCCTTCCTTGTGATAAATATACCTAAATGCTGTCTAAACTATATATAGAGATTCTTTCTAGGCTATATTTTAAAATCTAGTAAAAGTGTTAAAGAACTGACAAAATTATAACAACTATCAGGCCAGAATTTAAGGAAAAGAAGGAACCAAAGAGGTAAGTTGAACACCACTGCATTCAGCACACAGGTCACCTTTATGGTCATGCCACTGGAGTTGGGTTAGGGACAGACTTCTGGTTCCTTCACCCAGAGAGTGTCATTTTTTGGGACCAGCTTGATATGGAAGAGGGTGTCCTATTAGATTTCCAGTATCAAAGTAAACCCTGAGCAATTTCTTCTTCTTCTTCTTTTTTTCCTTACTCCATGAAGTTACCCAAGCTGAAGTTCAAGTTTGTTGAGATCAACAAAAGCCCTTAGGACAAAAGCAGTTGCAGTGTTCAGGTGTCCTACTTTCACAGAAGGGCAGGGACAAACTAACATAATTAATGTTTGCAATTTCTCAGGCATGTTTTTCCTGACCTTATGATTTCCTTCCTTCCATGTTCTTTGAATTTGTTCTATTTTGTCTAATTTCTTAGTTCACTGACTCTTTTTTTTAATTAATTAAGCTATTTAAAATCATGAATTTCTTTTCTAGAAATACTGCTTTATCTATATTTCCTAAATTTTTAATCTATATTATTTTATTTAGTGATTTATTTATTAAAATAGTTCTAATTTCTTTGACCTACAAATTATGTAGAAATATATATATGTATATTTTTAAATTTATTTGACAGGCAGAGATTACAAGTAGGCAGAGAGGCAGGCAGAGAGAGAGAGAGGAGGAAGCAGGCTCCCCACTGAGCAGAGAGCCCAACGTGGGGCTCAATCCCAGGACCCTGGGATCATGACCTGAGCCGAAGGCAGAGGCTTTAACCCACTGAGCCACCCAGGTGCCCCAGAAGTATATATATTTTTATAAACATACATAAGAAATGGATGATACATTTAGAAAAGTATATTATCATGAAAGTGTAGGGGCACCTGGGTGGCTCAGTCTTTAAACAGTTGCCTTTTGCTCAGGTCATGATCCCAGGGTCCTGGGATTGAGTGCCTCATCAGGCTCCCTGCTTGGTGGGAAGCCTGCTTGTGTTCCTTATCTCTCTCTTTCTCTCTCTCTGTCAAGTAAATAAATAAAATCTTTTTTAAAATAATGAAAGTTTAGCTGTATAAAAAAATATTTATGGGGGCTCCTGGGTGGCTCAGTGGGTTAGAGCCTCTGCCTTCAGCTCAGGTCATGATCCCAAGGTCCTTCGATTGAGCCCCGCATCAGGCTCTCTGCTCAGCGGGGAGCCTGCTTCCTCCTCTCTCTCTCTCTGCCTGTCAAATAAATAAATAAAAAATCTTGAAAATATATTTATGGCATAAACATATCCCTGTAACACCACCCAAATCAGGAAATAAAGATTTCACAATCTTTGTCTTTTTGTTGAATTGTTTAGTCCATTTACATTTAAAGTAATTTCATCTAAGTTGCCAATTTTCTTTTAAGCATACATAAGTAATCTTCTTAGATTGCTTTATTATCAAAAGTTATTGTAGTTCTAGAGCCCATAAAAATTATATTTGATAACACTTCCTCAAGAAAGATTACATTTTTGTGAGTTTTTGAAATTTTGGATTGTGAATTCATGTTCATTGTACTCTATGAGAATGCCATGCAAACCAGGCTGAGGAACTATTTCATCTGGAGGTTTGTGTACGGTCATCTTGAACCTTTAATAAGGTATAGGCCGGGGATTTGATTTCTCTGTTGTGGTAGTCTATATCTGTTTAGGAGACAGAAGCCATGCCATAATTTAAATTAAAATTGAGTTTAACATAAGGGGTTATTAAGCTATGAGGGAAGTGTAACTGAAAATATATAAGAGAATGCTAAAAAGAAGGAGGAACTTAGAATGGGGGCCCTTCCCAAGGCTGGGCTTCAGACTCTACTCACTGAGTTAAGCTCACAGGAAGGCAGAGAAGCTTACTCAGCTGCCCAGACTTGAGCGGGTCTACACTTGCTTGGCAGGCAGGAAACAAACTTTGGGGGTACAGGTATGCCAAGACTGTTATGTGGGTGCACATAGGGATTCGAGTTGTCATTGTGGGCATGATGTCCAGAGCACATGGTATCTATATTAGGAGAGACAGGAAAAGTGGTCACCAGGCTGAGGCTGGGCCACTGAGGTCCTGAGGGACTGTGCAGTACACCACTAGATAGCCCACATATTCACAGTATACACCAAACAATGTCCCTCCAGCGCCCTCTACTGACAAAGCTCAGTATCATACTTATTGCAAAGAGAAATGTTTGTTTTGTTTTGTTTTTTTAAGTAACATATAATGTATTATTTGCTTTAGGGGTACAGGTCTGTGGATCATCAGCCTTACACAGTTCACAGCACTCACCATAGCACATACCCTCCCCAATGTCCATAACCCAGACACCCTATCCCTCCCTCCAACTTCCAGCAACCCTCAGTTTGTTTCCTGAGACTAAGAGTCTCTTATGGTTTTTCTATCTCCCTGGTCCCATCTTGTTTCATATTTTCCCTCCTTTGCCCCCACAGGCCCCTCCCCCGCTCTGCCTCTCAAATTCCTCATATCAGAGAGATCATATGATACTTGTCTTTCTCTGATTGACTTATTTCACTTAACGTAATGCCCTCTAGTTCCATCCACATAATTGCAAATGGCAAGATTTCATTTTTGATGGCCGCATAGTATTCCATTATATATATATGTACACTACATCTTCTTTATCCATTCATCTGTTGATGGACATCTAGGCTCTTTCCATAGTTTCGCTGTTGTGGACATTGCTGCTATAAACATTGGGGTGCATGCGCCCCTTTGGATCACTACATTTGTATCTTGAGGGTTAATACCCAGTAGTGTGATTGCTGGGTCATAAGGTGACTCTATCTTCAACTTTTTGAGGAACCTCCATACTGTTTTCCAGAGCGGCTGCACCAGCTTGCATTCCCACCAACAGTGTAAGAGGGTTCCCCTTTCTCTGCATCCTCGCCAATATCTGTTGTTTCCTGACTTGTTAATTTTAGCCATTCTGACTGGTGGGAGGTGGTATCTCATTGTGGTTTTGATTTGTATTTCCCTGATGCCAAGTGATGTTGAACACTTTTTCATGTGTCTGTTGGCCATTTGGATGTCTTCTTTGAAGAAATATCTGTTCATATCTTCTGCCTATTTCTTGATTGGATTATTTGTTCTTTGGGTGTTGAGTTTGATAAGTTATTTATAGATATTGGATACTAGCCCTTTATCTGATATGTTGTTTGCAAATATCTTCTCCCATTCTGTTGGTTGTCCTTTAGTTTTGTTGACTGTTTCTTTGCTGTGCAAAAGCTTTTAATCTTGATGAAGTCCAAGGAGTTCATTTTTGCCCTTGCTTCCCTTGCCTTTGGTGATGTTTCTGAGAAGAAGTCGCTGCAGCTGAGGTTGAAGAGGTTGCTGCCTGTGTTCTCCTCAAGGATTTTGATAGATTCCTTTCTCACATTGAGGTCTTTCATCCATTTGGAGTTTATTTTTGTGTGTGGTCCAGTTTCATTTTTCTGCATGTGGCTGTCCAATTTTCCCAACACCATTTGTTGAAGAGACTGTCTTTTTCCCACTGGACATTCTTTCCTGCTTTGTTGAAGATTAGTTGACCATAGAGTTGAGGGTTCATTTCTGGGCTCTCTGTTTTGTTGCATTGATCTATGTGTCTGTTTTTGTGCAAGTACCATACTGTCTTGATGATCACAGCTTTGTAATAGAGCATGAAGTCTGGAATTGTGATGTTGCCAACTTTGGTTTTCTTTTTCAACAACTATTTGGGGTCTTTTCTGGTTCCATATAAATTTCAGGATTATTTGTTCCATTTCTTTGAAAAAAATTGATGGTATTTTGATAGGGATTGCATTAAATGTGTAGATTGCTTTAGGCAGCATAGACATTTTCACAATATTTGTTCTTACAATCTATGAGCATGGAACATTTTTCCATTTCTTTGTGTCTTCCTCAATTTCTTTCATGAGTACTTTATAGTTTTCTGAGTGCAGATTCTTTGCCTCTTTGGTTAGGTTTATTCCTAGGTATCTTGTTGTTTGGGGTGCAATTGTAAATGGGATCAACTCCTTAATTTCTCTCTTTTCTGCCTTGCTGTTGGTGTATAGAAATGCAACTGATTTCTGTACATTGATTTTATATCCTGATACTTTACCGAATTCTTGTATGAGTTCTAGCAGTTCTGGAGTGGAGTCTTTTGGGTTTGCCATATATAGTATCACATCATCTGCAAAGAGTGAGAGTTTGACTTCTTCTTTGCTGATTCAGATGCCTTTTATTTCTTTTTGTTGTCTGATTGCTGAGGCTAGAACTTCTAATACTATGTTGAATAGCAGTGGTGATAGTGGACAGCCCTGCTGTGGTCCTGACCTTAGGGGAAAAGCTCTCAGTCTTTCCCCATTGAGAATGATATTTGCTGTGGACTTTTCATAGATGGCTTTGATGATATTGAGTTATGTACCCTCTATGCCTACACTGTGAAGAGTTTTGATCAAGAAAGGATACTGTACTTTGTCAAATGCTTTTTCAGTATCTACTGAGAGTATCATATGGTTCTTGTTCTTTCTTTTATTAACGTGTTGTATCACAATGATTGATTTGTGGATGTTGAACCAACCTTGCAGCCCAGGAATAAATCCCACTTGGTTGTGGTGAGTAATCCTTTTAATGTACTATTGGGTCCTATTGGCTAGTATTTTGGTGAGAATTATTGCATCTGTGTTCATCAAGGATAATGGTCTATAATTCTCCTTTTTGATGGGGTCTTTCTCTGGTTTTGGGATCAAAGTAATGCTGGCCTCATAAAATAAGTTTGGAAGCTTTCCTTCCATTTCTATTTTTTGGAACAGTTTCAGGAGAATAGGTATTAATTTTTCTTTAAATGTTTGATAGAATTCCCTTGAGAAGCCATCTGGCTCTGGGCTCTTGTTGGGAGATTTGTGATGACTGCTTCAATCTCCTTACTGGTTATGGGTCTGTTCAGGTTTTCTATTTCTTCCAAGTTCAATTTTGGTAGTTTATGTGTCTCTAGGAATTCATCCATTTCTTATAGATTGTCAAATTTGCTGGTGTATAGTTTCTCATAATATGTTCTTATAATTGTTGTATTTCTTTCTGTTGATTGTGATCTCCCCTGTTTCATTCATGATTTTATGAATATGGGTCCTTTCTCTTTTCTTTTGATAAGTCTGGCCAGGGGTTTATCAGTCTCATTATTTCTTTCAAAGAACCAGCTCCTAGTTTTGTTGATTTGTTCTACTGTTCTTTTGATTTCTATTTCATTGATTTCTGCTCTGGTCTTTATTATTTGTCTTCTCTCTGGATTTAAACTTTCTTTGTTGTTCTTTCTACAGCTCCTTTAGGTGTAGGGTTAGGTTGTGTATTTGAGACCTTTCTTTTTTCTTGAGAAAGGCCGGTATTGCTATATACTTTCCTCTCAGGACCACCTTGGCTGTGTCCCAAAGATTTTGAACAGTTGTGCTTTCATTTTTATTTGTTTCCATGAATTTTTAAAATTCTTCTTTAATTTCCTGATTGACCCATTCATTCTCTAGTAGGATGCTCTTTAGCCTCCACGTATAAATTCGTTACAATTTTCCTCTTGTGGTTGAGTTCTAGTTTCAAAGCATTGTGGTCTGAAAATAAGCAGGGAATGATCACAATCTTTTGGTCCAGTTGAGACCTGATTGTGACTCAGGATGTGATCTATTCTGGAGAATGTTCCATGTGCACTTGAGAAGAATGTTCTGAATATATCTGTGATGTCCATCTGGTCCAGTGTGTCATTTAAAGCCTTTATTTCCTTATTGATCTTTTGCTTAGATGATCCATCCATTTCAGTGAGGGGGCTGTTAAAGCCCCCTTTTATTTATCCCTACTTTTATTTATACCCACTATTATTGTATTATTGTCAATGTGTTTCTTTGATTTTGTTATTAATTGGCTTATGTAATTGGTTGCTTCTATGTTAGGAGCATAGATATTTAAAATTGTTAGATCTTCTTATTGGACAGACCCTTTAAATATGATATAGTGTCCTTCCTCATCTCTTATTATAGTCTTTGGCTTAAAATCTAATTTATCTGATATAAGGATCGCCACCCCAACTTTCTTTTGATGTCTATTAGCATGGTAAATTGTTTTCCACCCCCTTAAATCTGGAGGTGTCTTTGGGTCTAAAAAGAGTTTCTTACAGACAACATATGGATGTGTCTTGCTTTTCTATCCATTCTGATACCCTTTGTCTTTTAATTGGGGCATATAGCCCATTTACATTCAGGGTAACTATTGAAAGATATGAATTTAGAGACTTTGTATTGCCTGTAAGGTGACTGTTACTGTATATTGTCTCTGTTCCTTTCTTATCTGTTACTTTTAGGCTTGTTCTTGTCTTAGAGGACGCCTTTCAATACTTCCTGTAGGGCTGGTTTGGTGTTTGCAAATTATTTTAGTTTTTGTTTGTCCTGGAAGCTTTTTATCTCTCCTTCTATTTTCGATAACAGCCTAGCTGGATATAGTATTCTTGTCTGCATGTTTTTCTCGTTTAGTGCTCTGAATATATCACGCCAGTCCTTTCTGGCCTGCCAGGTCTCTGTGGATAGGTCTGCTGCCAATCTAATATTTCTACCACCGTATGTTACAAAGTTCTTGTCCTGAGCTGCTTTCAGGATTTTCTCTTTGTCACTGAAATTTTAAAGTTTTACTATTAGATGACATGGTGTTGACCTATTTTTATTGATTTTGAGGGGGGTTTCTCTGTGCCTCCTAGATTTTGATGCTTGTTTCCTTCACCAAATTAGGGAAATTCTCTGCTACAATTTGCTCCAATATATCTTCTGCTCCCAGCCCTTTCTTCTTCTTCTGGGATCCCAATTATTCTAATATCATTTCATCTTATGTTATCACTTATCTCTCGAACTCTCCCCTCGTGGTCCAGTAGTTGTTTGTCTCTTTCTCAGCTTCTTTATTCTCCATCATTTGGTCTTCTGTATCACTAATTCTCTCTTCTGCCTCATTTATCCTTGCAGTAAGAGACTCCATTTTTGATTGCACCTCATTAATAGCTTTTAAAATTTCAAATTGCTTAGATTTTAGTTCTTTTATTTCTCCAGAAAGGGATGCTCTAATATCTTCCATGCTTTTTTCAAGCCCAGCTAGCGCCTTGATAATTGTCATTCTGAACTCTAGATCTGACATGTTACTAATGTTAGTATTGATTAGGTCCCTAGCCATTGGTACTGCCTCTTGTTCTTCTTGTTCTTTTTTTTTTTTTTTTGAGGTGAGTTTTTCTGCCTTGTCATTTTATTTAGATAGTAATAGATGAATGAAAGAACAGAATGCTAAAAGGGTGGCAATGACCCCAGAAAAATATACACCAACCAAATCAGAAGAGACCCAAAATGGGGGGGGGGGGTAGGGGAGGAAGAAAAGGAGGAGGAAAAGATTATATATATGTATATATCTATATGTATGTATAAGTATATGTCTATGTCTATGTCTATGTCTATGTCTATGTATAATACATATGACTGGTGAATAGAACAGAGCCACACACTTGGTTTTGGGTGTACTTTGATCTGTTAGAAGAAAGTGTATCCCAGGGCACCTGGGTGGCTCAGTGGGTTAAGCCTCTGTCTTCAGCTCAGGTCATGATCTGGGATTGAGGCCCACATCAGGCTCTCTGCTCACCAGGAGCCTGCTTCCCCCTCTCTCTCTGCCTCTCTGCCTACTTGTGATAACTCTCTGTGTCAAATAAATAAAATCTTAAAAAAAAAAGAAGAAACTGTATCCCAAAATTTTAAAGAAAGAAAAGCTTACATATATATATATATATATATAAGAAGGGATAGAATATGACTATAATAATGAAAATTTAAAAATATTTTTAAAAAGGTATTGGTAAGACAAAATAGTTAAAATAGGAAAGAGGGAAAATTTTAAAAATAGAATAAGAAAAAAATAAAATTAAAAATGTTTAACTTTGAAAGACTAAAGGATCATGGGGAAAAAACCATGAATTCTATGCATTGCTTTCCCCTCCTCTGGAATTCCACTGTTCTCCTTGATCAGTGAGCTTGGTCTGGGCTGGATGTTCTTGCTGATCTTCTGGAGGAGAAGTCTATTGCTGTGATTCTCAAATGTCTTTGCCCAAGGCAGAATTGCACCGCCCTTGCCAGGGGCCAGGCTAAGTAATCTGCTCGGATTTGCTCTGGGAGCTTTTGTTCCCTGACTGCTTTCCTTACTGTTCTGGAGGACAGGAATGAAAATGGCAGCCTCACGGTCTCCGGTAGGAGGAGCCGAGAGCTCAGGGCCCCACTCCACAGTGTGCCCTCAGAGAAAAGCAGTCAATCCCTCCTGTCTCCCTGGTCTCTGGCCATGCTCTGAGTCACCCAGAGTGACTTTCTTTCTCTGGCGCATGGCCCCATTTGGAGTCTCCAAACCCAGCTGATTCCTGCAGCATGCTCCTGCGCCTCTCCCCCCAGAGGAAAAAGATGAGTCTCCCCGGATCTGCCACTGGTGGGGTTCCTGCTTGAAGAGTAGTGGCCTGGATGTGCCTCACCTAATGGCTTAAATTAACCCCATGCTGAGAGCCCACTGCTTGCTCCATCTCTGCCGGATTCCCTGCTTGATACTTGGGAACTTTGCTGCACTCAGGCACCCCTGGTCTTTTTGTGACCCCATGGGTCCTGAGACTACACTGTCCCTGCAAGGGTTCCACCCCCTGCTTAGCCTCTGGAGCAATGTCCTTCAGTGGAGCAGACTTCTAAAAGTTTGGATTTTTGTGCTCCGCTGCTGTACTGCCTCCCAGGAGCTGGGCCCTCCCCCTGTCGTCTATCTTCACTTCTCTGCACGTCCTACCCTCCAGAAAGTGGTCGTTTTTCTGTTCCTCGAATTGCTGCTCTTCTCCTCTTTGATCTTCTGTTGAGTTTGTAGGTGTTCAGAATGGTTTGGTAAGTAGCTGTACTCCTGGGAACCAATGATATTAGGTTTCGTACTCCTCCACCGTCTTGCTCCTCCCACAAAGAGAAATGTTTAAGGCATTCAGTTCATGATCATGGACCAGGTACTGAAAAGAGAATTTGTAACTGAGAGGCAATGAATTGATTAATGCCCCATCAGAATTAATATTTTTCCATACCCAGAACATGAGTGGAGACATACTTCATTGATCTATGTGCCAGTAGGCACATTATTATTTTTCTACCTTTCTCTGAAGGTGCCACCCTTTGAGAGTCCTGGCTTTATGGGACGAGGAGGAGAGTGTCCTCCTCCCACCACTCCCCATCCCCCACCCCACAGGTGGACTCAAGGATTCCCTGCTTCCTCATGGGCATGAAAACTGGAACTCTGGAAACTGAAATCAATACTACCTCATCCAACTGGGTAGCTGCTCAGTCAGCTCATGGAATCCTCCTTTTCTATTATGTTCTCTTTTTATTATAATCCCTTGGGAATTCCCTTTTGTGGTTGTGGACTCAGTTATGCCTTGCAACCAAAGAGGCATTCTGTTGCCCCCAGCATCTCTAACTAATCTTAAAGGAGAGGTTTTCAATCTGTTTTACTTGGGTTGCTTACCAATACCTGTTCTTGTTCTCTCTTCAGTTTTGGGTTTTTGCTTGTTTGTTTGTTTTTTGCAGCATTCTAGAGTAGGTAGCTTCTTGACAACCAAGCTAGAAGGTTTTAAACATAAATAAAATAACCCTTACTACAAATTGCATGATTTATTTCAGTAAATCAGCAGACTGTGGCTGCTAAATCCAGGCAATAAACTAGACTATCTCAGGCTTAGTGGACTAGCTCATACAGTGGTTGTCCCATGTGACTTTCACATGTGCATTTTGAAAAACACCCCAGAGATGAATTCATGGCATCGAGGAGGGATTCAAATTTCCACCTGAGGGCCCTGCATACTCTGGTGAGTGTGTAACCAATTTCTATTTCATTGGTTATATAAGATGTCACTTACCTCATTCTTAGTAACTGGAACCACATTTCTGATGTATTTCAGTAGCATATTAGCACAGCATATAGGTTGTGCCATAAATTGGCCTTCTCCTACGTCTAATTTTGGAGGTGGGTGTGTTATTTCACTGGAGGAATTAGTGCTCTATAAATTTAAGAAGTTCCTTCTCCTCTGAACTCCTGGAACAATTTTGCATATACCTAGACTAAGTTGCCTATCAGTTGTATTATGATTTTCGTTTATTTGTCTGATATTTCCTCCATATTAGGAGATCTTTGAGGGTGTGATTTTTTTTATTTGCCCTAGGGTCTAGCACATCTCCGGAAAGGAGATGATAATTAAGTATTTGTTGAATAAATACATTTTCTCCTGGGTTCATATAGTGAGAAATAACTCAGCATAACTTGTTTGGGGATCAGCCACTGGACTTGGGAACAAAAAAGATATGACCGAATTGCAGCTACGGAGGTGAACAGAATCCAGATTTTGAAATGCCTTAAATACCGCGCTAGGATTCTGGAATTTTCCTAACGGCATGGGAAACCTTCAGGAGTTTCTGTGAAGGGAGACATAAGCAGACATGCATTTTAGAAAGATGACTCTGTTGGTTTATGTAGATGATGTCATTATATAAATGGCTCTCATTTAATATTGGTGGAATGAGAGTGGATGTAAGAATGTGTTAGGGAGGGGCACCACAGCAGCTCCCCACCAGCCAGCTTTCCTCTGGTTTTACTGTCTGAGACCAAATGCTTGTGGTGAAGGTGTTCTGGGATGAACTGTGTCTCCTCTTCTACTTCATTTCCTATGTCAAAGCCTTAATTTCTAGAATCTCAGAATGGGACTGTATTTGGAGATAGGTTTTTTCAGGAGGGAATTAAGTTAAAGTAAAAGTATTAGAGTGGTCCCTAATCCAATCTGATTCATCTACTTATGAGAAGTGGAGATTAGGACACCCGGAGAGAGACACCAGGGGCACATGAGTGCAGACCACATGAAGAGGCAGCTGGAAGGGGCCATCGGCCCATCTGCAAACAAGGAGAGAGGCTTCTGAGGAAACCAACCCTCACAATATCCTGATCTTGAACTTGCAGCCTCCAGAGCTGTGAGGAAATAAACTTCTGTTGTTTTAGCCACCCTGACTGTGGGATTTGGTTATGGCAGCCCTAGCAGACAAATAAAGAAGGCTTTGTGGGCTAGCCCAATGTGGGTATCTCTACAAAAGTATATATTAATGTTGTTGTATGAGTGATGGTAAAGAGTTTTTCTCTTCCCATGGGTTGGAAGACTCAAGAATTAGTAAAATGCACTAAAAAGGATTTTTTTTAAAGATCTTATTTATTTATTTGACAGACAGAGATCACAAGTAGGCAGAGAGACAGGCAGAGAGGGGGGGAGCAGGCTCCCCACTGAGCAGAGGGCCCGATGTGGGGCTCCATCCCAGGATCCTGAGATCATGAGTTGAGCCGAAGACAGAGGTTTTAACCCACTGAGCCACCCAGGCCCCCTACTAGAAAGGATTTTACATTAGGCATAAAAAACCTTTCCCTCTATGTAGGAGATGTAGTACTGAAATGTCTGCCGGAAGGCTTCTCAGGTTTAAGGAAAAGATTGATCAGATTTCAGTAGACCCTGCCCCAAAGGAGAGGAATCCAGTAAGTGGCACCATGAGATACTTTCCAGCTTTCTGGGTCATCATTAATTACTTAAGTTATTTATTCAGCATTTATTAAACATGCAAATGTGCCAGGCGTTGTACTTTGCATGGAGGCAAATAACCAGACCCTGCCCTTTAGGTTAATTAGAGTAACCCATTTAATTAACTAACTGAGATTAATTAGACACAGACCTTGCCCTCTGCAAGGTAACAGTCCACTGGAGAAGACAGACAGGAAAACAGATAATTTAAAAATAACACTATCAGGGCTAGACTAGTGATATCACCTGGGTGCTATGGGCACACTGTATACTTCGAAAATAGGGAAAGGCTTCACACAGGTGATATCTAACAGGGTTTTGAAGTGTGTGTAGGAGTTCATCAGGCTGATAAAGGCACCAGGGGAGGGAAGGGCATTTTAGGTTGTGGGGAAGGCTCAGAGGCATGAGGGACATGGTGTGTCTGGGGATCAGTGAGGACTACACCAGATCAAGATTTGTGAAAGTGAGGGGTGCCTGGGTGACTCCTTGGGTTAAAGCCTCTGCCTTTGGCTCAGGTCATGATCTCAGGGTCTTGGGATTGAGCCCCTGATCGGGCTCTCTGCTCAGCAGGAAGACTGCTTTCCCCTTCTCTGTCTCTGCCTGCCTCTCTGCCTACTTGTGATCTCTGTCTGTCAAATAAGTAAATAAAATCCTAAAAAAAAAAAGTGTGAAAGTGAGATTGCAGGGCCATGGGGGACGAGACTGGAAAAGTGCACTGCCGCTGGAGGTTTGGTAGGTAGTGTAAGGTCATTATAGCCACGGTGGACAGGACTGGCTTTTCACTGGATCATCTTTGCTAGCCTAATGGCAGCTTCTAAAATGACCCCAACAAACTTGGTTTGGCTTTCTGGTTGCATTCCCTGCTGCTTTGCCTCTCTGGTTTGTCTTTCCAATTTTTCTGTGAGTCCAAGAGGGCTACCTAATACCTGCCAGTTGTCCCGTTCAAGGGCATCAGATCTGGTCTCTGTCCTGGGAAAAAGAGCACAGTTAGAGAATGTGGTGGTGGGGGGGGGGAACCCAGGCTCAGCTAACTGGATGCCCACACCTGGAGTCTTCAGTTTGGATGGAATGATTCATAGAAGACATCCCATCACCTGGGAAATTCTTGGGGATGGCGGTGACAATGTGAGAATCCTGCTAGTGGCAGTGGTACCAAAGGTGGTGTCTCAAGCAGAGTCTTCCCATTGTGGGAACAAAAGTTCCTGGCTGATCTTCCTCCCTCACATTCTGCCCTGTGCAGGTCTGGTTTTCCTGGCTTTTGGAGTCAGTTCGGTTGCTTGCAGCGAGAACCTTGCAGATGCAATGGCCGAAGATTGTTTTTTTGGCCAAGAATTTTGCCGAGTACTACGTGCTAAAGAAAGTCTGTTCTAATTTGAGCCACTCTGACTCTATACGTGGGTGAGAGGTGGTCACAGAAGCTATTCAGTATGAAGTTGTATTTAGAGAGGAGGAAAGCGGGGTGAGAACAAAGACAGGAAGAAGCGAAGCTGAGATAAAACAAGTTCATATGCTTTATGAGATCAGTTTGAATACCTCCGTGTAAAACTGGCACACTTTCTGAAACTTTTTTGTTTTAAAATTATTGTAACAATTTTTTTTTTTTGAAAAAAGCTGCTGATTAAATTTTAATTCTGTTCTTGAGAGTACTTAGTTCGATGTTCTGATTATGTAGTGATTGTTTCCTGTGGAATAGGGGAAGCAGAGCCCACTCTGTGTGTTTTTTGCGTTTCTTGAGCTCTTCAAAATTCAGGAAGCATAATTTTGTTATCAGTTAGAAACTTCAATTCCAAATAATCAGCATGGGCGAAACAGTGGCTTGGGAGTCAGGAGTTTTAGCTGTGAAAACTCAGTTTCTCTCTGTTCAGGGAAGGACTGTGCAGGGAATGACTTAAAAGCTCCCTGCAGCCCTAAAAATTTGATTTGACCTGAAACTATCACAAACTTATAAGGATATATTTAACAGGCAGAAAAGTGAAGAAAATTCAGTAACAGACATGAATGTATATATCAAGTAGCTTTAATAAATCTTAACATGTTGCAGTATTTGCTTCAGACCTTTTAGGGTATTTTTAATTACCATGCAATTAAAGTCGATAAAAAAGGCTTTTTTTCTTCATCTGATACACAGTCCTATGAATTTTTTTTATTTCTTTTTTTAAAATTGTAGTAAAGTATACACAAAAATTTGCCATGCTAACCATTTTGAAGTGTACAGTTCAGGGGCATTAAATACTTTCTTACGGTTGAGCAACCATCGCCACCATCCAACCACAGAAATTTCTTCAACTTCCCAAACTGAAATTCCCTCCCCATTACACGGTGACTCCCGTTCTCTCCTCCCCCCGGCCCCTCTGGAATGGAAACCACTATTCCACTATCATTGTGAATTTCAGTCCTATGTATTTTATTACATTATAGGGTCACCATGGTAAGAACACATAAGAGCCCCACCGCCCCCCAAACTTCCCTTTATAACCACACCATCCCGTGGCCCCTGGTGGCCACTCATCTGTTCTCCACCACTCTTTTCTCCAGAGTCGTCAGTGGAATCGTAAGGGGCGCCTGGGTGGCTCAGTTAAGCGTCTGCCTTCAGCCCAGGTCATGATCTCAGGGTCCCGGGATTCAGTCCTGCATTGGGCTCCTGGCTCAGCAGGGAGCCTGCTTCTCCCTCTCCCCCTGCTCGTGCTCTCTCTCACTCTCTCTCAAATAAATAAATAAATAAAAATTTTTTTAAAATAAAGAAATGGAATCATAAGGATGTGACCTTCTAATACTGGCTTCTTATATGCAGTGTGATGCCTTGGGGTCCTCCAGATTTGAGTCTGCTGCCCTCTGTGTGCCTCGCTCCGATTCCTCTCCAAAGGCAACCACAGTCCTCAAGTCAGTGTGTTTAATTCTTATGAATATTTTTATAGTTTTAGTGTATATGGATTTAGCCATAAAAAATACACTCCCTGTTTCCTTTAATTTAAAATTTAAATAAATGATATCATAATGTACGTGCTATACTGCAAGTTGCTTTTATAACTCACTGCGATGTGGGTGCCATGCTAATGTTGGGTGATGAGATTTCACTGTTCTGCGAATATAGCACATATAGCATGGATTCATCCCTTTAATGATGAGTAGACATTTCTTTCCTGTCTGTCTGTGTCTTCATCCCACCCTGACCAGCTGTTTAAGGCCTCCTCCCAGGGCCTCTATTCCATGGCTAGAAATGCCCACTCTGAGGTCAGAATGGGGAAATCCCAGATCTTACCTCCAAGCTGGCCGCTTGCTCGGCTGAGTGGCCGGACGGAGGTTGTGTCTGATCTTCTGAGCCCTACCTAGGCCCCAAGTTTCAGTGAGGTTTCAATCTTGGATGTGGATTAGAATGTCCAAGGGAGCCTTTAAGAAAAGGAAGAGAGAGAGAGAATTTTAAAATTAAATTAGAATTTCCAGGGTCATGGAATTTTTTTTTTAAGTCCCCAGGTGTTTTAAAATGTAGCCAGAGTAACAAACCCCTGATTGATTGATTGATTGATTGATTTTTAAAACCCCTGATTTAAAAAGCGAAAATGGAAAAACAACTCCAGGAAGACAGCTTTTTCCAGGGTCCTCTCACCAGCTGGGGAACGGGCCTCCAGTGCCCACATCCATCACTAAGGTTACTCTCACCTCCTCCCAACTCCCGAGCCAAAATCCACCACCTGTACCTGCTTCCAGAACCCGAGCCCGGGCACTGGCCTCAGTCTTGCTCCCTGATGGGAGGTTTCTCTTCTGTTTCTGGGGCACAGGGACATTGATCCAGTTTCCGAGCCTCTCTGTGGTTTATACATACATTCTATAGGTTGAGATGTTGTCTCAGAACATGAACTTCTAGAAACGCATTCTATCACAGGCTCTTGAAAGCACACATCACCTGCTGAAGGACTGCTATTGGGACTTCAAAGGACATAGGCTGCCACCTTATAAATAGCTTCCTTTTGTGTGTTGCTGTTTTAAAGTGAAAAATGATTGCTTTCCCCCCATTTCAAAAGTAAATTATACTTGTGGGAAAATGTTCAAATGCTGCGGAAATGTATGACTTAGAAAGTAAAAGCCTTCCATTATCATGCCCCTGCAGATAGTTTTGAGTCTATTTTTCTATATTTTTATACATATATACACACTAATTTTTAAAAAACAAAAATGGAATTAAATTGGTGAACTGAGGGGCCGTTGAGTTTTCCATTTAGTGGAAAACTTTCGTGCTAGGATACCTACGTTATTATTAATGGACGCAACACAGTGCAGTTCATTTAGGGGATGGCCATTTGCAATGTTTTGGTCTTGACCATCACAGCCAATGCCAAAATAAATGTTCTTACATGTCCATCTCTGTGCATTGGTGTGAGGTCAAAATCTGGTTTATTTCCTTGGAACCCACATTTCCTCCTGAAGCCCTGAGTATGTGCATTCCTGCCAGGAAGGAAAACCGGCCTGGAGAGCATGGAGTAGGTCCATGGTTGGAAGGCAGCAGACACATCTGCTCCCCTGAGATGCTCAGCCCTATTAGAATCAGCTTCCTGAGCCTCTAAACTCTCAGTGCTCTGCACATGGGAACAGATGCCCTCTGCTTCCCCTTCTCCTTAACCTGCCCAGGTACTAAACTCCAGGCTCTGGAAGGTTAACTTGGAAAGGTTGAAGGTTGTGTATTTCAGACTTCAGGGCTGTGACCTATTAGTGGGTTAGGAAATCCAGTGAAAGGATCACAAATGAGTAACTGAAACGAATCAAACAGAACAGTGTATCAAGTATCAGAGCAGGTCACAAGAAGTTTAGTGTTGTTGCAATTTTATTTCAGGGGTCTGTGTATGTAGGGGTGTGTGTGTGTGTGTGTGTGTGTGTGTGTGTGTGTGTGTTGGGTATTGTCTTAACTCAGGTTCCTTGGAAGCAGAGCTCCAGAAAACAATATGGATGCCTGTGATGTCTTTAGAGACTGCTCTCAAAAAAAGGGGTGGGGGGAGGGAGCTGTAGGGCAAGAGAGCTAAGAAAGGGTGTGCTTTCATGCCTAATCTCATCGGTTGAATTGTACCGGAGTTGGGGCTGCCTGAGACAAGCAGGGAGCCTCCTGAACCCCCATATCAGCCAGTCATTGACTGTGGACCACTCTGGGGAACAGAGATGTGTAACCTCTGGAAAGTCAATCCCTGCTCGGCCCAGAGTAATTCTTCAGGGAAGAAGGCAATACCCTGGGCAGCTGGGGAACGGGGGCACCAGCCTGCATGGGGTTTCTCACACAATCCATTTCGTGAAGTTTGAGAAGACGTATTTCTTAGTGTGGGTACTGGAAAAAAAAGTTTGAGAAACACTGGTTTCAAAGAATTTTGTCCATCAACCCGTGGGAAAGAAAATGAGGCCTCTATTACTCTTTTCCTCATTTTGTTAGATGAAGGCAAATCCCCATATGCACTATTCATTACAAATCCCCATAAGAGGAAAAGGCACTGCAGAAAAGCAACAAAATGTGGAAGATGTTCTGAATGTTTTAAGCTTAAGCCTCAAGGCCCTGGCAGCCACCTAAGGAGGCTTAGAGCTGTGTTCTCTGACTGGGGGGCACACCATCTGGGGATGACGGTGAGCTGTCAGGGGGGCCTCGAAACAATGAAATAAGCATGACATGTGTTTGCAAAGCACTCATTTCCCCCAGTTCAAGGTTTTAAAACCTTTTTTTATGACCATGGATATAATATGGAGCAAAATACAAAATTCACACGAGCTTTTAAGACACAGAATAAAATTACAAAGAGATGTCAGGTTAGAGTTCACGGCTTTGGACTATGTTCTCAGACTCGCAGATATTCTTGTTGGTTTGCCTCTGCAGTTAGTTTCTCCTTTTCTCAAGGAGAAAATTGTGGAAGGCAGCAGTTAGAATAATCGTCGCTTTTCAGGGGAGTGTGGCTAACATGGTTCTCCAGGTTCCAAGCAGTTTGCTGGGAGCTCACATTCATCTACCCAGCAGTCTTGGTCACCCATCCTAAACCATCAGAACCATTCAGTTCATCAACAGATGGTGAACACACCAGCAACTGGGGATGAAATGATTAACAAGACAGACCATCTTGCCCTTCTGGACCATTCTGGTCAGAGGATTCAGACAAAACCAAATAAATAATGCAGAAGTCATTAGAGCGGCTCATCAAACCTCTGCAGCTTTCTGCCTTCGGGGCACATGTTGTGAGTGCTGTGGCAGGGCCCCTTGTGGGGGGCTGGGGACAGTGACTGGTTCTGGCCAGAGTCCTGGACTAGAAATGATGTGTATCCTTTCTGAGCTGGGCAGTTCATGGGAGTCTCCCTGGGGCTCTCTGCCCTCTGACACGATGACCAGCAACGTGTCCATATGGTGGCCGCCCCATCAATGGGGTCCCTGAGCCGAGCCCCCCAGCTGTCTCTGAATGTATGTGTGGAATGAAAAAGCAAGAAATCTTTGTTGGTTTAGGCTCCTGAGATTTTTTTTTTTGGGAGGGGGGTTATTATTGCACCATAATCTAAACTATCCTGACTCGTACAAAGCAGTAAAATAAAGCAATGTTATAAATTGTGATAATTGCTCTGAATAAAAGGAACAAATTGCTAATATAACATGATAGTGGCCTACAGGTCAGGGGATGTTTCTGTGAAGATAGGGGATTTAAGCAGGCATCTATTAGATCAAGGTAACGCATACTGCCGTAATTGTTTTGCTTTATTGCCCAGAGAAGCAAAGTCGCCCGGGAATCACAGAACCAGAAGAGGCAGAAAAGTGGGGATGCAGAGTTGCCCAAGGTTGCATGGCTCATTGCCCACAGAGCTGGTGCTCTAGCTTCAGCACGTGGACTTGGCTCTCTAGACAAATGAGGGGTCTAGGGTAAAACACCTAAGGAGACAACCCTTCAGGGGTTCCCAGACCTTTGCACAATCCGGAGAAGGCCTGCCTTGGAAAGGTGGTGCCCTCAGGGGCCCACTCTTAAGGAGGCCCTAGTTCTCTGGGTCATGTGAGTGCAGAGTTGACAACTGGAAATGAGTGCTTCCTTAAATGTTACACCCTAAGCTCCTCTCCTCTGACCCTGGTCCTGGCTCTGCTCCACACACCCTGTTCTCAGTAGGCATGGTGGGCAAGCATGTAACCTTCAGGTAACTGTGGCTGTGTCCTTGGCCTTCCCGAGTGTCTGCTGATGTCATCTGAAATAGCACCACACTCCTTGGGATCATGTGCCAGAAAACACAGTACTCGAGGATAGGAAAGCACGGGGTTTTTAGGCTGCCAAAAGCTGGCTCCTTCCCAGGGTCCATGGTGGGTAACCAAGCAAGGTTTGCATTCCCACCAGTATCGTCGGACTTCTTGGTTATGGCCATTTTAGTGGTGATATGAACGGTGATAGCTCGTTCACCAGTTATCGGCTATACACATGATTAGTCATATGACTTGTAAATATTTTCTTTCAGTCTTCAACTTATATTTTAATTTTATTAATAGTATCTTTTGAAGAGCAGAAGTTTTGTTTTTTCTTTAATTTTGGAGAAGGCCAATCTATCAGGGTTTTTTTTGTCCTTTTTTTTTTTTAAAGATTTTATTTATTTATTTATTTGACAGCGATTACAAGTAGGCAGAGAGGCAGGCAGAGAGAGAGGAGGAAGCAGGCTCCCTGCTGAGCAGAGAGCCCGACTCGGGACTCGATCCCAGGACCCTGAGATCATGACCCGAGCCGAAGGCAGTGGCTTTATCCACTGAGCCACCCAGGTGCCCCATCTTTTTTTTTAATGGATCATACTTTTGGTGTTATATCTGAGAAATCTTTGTCTAATTCGAGGTCATAAAGGTTTTCTCCTTGGATTTTTGTAATTTTTGCTCTTACATTTTGTCCTATCATGCATTTTGAGTCAATTTTGTGCAGCCACAGCTTTTAGCCCCTTCTCTGGATGGATGAGGAGACCAAAGCAAAGGGGCTGAGCTCAGGTTCTAAAGCAAACTCAAGACAGAACTAACATAAATCATTAGGGTTCCTTCCAGACCAACTGTTTGCTTTGACAGAGTTCATTGGAGTCCACATCTAACTGGTTTTTTGTTGTTGTTGTTGTTGTTTTTAAAGATTTTATTTATTTATTTGACAGAGAGAAATCACAAGTAGATGGAGAGGCAGGCAGAGAGAGAGAGAGAGGGAAGCAGGCTCCCTGCCAAGCAGAGATCCCGATGCGGGACTCGATCCCAGGACCCTGAGATCATGACCCGAGCTGAAGGCAGTGGCTTAAGCCACTGAGCCACCCAGGCGCCCCCACATCTAACTGTTTTGAGGCCACGTGATAGTTGCCTCTAACCTCACTAAAGAGTCCTCCTGCATGTCTGAGCCAGGTGTTTCTTATCAGCTCGGGACACTGCATCTGTCCCTCAACTCAGTAGAAGCACAGTTACGTAGCCTTATTGTTTATAGACTTGGAGCCAGCTGAGCCCATCCCATCCACATTTCTTCTAGCTAAACAGCTTTGACTTCTTTTCCTCCCAGGAGGCTGTTTCTGCCCCTCCCAGGCCTTGCATTGCATCTCCACACTAATGTCCGGTACGTGGCACTTGCCACTTGGTATTGAACATTACGGCTCGGAAAGCCAGGGCAGGCTGGGAACGTGTAGTGGGGTGGATTTCCCAGAGAGGGCTGGAGGGAAAGCAGCTGCCAACTTGAATTCCAATGAGTCGAGCAAGGCAGCTGGAATTGTTAAGCCTTTCAGTTTCTGGAGATCACATGGGGAGAGGGAAGGCCAGGGCAGAAGGACCTGTGAGGAAAGCTTGGACCAAGGGAACTCAAGGATCATACACGTCACTCAAACACGGAGAGTTCTATTTATACTCTCACAGTTTGGGTCCAACTACAAGATTTGTTCTTTTCACCTGGTCCTAGAAAGATCACATCAGCAATGATCTGCCTCTTGATGAAGCAAGTTTTGAAACTGTCATAGTTTGACAGCGGTGAGCTGGGAGCAACGGAGATGTCCATCTCTATGAGAATGGGGGAGGGCTTCCCGGAGGAGGCAAGCTGCAGACATTCTGCAACAAAGGGACACGACAAACCAGGCATGCATGCACACAAGAGTGTAGAAAGACGTTCCATATAGAGTTGAGGACAGAAGAGGAGAAAGAGTAAGACCTACAGCATAACATAAATTACATTAGTCCAAACCACACACACCCTTCAACATGACAATCCACACTTTAAAACCATACATGCTTGTATCAGGCCATATGTTCAGCACATTAGAACAGATGTCTGGTGTGGGGAGGGAAGTTAGAGAGGGGTCCGTGTTAGTTTCCTGTGGCTACTAGAACCAAGTCATACAAACTGGGTGGTATGGGGAACATCCCTGTATATGTTCACCATTTGGGAGACCAGATGTCTAAAATCAGTATCACTGTGCTGGAAGCAAGGGTCCAGCCCTTCTGGGGAAGAATCCACTTAGCCTCTTCCAGCTTCTGGTGGCTGCTGGCACTCCTTGACTTGTGGCTGCATCACACTAGTGTTGAAGGCCAGCATCTTCAAGTGTCTCTGCTCCATGGTCCGAGTACCTCCTCCTCTGTACATCTCAAAGGATATGTGTGTTTACGGTTACGGTCCAGCCAGATGATCTGGGATTTAATCTCTCCATTGTAAACTCCTTAATCTCATCTGCAGATACCACTCCCCCTGCCCTCCTTTGCCATGTGAGGTGACATTCACAGGTTTCAGGGATTCGGAGGTGGCTATCTTCAGGGGAGCCATTTTTCTCAGCCTCTGAGAGGGCCCTTTATTCTTTTTCTTTCACACCTCTCACACAATCTCTAGAAATCATGTTGACTCAACCTTCTTCTAGAATTAACTGACTCTTACCACCTCAGAGGGCTCCAGGCAGCCTAGCTGAAGCCACCACCACTCCTCATGGGTCCCTTGGCTTATTACCTCCTTGTTTCTCTACAATGCACTGTCTACACAGCAGCCAGAGTATCTTTTTTAAAACTTCAGTCAGATCATATTACTCTTCTGCTTCTCGTTTTCTTTCTTTTTTTAAACTCTTCTTTCTTTTCATAACATTTATTCACCAGTGTCCTTATATTTATTGTTAACCTACTTGTCAATTTCCACGACTCGCATAAGCCTTGTCAGAGCAAAGGCTTGGCCTTTTTTATTCCCAGCAGGATAAAACAGTGCCTAGCCCATTGTAGATACTCTAAATAGTTGTCGAATGAATGAGCAAAGGGAACAAAGTAAATATAAAGAGAAAGGGGCTTTGCATAGACCCCTGTATAGGTGTGTCATAAACTAAGGTGTACAACTTAACGCCTTTTATCATCCCAAGCACAATTTATCTAGAGCGCTAAGGTAACATCACAGGGTGGATGGATTTACTTTCAGGCCACACCTGAGCCCGGGCTCAGTGAGTGGACATGGCTCCTGAGCCACTCCTCCAGTACCTGACTCCCCAGAGCCGTGTGGACTTTGAGAACAGACTGACTTGGAAGTCCTGGGTAGATTATCTTGGGCAAGTTATTCAAACTCTGAGGCTTAGTATTCTAATCTGCTAAATGAGGATTTTAATTCCTATATGGCAGGATTAGAAATAATGTAGTTAAAGTTCTTGCCATTCTGTTCTATACCCACGTGGCCCTTCATTCCATCAAACTTGGAGATCCATGGCTTTATAGTGATACCGTTGGCTGGAGCCACAGAATGAATTCCATAAAAGAACCCTCATTACTTCGTGTCATGGTTTTCCCATAGCAAAACATTGTTCTTTGTATACTGTGCTATTGGCCCATAGAAAACATTGATTAGTGATCGAGTTAGGCATCTCAGTATCTGGGAAGGCACCATCTGTCCCAGCCACAAAGAGAGGGGCTACCTCCCTCAGTCCTTTGAGAGTGTCACAGGTTCACCCCAGGCATAGCCCTTCCCACTCTGGATTGTAATGGCCTGCGGAATGGTCTATGCCTCATACCAGAGCTCCTTGTGGAAAGGCACTGTGTCTTAGTCATCCATCTTTGTACATTGGTTATTTAATGGGTAAATGATATGTAACATACATTTTCTACCACTAGTACAATTTAATTCAATTCATTTTCAATTAAACTCAATTCCATTCAATGAGCATGGCTCGATGCCATGTGTTTTGTTCTAGAGACTGTGTGTTATTCCCTCTGTGGGGACAGAACCTCCTGTCTTCTGCTGGGACTGGAGAGGAGCAGTTGCCAGGCTGATGATCAAGGAAGGAGACAAGCTCTGGGGCTCTAACTGCTCCTTGAAAAGATTTTTACCAATTCTTCTGTTTTTAACTTCTGCTTTACCCCCTGCTTTTGGATATACTTGATGCCACCAACTTCTGGGCATTTTGAGAGCTCTGCATGATAAACTGGGCTGCTTCTGGTCTTCACAATAATGGCTTATGGTCCAGATTTCTCAGGACAGTGAGGTCAGGTACCACCTGTCCATTTGCTTTCTAGTTTCAAAAACAATGTTACTCTATTTTCCTCTTCTCTGTACTTGTTCTTGTGCATTCATGCCCACTTCTTCTTCCAACATTTTAGTAGAGTTTAAGTAGGAAACACATCTGTGTTTTTTAAGAGTGTTTTTGCATTCTTCTCGTATTGCTTCATAACAAATTACTACACATTTAGTAGCTTAGAACACATTTATTATCTTATCATTCTGGAGGGTAGAAGCCCAACCTGAGTCTTACGAGGCTAAGATGTTGTCTGGGTTGCATTTCTTTTTGGTGCCTTTGAATGTGAGACTCTGTTTTCTTACCTTTTCCATCTTCTTGAAGCTGATATCTTTCCTTGGATTATGGCCCCTTCCTCCCCCTCAAAGTCAGTGACAGTGGGCCAAGCTCTTCCACAGGGCATCATGAAGACCCACTCTTCCACCCTTCAGGACTCTTGTGATTACACTGAGACCACCCACATAATCCAGAATAATTTTCCTATTTGATTTTTTAAAAAGATTTTATTTATTTATTTGTTTGTTAGAGAGAGAGAGAGAGAGAGAGAGAGCACAAGCAGGCAGAGAGGCAGGCAGAGGCAGAGAGAGAAGCAGGCTCCCCACTGAGCAAGAAGCCTGATGCTGAACTTGATCCTAGGACCCTGGGATCATGACCTGAGCTGAAGGCAGTGGTTTAACCGACTGAGCCACCCAGGCATCCCAATTTTCCTATTTGAAAGTTAGCAGATTAGGAATCCCATCTGCCATTGTAATTCCCTTTCTCATGCAAGGTAAACATATTTAGAGGTTCCAGAGATTAGGGCATAGGCATTGGGTGGGGTGGGGGCCTTATTCTGCCCATGGCAGAATCATTCCTTGGAACTTTGAAATTAAGTTTGCCACCATCTTCTTCCAAGACTTAACATGACTCCAGATTTCAAAGAAACTTAAACTTCTCATACAACCCACACTTCTTAAATGTTTTGTAGCAGCTTCCAAAGACGTATAGAAAATGAGCAATACTTTCTCTGGTGTCGTTTGGCTCCTGCAACAAAGTAGTGGAAAGGCTTTTGTTTGAAGAACTTCAAATAATTGTAGTGGGCTAAATAGTGTCTCCCCAAAACATATGCCTGAATCCTAACCTCCCAGTACCTATGAATGTGAATGTACTGGGACATGGGGTCTGGGAAGATGGAATTAAGTTAAGGATCTCAAGATGAGATCATCCTGGATTTAGGGTGGTCCCCAAATTCAATGACTGGGGTCCTTGTAAGAAAAAGAAGAGTGAAATTTGAGACGCAGAGACATAGAGGGAAAGGTCATTTAATGATGGAGGCAGAGACTAAAGGACGTCCACAGACCATGGAATGCCAAGATGGCCAGCAACCATCAAAAGCTGGGAGAGACATGGAATATATTGTCCCTCAGAGCCTTCACAAGGAACCCACTCTGCTGACACCTTGATTTTGGACTTCTGGCCTTCACCACTATGTGAGAATGAGTTTCTGGGGTTTTATTCAAGGCTCCCACTTTGTGGTGCATTGTGTTGGCCGCCCTAGGAAACAAATACAGTAAACCATTAGCTGGCTTCTTTTCCAAGTGGTAAAATCACAGGTTGCATTAACTGCGTTTTACTCAGAGAGACCATTTGTTCACTGCTAGGACCGTCTCTGCGATGTTTAGAATATTTACAGGCCATGTCTATAAAGGCAAAAGCAAGTAGAGATGGAAATTGCAGTGGTCCACCCCCCCTTATCTGCTGGGGGTACATTCCAAGATGCCCAGCGGATCCCTGACATTGCCAATAGTATATTGTGCTGTACTTATCCTTCTTCTGGTGATGACGTGAGTTGGTAAAATGCCCATGCAAATACGTGAAGGGAGACGAAGGGTGGAGACCCTGCGACGTAGTGTTAGACCACGACCCAGCTTCTGATTGTATTTCAGAAGGAGGATCATCTGCTTCTAGGCAAAGGTTGGCCGAGGGTAACTAAAGCCACAGAGGGTGAAACCAGAGGTAAGGGGACTGAGAGGAGGCACTGTGGTCCTTTGGTAATAAAACCTAACAATTACCTAGCCAAACTCTGGGTTAAATGTTAGTCATTAATTTATGGAATCTTCATAATAACTCTACGAGGGAGCTACTATAATAAGCTGTTTTTGATAAGCTTGGAAACTGTAGCAGAGAGAGGTAAAACAACAGAAAAAAACATTCTTTTGGTGGAGGGGTGAGGAGCAGAGGGGGAGAGAATCTCAAGCAGGCTCCGCACCCAGCACGTGAGCGGACGTGGGATTCGATCTCACGACCCCCGAGATCATGACCTGAGCTGAAACTAAGAGTTGGATGCTTACCTGACTGAGCTACCCAGGCGCCCCCAGAGAAAACATTCTAACTGGGTTCGTTCAAGACTCCTAAGCAAGTAGGCCTGAAGAGCCTGATGGGCAGTTGAAGACTGATCACATCTTCCAAGTAATTGTTCACATTCTGCTTTCCGTTGTCACAAAGCTGGAAAGTTCAAGGGTTCCCACCGAAAAGTTTAAAAATGATTATGAGTTCAATAAATCTGGAATAAATGTGGAATATGCCTTCCTATTCATATCATGCCCCAAAGGCTTTCTCCTAAGAGAAGCTGCGAAGGAGTCAAGTCATTTAAAAAATGTTAGAAGCTGCTGCATAGATCTCACTGACGCTCATTTGATTAAGAAAATATTATCTTTCCCCACCGTCAGGCTTTTATCAGAGATGGGAAAGATAACTGAACTGCCAGGTCAGAGACTCAGAGAATTCATTACCAAGACAAATGGGAAGAAAGGGGAACTTCAAAAGTCTCTTTCAGGACTTACTGGGCTTGGCAGAGCAAACATTCTTTTTTGGCATCTTCACACATCCTGTTCTGTTCAGGAAATAAAGGCAGCTTGGTCAGCCTGATGCATCGTAGGTCACCCAGTGGATGCTTTTCACGGTCAACACTTGAGTGCACATTGGTTTAAGCCAAGTCAAAGCCACAGCCTAGTGGGTGGCTATCACTTCAATGCCATGGTCACTGCGGCATTGCCGTTTGAGAAGAAGATAAGCTCACAGTTCTTTTATCCTCTGCTATTGAGATTATGTCTGTTTTTGCTCCCAGGATCCCCCATTCTGGCGATAAGCCTCCAGGCTTACTCATTCCATGATAGTAATCTTAGTTATAATATCTTTGTGGAAAGAAAACCAAAAATTCGGATCCTTCCATCTTGTCCTCTGGGACCACAGGCTGCTCTTGTCACTGCTCAGGGCAATGGCTGCTCTAGCTCTGGCCTTGATCCCACTGGTCACAGGAGGATGGGGAGCTCAGAGCTGGGAGCTGGGCCACGTCTCCGCTACTGCTGTGTCACTGCCATGGTGGTGTTACGTGTGGAGGGAGCATGCTGTTGGAGATGAGGGTAATGTCCTGGGGTGCTCTTTGCCCAGGCCTGTGTCCTAGAGGCCTTTCCCCTCAGTTTCAGGATTGCTTCCTATAGCCTGGAAATTCTTCTTCCTCCACGGCCAAGGACTGCCTCTGGGTGGGCCTCTTGGGTTGCCACTGGCACTCTTCCCAGGGTATCCATTGGTCAGCATAGTCCAAGGTATAGAATGCATGCTGACATGAGGGCCATGGTAGAAAATAAAATTGGATGGGCAGGGTACAGGCAGACCATGGTGGACCTGAGGTGCATGGCCAAGGGCTCCTGTGAGGATTTTGAGCTGGAAGGGAAATCCCACCTGAATCCTGCCTGTGTCTCAAAGATGCTGATTTTCTGAGTTGCATCCCTGGGTCCCCAAGCCAGGAAGGTGGTAAGAGGCGAGCTGATGTGCCCGTGCCCCCCTGACCCATCTTGGGGCGCCTTCCTTTGGGTTTCTTCTATTCGGCCACTTGTCCTTTCTGTGACTCTGAGTGAGCTAGGGAATGGGGACTGCTCTACAGGGTAACGATGTCTGAGACATTCTCTTATGTACGGAGTCCGAGGCTGGCTGCCTCTTCTTACCTCTCTTCTGTCCTTCCTCAGCTGCCTTTCCAACTCAGGCCATGGATCGTTACAGAAGGACTTTGGAAGGAGTGCTACATAAGGACTTCCTTTCCTTCCAAGTTTCACGGTAGCAGGGTGTAGAGCAAAATGAGCACCAGACTGGAGAGGCGGGGGGTCAGAACTCTGGCTCTAGATCTGGGCTCTGCTAACCTGGGCACCACCCTCCCACCCTCTCCGCAGCTCAGCTTGCTCATCTGTTAAAAAAAAAAAAAAAAGTGTGGGGACGCTAATCAAGATCACCCCCAGAGGTACGTGCGATTCTAACATTCAATGATTCTGGGTTTTGTAAGCCTAACGGACTCATTTTCTGTTATTTTCCAAAACTGTGACCTCCTGGCTGCCGTTCCCTCTCCTCTCTTACACTGATGGGAGAGAATGGCATTTTAATCACCTTGGCATTGACATATTTTAGAACAAATGTTATCCCAGAGAATCTGCCGAGAAGCATAGATTTGATGTAAGTTATAATTTTTAAGGCGGCTCTTCCCTCCTTTCCTCTTCCTTTTCTCTATCTTTCGTGAGTGTCTGTTTCCCCTGTCTCAGGCATATTTGCCTGCTTGAGGCTCCAAGGCTTCCAAGAAACAGCACGTCTGAGGTGGCTGGACGCTTTTGGGAATGGGCTGCAGCTCTGCTGGCCACTTCAGAGGGGGCGGTGGGGAAAGGGATTCCGGCCCAGATTTTGACAACCTCTTTTCTCATTTCTTGAGTCTGAGATCTCTGGGGAGCTGGCTCTGCCACCAACTAGCTGTGCCTCAGTTTCTTCACATGTGAAATGGGCGTCATAATGGTATTTACCTCCCTGGGTTATTAGAGGCTTCCTATTTCAGAATCATGCTAAAGTACTTGTCCAAAATCCAGATTCCTGGGTCCCAGCTCAAACCTAATGATTCCGCATCTCTGAAGTTAGGGCCCAAAATCTGGGTTTTTGTTTTTGTTTTTGTTTTAGCAGCTCTCCCCCTCAACTTCTGTATGCGACAGTGGGAGAAGGTAAGCCTTCCATGTCTGATGCTTCCCCAGCACGCATGGCATCATAACCCGCATCCACGCACGGAAACACCCCCCGTGACTCCGAGGGGTAAACAGGGTGGCTTGCCTTCCTTTCTATACACAGGACACTTCTGGCCAAGGTCATATGGCATCCCCAAACCCCAACACCCACCATCCCCTTCCATTTTCTGTCCTCTTGCTGAATCGTCTTGCAGGGAAGGATGCTAGCTAACTCGCAGTCCGTCACAGAATTTGGCTTTACTTCTCTTCATTTCTTTGTGTGTGCTGGGTGAGTTTCCTCACTCCTGCTTGGCAGATAGCCATCATCTTCCTTTATAAATGCTTTTATCTGCCGCCGCTTTTATCTTATCAGACTCCCAGTATGTCTTAGTCTTTCTGCTCCTAAAGATAATTCCCACTTTGCTATATGTCATAAGTGTCGTCCCAGTCATGGCTCAAAATAAAAAATAGGGTTGTTTCCAGTGAGGAAAGAAAGCCGCAGGGCTCTGCTCAGAGAGTGAGGATTCTGAGCTTTCCCCCTTCTGTTCCTGCCACGTCCTTCAAAGCAGTTGGCAGTACACTTGGAGAGAGGTAGAGCACCTGCGTCCACTGACACTTACAGGGGCATGATTTTGAAGGCCTCAGGGAACTGAATAAATGAGATGAGTTGGGTGAAAGTGGGGTGCTCAGCCTGCATAAGCTGGAGCGGTATCTTGGGGACACAAATGCCTATGCTTACTGAGAGGTACGGGGCATGCCATGATCAGAATGGGGGGATTACAGTCACCCTATCTGCACACTGAGTAGTAGCTCAGAAAGGACTCCCCCCGCCCACCTCTGCCTTGACTTGGTTTGCAAGACACATCAAGCTTGCCCACTAGAAACCAAGGGCGTGGAGTCCCGCTGGCTGGCGTGGGAGGTGAAGGTCGTACAGGTGTGGTTCCGTGCCTGTGACATAGCAGGACTGTCACTGTGGGCAGTGAGAATAGCAGGGCAGGGGCGTGGCGGAGACGCGTGGGTGTGAAGTCAGCGGACTTCAATGCCTATCGCTGCCTGGTACAACGGGTGTTGCTATTTATCTTCTCTTTTAAGAAACCTTACTGTGGTACGGAGTGGCCAGCACCTGCTTGCCTGCTAGTGCAGGGCTCCAGGCCTAGCGGCCTTCCAGAGCGGGGAGGGGCTCCTGTGGGCTGGTTTGTGGGTGCAGGGAAACTAGCACTTTCTATCATGGGCATCTCAGATATGAATTTCCCCAAAGGAGGATGGCTGCCCAAGGGTTTCTCCACCTTGGCACTGTTGACTTTTGGATCCAGGTGGATCTTTGTGGTGAGGGGCGGGGGTTGTACAGGATATCCAGTAGCTTCCCTGGCCTCCACCCATAGGTGTGACAAATGGAATATCTCCAGGTGACAGATATTCCCCGGCAGGCCAAAACTACTCCTGATTGATGAGAACCATTGTCCTATATGAGCAACAGTAACATATATTCGGGTGCTCTGGGATTCAGACGGTTATGAAAACCACAGAATCTTCCCGTGAGGGTTTGTGGCCAAAGTTACCCCAATATTGTCAATTTAGCACAGCTCTCCTTCATACTTTGAAGCCTCAGTGCCTTAGAGAGCCCCTGCGGCCTAGAACCTTGACCTATCCTCTCTCCCAGCCTGTATAGTCCCCTTCCAAGGCCTCCTGAGCTCAGCTCAGATGCCGCATCTCTGCTGGGCTAGCTTCTAGAATGGGTCTCTGCGTGGATTACCCCTGGGCTCCCTCAGCAGCTGCTCCTTAGTGGCACCAGAGGTCGCCCTTTCAGACTCCCCTCAGCCTGAGTCACCCCCAGCCCTCAGGCAGCCCTGTCCTACTCCTCCGGAGTGTGACCCAGTGGGGAGGAAGCAGCTAGGACCGGCGTCCATGTACACACAGGGGCATTGATCGTGTCGCCACTCCGTGGAGCTGAACCTTCCCTGCCGGGATGACCCGGGGACTGGGAAGATGCTTCCTCGAGAGCTCCCAGCTGACAGGGCACACCTGAGGTCACAAGAGACCCAGGGCTGGGCTTTCCCCTAAGCAGCTCCGCCCCCGTCTCTACCAAAGCCTTCCTCCCGCTAGCCCGACTTCCCCTGCACTTGTTGATCTAGTTTTTCCTCTTTTGCTTCACTTTTCTTACCTTTACATGTATTTCTGAGTTGAGGAATCTAAAAGCAACTAGTACACATGGATATGAACATTGGGGTTGGAGGCGTGTGTGGTAGGGAGAAGGTTTGGGGTTACAAGCCAGAACGCTGGTTCCCATCTTGCTCCCACGTGGGTGGATTGCTCCCTTTCTACGGCCCTTGTTCCTGGATCCGTCAAATGGGGTTACACAGAAAGCGGGTTTCAAGATCTTTTTAAAGAGGTAGAATTCTATCTCGCCTTCAAATGAAAATTTATTTGGAATTCCTATATAGAAAGTAGTGTAAGTTCTGTTTGAAGAAGGGACAGTCCTCCCTCTCCCACACTCAGGCTTCCCCGTGCCCTGTCATGTCCTGAAGCCTCACGAGAGGAATCAAGGCTCCACAAGCCCGAGTGAGGGCCACAGGGCCCTGTGCCCGCCTTGACTTTTATAACTGGCATGCACGGTGCCCAGCCTCTGGGCCTGAGCAACTGCACCTTTATTTTTTCCCCGGGCCTTAATGTAAAGGATATGGAAACGCTCTCCCACTCCCAGGCAACAGCTCCAGAAGGTCCATCATTCCCTGCTCACTCTCACTTACATGGTCACTGTACGTCACAAGACACGATCTCAGCTCAACTTCGCCCACACCAAGAGATTAACCAAACCTCGGAACTTAATTTTATGACAAATCTTTGCTATTTCTCTGGCCCCCTCCCATTTCAGCCTGTTAGGCAATTTGTGACCCCTCCAGGGTCAGAGAGGAGGGAGGAAGGAATGGTAATGAGGTGCTGCCCAGGGCCAGACGCTGGCCTCATGCTTTCTGGGTCAGTGGGTATCAAACACTGCTTTTCGGTGAGGTGGTTCCAGAGCACCACCTCCAAGATTCCCATCGCGGAGCTCTCCCGCAGATCCCTTGGTCTGGGGGATCCATCTTCATTCCTGTGGTTGCTGGTGATGCTTCCTCCAAAGGCGTCCTGAGTCCACTTCCTACTTCTCACTGTTGAGCTTGCTCTACCCCTCTCTCTAGACCCAGGATAATCCCACTACCCACTTTACCCACTCCAGAATTTGCGAGTGAGAGGAACCCAGGATGGCCATCTTGGTGGTTTGCTTCGTTTCTTTTTTCTGAGGCAAGAATTAGGTGGCAGCCCTCCGTATCCAGCTGTAGGGCACACATACCAAAACTCTCTGAGGGGCCCCATGGTGGCCATCATGAGACTCGAGGTATAGGTTGGGATGCATGGCACAGTTGCATCTCTCAAGAAAATTTCTATTTTATTTTATTTTCTATTTATTTTTTTTTAAATTTTATTTCATGTAGGCTCCACACCCAACATGGGGCTTGAACTCAAGACCCTGAGATCAAGAGTCTCGTGCTCTGTGGACTGAGCCAGCCAGGTGCCCCACTCACGGAAATTTCTTGACAATTCTCTTTCCTTCACACTTGACCACTCCTTATCCTTGATCTGGCTCACGGGTCCCGGGGTGCTTCAGTTGAGGTCCAGTCAGGACCTTGCGAATCCTTACAAGCATTATGGAATAAGGAGTATATTCCAGCAAGGAGACCATACAGTTATGGGAGGTGCTGGGGGAGTAAAGGTTAGAAAAGGAGAGGAAGGTGTAAGAGAGGTCCTGAAGCTGGGCTGGTACCGGTAACTACTCAGAGCTCACAGGGACAAGCCGGTCTTCCAGCTGCTGGAGTAGGGCATGAGGGGGAGGGTACCAGTCTGTGCAAGGTTGTCTCCTTATCATGGCTGCTCCCTCGGGATTCCCAGCAAAGGGTCTGCTGGGTGCCGGGGACCACTGCTGGCTGGTGGGTCAGCAGCTGGGAAGGAGAGCCGGATGCACCGCTGGGAAAAGTAATAGCAAACTGGAGTCCCCGGCACCTGTGACTTCCTCCCACCTCCTTTAATCCACAGCAACCACCAGAGGGAAGGGCTGCTGCTTCGCTTCCACCTCCTGAATCCCACACCAATTTCATCCCATAAACTCAAATCTGGAACATTCTGTAAAGGTGATTCTGGGAAATGAGTTGATTCTAGAACAGTTCAGCACAAGGAGGGATCACGACGCTGGTGTTCTCTTCTTTTTTTTAACTGTATGCTTTGCTTTTTCTCACACGTGGACTATCTGGGTGACTAGTGGAAGCTTCCAGTCTTAACATCCTATTATCCGTTCTATGACTCCTCCCTTCCACTTGGCACATTGAACCCCATCTCTCAAAGAAGCAAAAAGCACAAGCTGACGATGCTCAATGCACCATTTGCGATTTGTTCTGGAGGGAGCCAGCAAACAGCTGTTCTCCGGCCTCGGGCTACTTTTGAAAACACAGTCGGTGGTGGCAAAAGGTCGTGTGGGAAAGAAGCATTTTTGTGACACCCTCAAGCTGGTGACTGGGATTTTAGTCATCGGTTTCAGATGCTGGAAAAGAAAACTCACGGAAATAGCTCTCGTTCACGGGGGTCGTTGGTTCTATTTTCCATGTTACAAAATTTAAGACAAAATTTAAAGAGGCTGGTACGCATCCCTTGCCTCGTGTGAAGACGGGTAGCAGCTGTGAGGGGAGTTTCAGTCGATTAATTGTTGTGTTTGCCTGTCGTTTGGTGGAAGGCAGTGGAGGGGGAAAATGCTGGAAATTGCTTTTAAAAATGAGCTGGATGGAGCAATGAACTGACCTTCCTCAGTGCTTTGTGGGGAGTGTCTGTGGGTGTGGTACACACACACACACACACACACACACACACACACCACCAGTATGAGATTCATTTTAACTACTCTCAGTCTAGCAGTCTAGCAGTTTCTAACTCCGGGAGAGAGGGCTGTGGAGGATGGGGTGAGTCGCCTCTCTGGAAAGCTGTCAGAAGAGAAGAGACAGAAGGGCATGGAGAAGGAGAATGAGCTGCTGAGGAAGTCCACAGGGTGTAGAAATGCTCACAATCCAGGGTGACTAAGTACAGAGGAAATGCCTTATGCTCTGCTGGAGATAGGAGCATCCCTCTCTGGGCACTTGGTCCCCAAGAATATTCACACACCCAAATGTCTCCTCAGCTTGTTGTCAAGTCTGTGTCCTCCACACTCCCTTCCTCAAGCTAGGGAAGGAGATATCGCCTCATAAAAATAACAACAGTGTCCGCAAGAATAGCCTCACCTATCGAGCACCTTCTGTGTGCCGAGGCTACAGTAAGGACATGACACGTGTTAGCTCTTTGGTTCCCTCCAACAACCGTGTAAACTGGGTACCATAACTGTCCCATTCTCAGGATGCAGAAGTGGAGGCACAGAGAGCTCGAGAGGCATGTCAGGTGGCAGTGAAGGCGGGCTGGCTGAGGTTGGAGTAAAAGCAGTAACTTGGAGGTCAGACCACGAAACCTCGATGTCTGGCTTTAGACAAGTCGATTAACATAAATGGGTTGGAGTTCTTCGTCTATAAAATGGGAGCAGTGATGGTTCCTCTATCTCAGAGCTATGGTGAGGGTTAAACATCATCACAGCATTTGTATGCCCGGTACACAAATATATCAGTAAGTGGTCTACTATAAGCATGACTTGCTAGGGCCTCATCAGTCTTTTTCACTCCAGCTGTCATCTAAAACCTATGTGTGCACGTGTGTGTGTTTGTGTGTGTGTGTGTGCATGTACACGTGTGCTCCTGGCCATAGGGGGAGAAGAAACATGGAGAAGTGGGGCAGCCACTCTGAACTCAGCCTAGCACTGGGAATTGCACAATTGGCTCTGGCATCCCTGGGGTGTCGTCTGCCTGCCACTTTTTGTTTGCTGATTTATTTTGATCCAACACACCAGTGCAGATGGCTGCGGGGGAGGGGGTAGGTAAGAGTCAATATTTGGTGACATGTGAAAAATGCACTTGTGGAATTAATCAGCCTTATCACTTTTGGCCGGTTGCCAGGGCTATGGAAAGTCATGTGTCTTGCAAATCAGAGTAAAGGGATGGCATCATATCCAGGCTCTTCGTTGTTCTTGATCCAAGTCTCTTCACACTCAAGGTCAGGCGCTCAGCCACCTTAGGATCTGTGCATGGTGAGAGGCTCATCTATGACCCTGGCAGGAGGGCTGTACTTACTGTATTTCTGGGGTCAAGTGCATTTTAGGGTAGTGGTTCAAAGACCAGCAAATGGGTTTGGAAAATAACAGAATAACCCATGCTTTATTTTGCCAGAAAAGTGCATTAAAAAAAAACCCACTACTAATATTTGTAAAAGGGCATTTTATGAGACTGACGTGCTACCTACTGTGCTAACGAGGCACCTGTAAAAGGGCATTTTAATACCAAAAGGTAGGATGAAGATAATTTCAGGATAGGGGATAGTTCTTCCAATAGAAGACATTTTGTTTAATGGACAAATACTCTGTCATCTTTATTTCTCATTTCACTGATAACTAGTGAAAGCCCACTAACAGATTGATCATGTAAGTGTGCTTTAGATATATGGAGGCAAGAAGATAGAACACTTGAAATAGAGATTCATTTGGGATTCAGGCCAGTATGATGTCAGGAGACATGGAGGCAGAGCGATAAGCTACTCGGTGCCTCAGTATTCTCAGCTACAGAATGGGTATATCAACTCCCACCTCCTTTATTACATGGGGTGATTCTGAGGATTAACTAGATCATTTAGGTGGAAGCCAATGGCAATCTCATACCGTATTTGAGAAGTCCTGGGGAGGGGTGCAGTCACTTTGTGTCTGTCTTTGGTGTGTCTAGTGTCGATTGCATATAAAGTGCTGGATACAAGTCTACTGAACGAATAATATACAACAGGCCAAAGGAGTGACTGCAGGGGCAGGGAATCCCAACAAGACAGGAGGGGAGGCCACTCCCAGGACAAGGAGCTACCCCTTCTTCCCCTTCCAGGCTGGTCACTACTATGTCTACTGATTCATGAAGACTAGATTCAACACCCAGCAAGAGTCTCAAAAACTCCAGCAAACTCCAGCTTGGCATCTAGTTAATTTTCTTTTCCTTGGAGAAGACCTTTCAAGTGGTGCCTGTCCTTAGTATTTATGACACACTGGGTTAGGGTATTGACTTTGGAGCTGGACTGCCTGGGTTCGAACACTGCCTTCCCCACTTAGGAGCTTCATGCTTCTAGGATAATTACTTAACCTCTCTGTGCCTCAGGCTCAGCATTTGTAAATGGCGATAATGGCAGAACCCTCCTCCTGAGGTTTATATGAGGATTAGATGAGTTAGTACAAGCCAAATTCTTCGCATTATGCCCAGCACTGCACTGGGACTCAGTAAATGTCAGTTTGTTGTTATTCACGCTCAGTGAGACTCCTTCAAAGAATGGAAAGATAACTTCTCTTTGGGTGGGGGAATGGTTCATCTAGATCCCAGCAGTTTCGGTCAAAATTTGAGAGAGATGGCGTGGCTTCCAAGACTCTGAGATTTGATTAATTGGATTGAATATTTTCACGCATTTAAAGACAGACAGTGCCAATCAATCACAAGGGCATAGTCACCATGGAAACTAAGAAAAAGGAGAGGGCCCATGACAAAAATGAGCAGTGTCCGTCAGAGCTCTATCTTGGTTGGCCACAGTGCCCAAGGGGCATAACCCTCATCTTTTAAGGTTCCCAATCTGCTGGTAAACAGACCCCAAAATGGAGATGGCTAGTCCAGGCAGCCTTAACAGTCACCGCATTTCACTTGCCTAACTCCTCTCTGTCCTGGTACAGGACCACCCAAACCCTTCCCAGAGCTGGGGGGTTCCCTCCCAGAGCTACCTTCAGGAAGAGAATGGTTTTATGGCCCCGTGACTGTATTCTGTTGCTGTGTCTACTCAAGACTGAAGGTCAGACCATAGCCCACAGACAGGTCACTAAGTGAATAACTGCCACACCGGGAAGTCTCTCTGAAGACAGCTGTCAGCCCTTTTCTTCCTTTGAACTCCTGCAGACAGAAGCCTTTCTCTGCCGGCTGACGCAGAGACAAAGGGGTAGCTCCCAGGTCTGGGAAGGGGCAGCGTCCAACATGTTGTATGCATTGCTGACAAAGGACAAACACTGAACACCTGGAACAAAATTAGACCTCCTTGGAACCAGAGCCACTCGGACGACTCTTCCTTCTAGCCCCTGACTCTGCTGCTGAGGCTGGCTGATGCTGCCTGGGGCTCAAAGAGCTCCATACACATCGATCTAGAGAGGGAAACATGCCACATTAACATGCTTCTGTTAATCCTGGGACAAGAGTGATTAGAACCATGGCTTTGACCCCAGTTGTGTCACTGGACAAAAGATGACCTTAGTGACAGGAATGTGACCTGGATGACCTTGAGGGGTATTCCAAATGCCCTGGCTCATGAGACCACAACTAGGTCTTAGCAGTTGAGAATGAGCAGAAGGAGTCTGAGAACTTTCTTCTCCCCAAACACTCCAGACCTCACATGCTCGAAACTCACCTGCACTGCCGTCCCAGCACAATGGAGTGGCCCAAGATGCTGTCCTTCCCTGTCTCTGACAAGCACCTGTCCTCCCCTGTCCTCCAAAACTCAACCCGAGCGACAGAGCTGATGCCGTTTAGAGGCACCGGGTCAGTGGTTCACAATACCTTTGCCACCAAAACTCCCTCCCTCAGTTTATTCCGTGGGCCCTGTGTTTTGAAAGAGTTTCTGCTCCCGAAATGAACAGCATTTACCAAGTTACAATAAAAAAAAAAAAAAAAAGAACCAAAGGCTTATATAATTGCCAACAGAACTTGTGCTTGGTGAATAACCATGCTGAGTTCATCTAATTCCAGCCCAAAGCAAAGAATTTTGATGTTTTCACAGTTTGGAGCAACCAGATCTCCAGTAAATGCAACTTGAGGTCGGCTTTCTGGCAGGAAATAGCCAGAAGAAACTCCATGACTGTTTCCTGGGCCCCCTGGAGGTCTGAGGACCCTCCAGGGGGAACCATCAATCCATCCTCAAACTTCACTTCTCACATAAATTCATTTATTATGTTGGGACAAATGGACAGATACCTGACCTGTACTGCATTTCTAGTATGGGCAGGACCTTGGGCTCAGCAGCTCACAGACATGATCTAAGTGGTAATTCCCATCGCCTTTACGAAGTAGCTAGTGCTAGCATGTCAGCCCATCGTACAGAAGAGGGAACCGAGGGAAGAGTAAATAATTTTCTCAAGGGAATACAACTAGCAAGTGGCAGAATTAGGACACCGACCTGGGGTTTTCTTGTTCTTTTTTTTTTTTTTTTAAAGATTTTATTTATTTATTTGACAGAGATCACAAGTAGGCAGAGAGGCAGGCAGAGAGGGAGGGGGAAGCAGGCTCCCTGCTGAGCAGAGAGCCTGATGTGGGGCTCCATCTCAGGACTCTGGGATCATGACCTGAGCCGAGGGCAGAGGCTTTAACCCACTGAGCCACCCAGGCACCCCTTTCTTGTTCTTTAAAAAGCTTTATTCAGATATAATTTATGCACAACTCATCCACTTCATGTGCACAATCCAACGGTTTTTAGTAGATTTGTAGAATTGTGTAACCATCAGCACAATACCTTTTAGAAAGTTTTCATCACCCCGTAAAGAAACTCTGTCCCAGTAGTCACTCCCCATTTCTCCCACCTCCTCCTCCCAGCCTAAGGCAGCCACGCATCTACTTTCTGTCTCTGTGGATGGACGTGCCTGTTCTGGACGTGACCCAGGGTTTTTTAGAGTCTAAAACCCACAGACCTCAAACTCTAGCGCAGGGATCAAGACAGATTATAAATCCCTTTCCTGGGGTGCCTGGGTGGCTCAGTGCGTTAAAGCCTCTGCTTTCAGCTCAGGTTGTGATCCCGGGGTCCTGGGATCAAGCCCCACATCGGGCTCTCTGCTCAGCAGGGAGCCTGCGTCCCCCTCTCTCTCTGCCTGCCTCTCTGCCTACTTGTGATTTCTCTCTCTCTGTTAAGTGGATAAATAAAATCTTTAAAAAAAAAATCCCTTTCCTGATTTTGTAGACTGACTGTTTCTTATTTAACTTTGAAAGTACACAGAAGGCACAAATGGTACATAGTTCTCGTTTGAAACCTATAAAATGCAAATATGATTACAATTACGTATCAGAGTAAAATATGGCATTAGCTGTCATATAAATGAATTTCAATGGCCACACTTGCCATTCTGCCTTACCACTCCAGGCAGCCCCCAGCGCTCCGAGAGACAAGACCTCTCTGTTCTTGCCCTCTGAAGCCCTCCTGTCATTCAGCGTTGAGCCAGTCACCACGACAGCTTTCAGATGACCTGGTGTGTCTTCCTCTCTGGGTTGGGAAGGTCCTGGCCCAGGTGCTGTGAGGGCCCCTTCTGCCTTAGAGACCTTTCTGTGTGTCCTGGCTCTCTGGCTCCATTCTCCTTAACCTTCCCCCACCTGCAAATCGCTGTTGGCGACATGATTTATTCTCCTCGTCACAGACGGTGGGGATGTTTAACACCCATGTCTAATCGGTTTCCATATAGCATTCCCCTCTTGTCAGCTCTCAGCCTCTCGGGTTCAGGTTCCCTTTTCCCAGGTGATTAATTATTCCTGCTAGAAGTGTCCTTTGGTATCTTTGGGGTCTGTTCTGAAAGCCTGTCTCGAGGGCACGTGTGTGGCTTGCGCCTTGGGCATCAGTGAAAACTGCTCACATCCAGCTCGTAATGGACTTGGACAGGCCTCCTTGAAAGTGGTATTGCACGAGGAGTCACCCTCTGTTCATTCATTCATTCATTCATTCATGTCTTCACTGACTTCTCGGGAGCACCGGCAGCTGACCAGGCTCCTGAGTGTGTGCGGCCCAGCCCCGCCCGAGGCAGGGTTTTCTCTAGCAGCCCTGCTTCACCTCCGAGGGACAAGTGCACCAGGTATCAGACTTGGATCTGAGCTGGGCTTCGGGAAGCTTTCAAATAATCATGGGGCCTCTCCGTGTCATGTCAGATTGGCTGAATATTTCAGGAGACAGTTTTTGTGTTAAGGGTGGATTCGTTATGGGTTCAAAATAAAAATAAGCGTGATTTTAGAAGATGAAATATGATATTTCATACACATTTTTGGGCTTCTGGGGGAACTCCTTTGACCTACTCCCTTAGGCCCCTTCCCCAACCCCACATATCGGACCCACACCGAGACCAGCTTCAGGTGGACATTTATGGCTTCTTTGATGAGCGTAAGGGCCTGTGGGGCTGGAGAGATGAAGGAAACTTGTAATTCTGCTCCTCTTATTATTCAATTTGGAAAATCTGTAGGCAAGTGTGCAATACTGTTCTGAACAGGCTCCTTTTCACTGGGTCTCTCTGACAGGTGCCTGGCAGCAATTTCCCATCCTGAGTTCCAGGTCACCCATCAAACTCTCTGAACCTCCACCAAAAAACGGAAAGGTACATCCTCTGCCCTGGGCCTAGAGTAGAAAAGCTGTTTGGTTACACAGTGCGGGGCCCTCTTTCCCAGATCGGAGAACTGCAAGAGGTTGATTCTCAGATAAGTGGATCTGCTGCTGGTGTCCCTGGGGTGATCTGCTGGTTATGGGGCCAGCACCTGGTTATGGAATCAATCAGTGCTCATGCTTGACTGGTGTTTAAATATTTTGAAATTCATATCTAACATCAAGTAGTCTTTATTTATTATTATCATTTGTGTATTTGAGAGAGAGCATGAGTTGGGGTGGAGCAGGGGCAGAGGGGGAGGGAGAAGCAGACTCCCTACTAAGCAGGGAGCCCAAAGCGGGACTTGATCCCAGGACCCTGAGATCATGACCTGAGCTGAAGGCAAACCCTTAACCGACTGAGCCACCCAGGAGCCCCAAGTAGTCTTTATTTATTTATTTTTGTTTAACAATTCCCTGTATTGTATGAATTGCTTCCTTATTTCTCATGAATGTTTCTAGAACCCCCCTCAGATGATTGTGTCTACTGCCAGCCAGGGATGGGGGTGGCTGTTGATGGACCAGCCAGCAGTACCATAGTTCAGAACATGGGCTCATTAACTATGAGACCTCGCCATGTCCCCTAACCTCACTGTGCCAATTTCTTAATCTGCAAACGGGGCCACTACTAGTTCCTATGTCATGGGGGTTGTTATGAAGGCCACAATATGCAAGGCACTGAGTGACATACCTGACATTAGGAACTTTCAGTAAATATTTCCCGTGAGTTCAAGAAGAGTGTATTGAATACATACAATAATGGGAAACTTTTCATCAGCAAGAAATACATTTACTATTTTGTCTTTGCATGCCCCACTTTAGGGACCAAAGCCATAACATAAGAATGAGTCCATTTATAGGGATAGAGTTATCTTTCTCAAAAAAATCTATTACATTTTTCAAAGGCCAGAGAATCTATAATGATTTCCCTTTTTCCTTTAGGATTTTAAAGGTTCATTTCTGTTCCTTTTGACATTCTATTCTCTTCTGTTTTTCAGCATGTGTGTGTGTGTGTGTGTGTGTTTACTACTTCGAGACATATAATATTATTATTATTATAATATAATGATATTAATTTCTTGTATTTTTTAAAATATTTTATTTATTTATTTTACAGAGAGAGATCACAAGTAGACAGAGAGGCAGGCAGAGAGAGAGAGAGAGAGGGAAGCAGGCTCCCCGCTGAGCAGAGAGCCCGATGCGGGACTCGATCCCAGGACCCTGAGACCATGACCTGAGCTGAAGGCAGCGGCCCAACCCACTGAGCCACCCAGGCGCCCAATTTCTTGTATTTTGAAAGACTTACAAATTATTGGTACTTCAAGGGACTGACCTCCATGGATCCCAGTGCGTCCTGCTGGAATACAATTGCAAGGGTCCATCTAATCTAAGTGACAGAGGGTTCTGGAATCTCATATACTTAACAAGGTTTTCTCCCAAAACTCTGGAAGGAATGCTAAGCCTGCCATTTACATCTTTCCCATTAGTAATTATAAATGCACACCATTATTTCTCTTTTGTTCTAAGATCCACTTAGCAAGTTCACAGTTGGGTGTCATATACCTTCAGGGAAAGAAAAAACCTTTGCCTGTAACAGTGAAATCCTTCTTTCCTCTAAGGGGAAATGTGTGCTTTGTTGGGAGCTCTTATTTTATCCCTTAGTCATCTGGGCCCATCTTTCTTTTCTTTTCTTTCTTTTTTTTTTTTTTTTAAATATTTTATTTATTTATTTGTCAGAAAGAGAGAGAGAGAAAACAAGCAGGCAGAGAGGCAGGCAGAGGCAGAAAAAGAAGCAGGCTCCCTGCTGAGCAAGGAGCCCGATGTGGGACTCGATTTCAGGACCCTGGGATCATGACCTGAGCCGAAGGCAGCAGCTTAACCAACTGAGCCACCCAGGCGTCCCTGGGCCCGTCTTTTTTAATGGGAACTTCTGCCTTTGTTTCTATCTAACTTCTGTCCTCCCCCAAGGGGCTGGAGATTTAAAACCACACTCCCTCCTTTGCATTAAGAGGTCACTTGGGCGTTATAACACGGATTTGAATACCTCTCTCAAATAAGGGCTCATAAGAGAAGTCTGATCAAGGCTGTCTAGTTCCGAGGGCACCTGGGTGGCTCAGTCCTTAAGTGTCTGCCTTTGGCTCAGGTCATGATCCCAGATTCTTGGGATCGAGCCCCTTTGGACTCCCTGCTCAGCAGGAAGCCTGCTTGTCTCTCTCCCACTCCCCCTGCTTATGTTCCCTCTTTCACTGTATCTCTTTCTGTCAGATAAATAAATAAAACTTTAATAAACAAAACAAAACAAAACAAAAAAAAACAAAAAACCTGTATAGTTCCATGATTTGGGGACCCTCTGTTCTCCATTCAAGCTCACTTTTAGCTCGATTCAGATCTGGTGTAGAGTTTCACAATTCTTTCTTTTCCTTTCCTTCCCTTCTCTTCCCTTCCTCCCTCTCTCCCTCCCTCCCTTCCTTTTAGATTTATTTATTTATTTGAGAGAGAAAGAGAGAGAGAGCATAAGTGGGGGCGAGGGGAGGACAGAGGAAGAGGGAGCAGCAGACTCTTCACTGAGCAAGAACCCCTCCCCCCAGCCCCCCCCCCCCCATGTGAGGCTCAATCCCATGACCCTGGGCAGACACCTAACCTGAGCTTCCCAGGCTCCCCTCACATTTCTTTTTAAAGGGAAAGGAATCCAGTATCTCTTTTCAGTGAATTAGTTTCCTTAATCATAGAATAGATGACATCACTTCCTTCGTAATTATTTTTACATACCTCGGACAACTCAGCCTTACGATGAGGATATAAACCATAGAATGGTGGAGGTGGAAGGAGGTTTAAGATCATCTAGACTCAGTCCCTCACTTTATAGACGAGGAATCTGAGAAGTGAGATGATTTGGTCAGAGTCACAAAATTACAACAGGTTATATTTCCATATGGGTTTCCCCCATTTTCTGAATTAGAGAGACTTCCTGTGAAATCTTTCATGAGCAGAAATGGTGAAAAGCAAAAAAGCCAAACCAAACCAAACCAAAACAAAACCTCATTAATTTATGTGGAAAAAATGAGCGTTCCCAGGCCTTCAACATTAACCTCTTTTGGTCTTTTCTGATATGTTAGGACACCTTTCGTTACGGGAAGCATAAAATAAATTGAGGTAAAGCACAGATGCTCACACAACACAGTTCAAAGCTGGCACAGCTTGAGGCGGACACGCTGCGTGTAGTTCCTGAAGAAGGCGCTTGGTGGCGCCACTCTTGCTGCTCCACAGCGTCCCCTGTCTCTGGAACAGCTCACTGCAAAAAACAAATGCTGAAGGCTGTTTTTTACTTTATCCCCTTTCTGGTAGAAACAGAAGTCCCCCTTTGGATTTATTTTGGCCAGCAAAACCTGGTAATAATGTAGGTAAAGAACTAAAGATGGTGTGCAAACCAGAGATGGAGGTGAGGGGTCAAGGATGGGGATTCATGAAGAGCTGGTCAAGTGCCATGGAACAGAATTATGGAAAGAACCTGGGGTATTCGTGAGCTGTATTTTTTTTTTAATATTTTATTTACTTATTAGAGAGAGAGAGAGAGAGCATACATGCACACACACTGGGAGGGCTGGAGGGAGAGAAGCAGACTCCCTGCTGAGCAGGTAGCCTGATGCAGGACTCCATCCCAGGACCCTGAGATCATGACCTGAGCCACCAGGTGCCCCCTGAGCTCTGTTCTTAATTGCATGGATTCCTCTCATAGGCTTGCCTCCTTTAAAAATAAGTTTTATGGTTTTTAAACAAAAATTAAGTAATTATATATGTAATTAAGAAATCAGATAGTGCTAAAATGCTTGTAATATACAAAACAGTAATTCCCTGCCCAACCCTGCACCAGCTGCCAGTCTTCTTGCTAAGGGCAACTGCTTTGAAATCTTATCAGCTTTCTCTGGCAATTACCTTCCCACGTTTAAAGACAATGCATATATTGCAATTTTTAAACATATTTTTAAAAGATTTTATTTGACAAAGTACAAGCAGGGGCAGCGCCAGGCAGAGGGAAAAGCAGACTCCCCACTGAGCAAGGAGCGGGATATGGGACTCGATTCTAGACCTGAGCCAAAGGTAGACACTCAGTGGACCGAGCCACCCAGGGGCCCCAATCTAGCATCTTCTCTTAACGGCTTTTCTAGGTTGGATTTACGGATTTAGGGATGCCATGTCTTCCTCTTTCTTTCTCGGTTTACCTCTTGGTCTTTGTGGTGCTCATTGTCCAGTCACTTTCTGAGAAAGAACGTTCATTTTGCTGAGTCCAGTCCTCTTTTCATGTTGATTGACAATTTGGATGTAAAATCCTAGGTTGAAAAGGTATCATCGTTAAAATTTTGAAGTGGTTGCTCCATCATTTCCTTGCTGTTCAGGACTGCTGCTAAGAGGACTAGGACCATTCTGATTCTCATTCTGTTGTCCTTGGTTGCCCTGGAAGCTTGTAGGATCATCTTTTTATTCTTGGCATTCCAAATTTTCACATGGTGAGAAGCATGTTTCATTTGCTGGCTAATCACTGTGATGGCGAAGCATCCTGACACCAGGGTCGGATGGCCCCAGTTCAGAACCCGGCTCCCCTGCCAGCCAGCTTCGGTGCTGGGGAAGTTACTGATCCTCCGTGTGCGGGCATTGTTGTCTGTAAAACCACGGAGAGCCTGCGAGGAGGAACATACATAACATCACTGTAGTATCTGGAAGAGTCCTGGCACAGGGCGGCCTCGGAGCAGGAGTATGCGCTGTACTGAGGTAGTCCTTGTCAGCATTGGGTTCACTGGACTTCACACAGGGAAACCAGAGGCGGGCGATCAAGTCTCCTGCTTCCTCCTGTTGGATGGTTGACTGGATCCGTGATGCACTCACGGCCAGCCTAGGCGAGCTCCCGTATTTGTTCTTCCTTTGCTGCCTCCCTCTCCCTCTCTCCCCTCATCCTTGCTTGCCTGCCATGGCACTGCCGGCAGAAGAGGGAGCGAGTCAACTTGTGCCTTTTGTGGGGGACCCAGACTAAGGCACATTGAATTCATGAGCTTGGGTTCTGGGTTTGAATCCCAGCGTTGGGCAGTGTCTCTCTGTGCTTCGGTTTCCCTATCTGTAGGATAGGATAATAGTGGTAGCTCCCTCATCTGGTTACTGCAAGGATTAAAGGCGTTAATACTTAGAAAACTCATAAGAAACACCCAAAAAACGTGAGCTCTTATGATTCAGTTGTGTGAATTTTGCAGTATCACTTTTTGATAGTTTTTTCCTCCGTTATCTCTTTTCTGAGATATCGCTTATGTGATTACTGGTCTTCCTGAATGGATTCTCTATGGCTTTTATATTTTCTGTCGTTTTATCCACGTCTGCCTTTTTGTTCTACTTTAGGAGAGATACCCTTTTCTCTATTATTTTAAGCCTTCTACTGGTTTTTTATTTTGGAAACATGCTTAAAATTTCCAAGAGTATTTTGTTCTGCAGTTGTTTCACTTTAATTGTATTTTCTTCTTTGGGGTGGATGTTAAAAAACCAAGATTCAACCCGAGTAAATTGGAAGATCTAATTGGCTTTCTTAAGCAATTCACGAGTGGGGCAGGATCCCATCCAGCCAGCAAGCAGAGAGATGCTCCTGGGAGCTGCGCAAAATGGCAGGGTTTTACAGGAAGGAGGGTGGGCCAAGAAGTTATTAGCCAAAGAAAATGAAGGACTGTTTCAGGCCTTGTCACCTTCCCTTAGGGGAAAGGACTGGGGTCTCATTAGGTGAATTACCTCATCTTCCTTTGGGGAATGGAGAAGGCCCATGTGACAGATGACCTCATTGCTGCAGACCAGAAAATTCCTGACTGACCGGTTCAGTCTGTGTTTCTGAGGGAGGTTGAAACTGTAATTAGGTTGGGTATTAAGCCCCAGTTTGGTGACCAGGTCTAGCATAAATGCTTGCATTCGGGGGCTGCTTTTCTTTTTAACAGGAGGAAGAGTAGGTAAGGTTTTCATGCGTATTTAAGGATCTGGTTAGAAGTTTCAAGGTTTTTTTCTCCCTGTATTTGACATTATTACTTGTTCACATAGCTTATTTTTAAAGAAGATTTTATTTATTTATTTGAGAGGAAAAGTGAGCTAGAGAGGGAGAGGAGAAAAGGGGAGGGGCAGAGGGAGAAGGAGAAGCAGACTCCCCGCTGAGCAGGGAGCAAGCCCTGGGGCTCATCCCAGGACCCTGGGATCATGACCCAAGCTGAAGGCAGACACTTAGCCCACTGAGCCACCCAGGCGCCCCTCATATAGTTTTTTCCCCCCCTGTCTATTTTGGTCATTTTCAGGGAGGGGAGGGGGGCTTCCTGGGAAGGTTAGGAAATTTCCTCCAATGGTCAATGATCCTTGGTTGTCTGTTTCTATTTAAGACTGTGGCGTAAATAAACTGATGGGAGGGTCTGTGAGTTATGTTCGTGTATTGGGGCAGAGGGATGGAGGCACATGGAGGTCCTTCCTCGGAGGCCATTCCCTTTCTCTGGGGAGGAATGTCCCGGAGGAGGGCAGAGGAAGATGCCTGGGCCCCAAACACTCCATCTGCAGACTTTCAGTCACTCCAACGATGCTCAGCCCAGATGACTTGCTCCTGTCCTCAGCTGGCCCTCCGGTTTCTAGGATGGACCCCTCTCCCTTTCAGTTCCAGGGATGCTCTGTCAGCAGCTGGTACGGATGGGGTGCGGATGTAGGTTTCCACTCTTTGATGATAAAGCTCACTTCCTTTCCTCTGGCTTGCCTGGCCCTTCGGAATTTAGGTCCCCTTGCAAGCTGCACCTGCTTACTTCTCCACCCACCTGCTCCCCACCTTCTAGAAATCAGCTGCAGTCTTTTTCCATTATTCGCTCCTGTTCTTTCATTCTTTCCCCCCACCCCCCATTCTTTTCCTTTGAGTGGGTCTTTAATCAGAAGAACTTTGTCGCCTCTTATGGAGATGCAGGACTTCCACCATTTAAAAGGGAATATTATAGGCCCCAACACGGCCAGTAAAATAGTTTTCGATGCCTGATCATTCGGTCTGGCAGAAACAACCGAGCCAGAAAATGTTGAAGCAGAAACAACCCGAGCCAGAAAATGTTGAAGCTTTTTGGAGGGGCTCTTGGGGGCTTCTGCGTCGAATCCAACATTTTTTCTCCACACTCCTGGGCTCTTTCATTGCCGGGGGAATGATGTTTGTTCAACTTCCTGTTCCTTTGCCTTAGTGACAACACTCCCCTCCTGATGTGGGATACGAAAGGAAAAGGAAAAAATCATTAAATTTCCTTATTACTTGCAGCCACTGACAAGTCCTTGAAACAGGCAGAGTGACATTCCTCTAGGGACTCAACTGCCTTGATGTTGGCAAAAGGGCAACTGGCAAAAGGGCAAAAGGCAATCCTAGCCAGACCCCAACCCCCGACCCCCCCCAACCCCGCTACCACTCCCCATCCTGGATCCTGTAAGCCTACTTTAACATATAAAAATTCCTTCGGAAATTTCCTTATTCTCTACTCCCCAAGAAAGCTACTGGCAATCATCCCCCAAGCATGTGGCCCACCGATATACATCTGAAGGGTCTTGTGACTAAGGTTTTATTAGACGGTAATAAATGACCTTTTCCCAACAACAGCTAGCCCCCTCAAGGTCTTGAAAACGTTGCTTCCAAAATTCCTTAGAGACTTAGGCTATCCCGAACCCTCTCCCAACGTGAGAGTATGTAATAGGCCACTCCTCATGACCCTGGTGCAGCGCTTTCTGCCCATGGGTCCTGTCCCCGGGCTTTAATAAAACCACCTTTTTGCACCAAAGATGTCTCAAGAATTCTTTCTTGGCTGTCAGTTTCAAAACCTAATGCCTTTCCTACATCCCTCCCATCTTACTGGTCCTTCTTTTTTGTTCCTAGATTAGATTTAAGGCTGCCAGATTCAGCACATAAAAATCCAGTTAAATCTGATTTTCAGGTAAACAACAGACAGCACTCTTAGTATAAGTAGATTCTATACAATATTTGGTTCATACTTATACCCAAACATTTTCATTGTTTATCTAATATTTAAAAGGAACTGGGCATCCTGTATTGTATGTGGCAACTGGATCCAGGTGGCCTTTCTTTTATTCTCTGAAGATGAGGTAGGCCTCAGTCAGGAGTACAAAAGGGCTTGGTCTTCACACTCTTTCTTTTCTTAAAGGGACCCACAGCTGTTTACACAACATATGGCAGTCTCGCACCCGTGCGATTGTAAGTCAGAGCCTGCTTCGCTATCGTCAGGTGAGGAACTCAACCATATTTCTTAGCTGTCTTCAGTTTCCTAGCCTCAGGTTTAATCAATAAATGCATTCTTCTCGTCGTGTTTGTGGCGTTGTGTTGCCTTTGTTCATGGTCTGTACCCACTTGGGGCCGCTGGGCGAGATGGCCCTGCCGTCCTACTGAGACACTGCCTCCACGGTCAGCATCTCTGGGTTAATCTTGGTAAGGTTTGAAGGTCATTCTTTACTAAATCTCCGTCTCTAAGAACATGAGCACATCCTGTTGGTTTCCTCATTTGCAGGTGCTGGTCGGTGACAGGTGTATGGAGAAGGACTTGTTAGTACCAGGTGCCCAGGAACACAAACCGGACAGAGAATTCTTGTCCCAAAGAAAAGCAAAATTACGACAGAACCAATTACATGAAAGAATACAGGAAATGAGTATAATGATCATAAACCACGCAGAAGAGCACTTCCCAAAATAACATTAACATTTTCATCAAATCCCCCTCGAGTCATCCTTTTTTAGGTCATTTCGTTGAAGGGAATTCTTCCTTTCCAGTGATAAACCTGTCTGTGTTATTTCACTCCCAATTCACCATCGAGAACTCTCCCCGATCCATTCCTGAGGAGATCCAAAGGGGTCAGCTATTAACGGAGCTGAGCTAAATATATCCTTTCCGGAGGCCTCCAGTGGTTGTCCCAGCATCCGCAACCTCTGTCAGCTGGAGCTGATTTCCTTCCTGCTTCCCTTCCACCTGGCCGGGCTGCCTCATCAGAGACTTCTTAAAGGCTCCATTTACATGACACAGTTGTCCCATCCGCTTTGCCTTGCCGCTTCACAACACACACATCTATACATCTCTGTGTAGCCTGCCTCCGTGTAAAACACAAAACATATATCCCCTGGCCTAGCAGCAAAGACTCACGCTAAAGGAGGGCTTTTATACCTGGGATTTGCGGGGTTCATCAAAGGGTGGGGGGGATTTTGCCTGCGCCCCACCCCCGGTGGAAAGAAATGAAGGTTTTTGAACAAAGAGTCTGAAATGGAAATTTTTTGGTTTTCTTGGGTCCAAGGGGCTTTCCTAAGACAGTTTAGGACAAACCAGGATGGCTGGTCACTCTCCATCACCTTCCTTATCACCACCCTCCAAATGCACTTCTTCATTTGTCCTAGCACTCACCAGCCGAGAGACAGGGAGGTAGGGCACAGCCTGAAACGGAGCTTTTGAAGTTTTTGCCAGACAATCCAGAGATCTGGAGGGTTTTGTATGAAAGCAGCATAAGGGGGAGCCAATAATTTTTTTGGAAAGTATGTGTGAGAAAAGGAACCTTAAGAGATGAAAGGGGAAAATGAAACTGTATTTCTCATTTGTAAAACCCCTCTGAAGAGCTATTTAAAATGTTTGTTAATAGTTTGTTTGCATTTTGCTATTTCAGCAAATGTTTCTGATAAAAGAGAAATAGAAACACTTATGATTTTAAATCTCTAGAGCTTGAACCCAGATCCGTAATCTGCAATTTTCGCAAATTTTCTAGAGACCCTTGTAGACTCCACAGCCCATGGCACTCTGCCTCCACCTGGTGGCGGTGTACGTAAATTCAGTCTTGACCACCCACCCTAACTTCCATTTTTTGGTGTGTGCTGAGGGACTTCTTTTTAGGAATTGAATCTTGAAAGCCAAATTATGAAGACACCAAGTGCTCTCATATGATACTGTGGTCTTTTTTGTTTGGAATGCAGGGTCAATGTGAAACAAAGACTATGTTTTTCTATTTATATATACTTCATGCTGTGAAGTACTATGAGCCCATGAAACTATTAAAATAATTGATTACCTTCATCTCTTAGGGATTACAAGAATGTTATAAGCTGATACTGTGAAGTGCATAATTTGTGAAAATGTCATGTGTATAGATCTTAGATTATAATAATCAAATAAAATCTAAGAAATTTATTAATCAGACATGGTTCATCACAACCATTATCACACTGAGTTTGACAGTTATTAGTTCACATCGGGGGACTTAACTGTAATTGCTTTTATACATGTAAATCTCCCCCTTTTTATGTTATGTTTTTCTCTTTTGTTAATTCTTTAGCATGTGAAATAATTGCTAAAGTTCATGAATTGTTTTATCATCAACATACTTTGTGGGAGCAGAAGACTCAAACCTCACTTACGCATTTTGTTCCTTTTTGGGGAGAAGTCATTTCACTTCCCTAGGGCTGGATTTCTGGGTCTATAAGGTTGAGATAATAGTTATGTATGTCATTAGCTTGGTGTAAGAGTCAAATACTGTGTGTGTGTGTGTGTGTGTGTGTGTGTGCACGCGCGCGCTCTGTTAGCCACATGTTAGTCTCAGGGACATTATTATCACTTGTAAATTGAAGACAAAGTTTCCAGATTTTTACTATCTAGCCCCTGGCTGCCAGGACTGAGTTTCCCTGAAATATCCCCAGGAATTCTGGTTCCCTTTCCATGTGCTGGCCCTCATCCCTTCAAGGCCCTCCCACGAGCCCCTCACACTCTCTGTCCATACCCCCAGCCTCTCTGTCCCCCACAGCAGATGAAAGCCACCTGCACCAGAGGAGAAGGGGCACTGGGCCTAGACTGGTTGTGGGGTTCTGGGGGGTTGGGAGCCACGGTGAGTGCGGGTGGGACCTGGGCTGGTTGCCACAGAGGGAATAGCTTGAGCTGAATTGGAAATCATCGGAGGAGCATGGGGCGTGGGGCAAGCAGAGGCGAGGTCCTCCCCGATCTCACCCTCCGCCTAGGTCCGCTGACCTGAGTGAAGTAGTGACAACCTCAGGTCTAGTTCTGATTTTAGGAAGAAGAGAATCCTGTATCTCCCTGCCCCTCTTCCCCATCACAGAAGGGGCGGAGGCGGGGGGCGGCGAGCACCAATACTCTATCTTCTCTTCCACATGCTGCTATGACTGATGTTCCTTCAGTAAGACGCAGGCATCTGGCCTCACAGAGTTAAAGGTGTGAGAACTGCTCTGGGAACCCAGAGGGAAGGGGGTGGGGGTGGGGAGATGGGAAGTGGTCGATGGGGGGCACAGGACTGCAGCAGGGAAAGCATCTGGGACAGTAAGGTCGTTATCTGCTCCTGATGAAGTGGAGTTCAGTCTGTTGAAGATAGAGTATGAGAAAACATGGTCTTTTCCAAGAAAGGTGAACGCCGTCTGTCCATCCAGGCCTCTGCCATTCCTTCTGCTGCTCGGGGTCCGGGCCCCTTCTCCATGCCTCGCCCTACCCCACCCCTCTCTGCACAGATGCACAGACAGCTGGCTTGTACGGACGGGATCATGGGGCATGCATTTCTGGAAAACCACTTTGATGACCCACTTCCTTTCACTAACCTGATTTTATTTTTACCTTCATCATGATTTTTTCCTAAAATGGGGGGGAAAAAAAACCCACACCTGTCTCAAACCTTTTTCTGAAATCAAGTTGCGATTTCCAGCATTTTGTCATTTTTATAAGGATTCAAACTCACTGTGGTTTTCAGGCTCCCGGGGCCTCCCGCCACTCTCTGCTGTGTCATGTAGCAACATAGGGCTAACCTCTCGGCCTCTCTGCCCTTCCCACCCTCGGTGATGCTGTTTCTGACAAGCCTCCACGTTGCTGGCAGGCGGCTTCCCAGGTCACCGAGGTTCTATTACTGTACAGGAGTTGGAGCAGCCACTGAGCAACTTCCAGAAAAAGAAAGAGAAAAAGAAGCCTTTCCATGCACAGAGAGTGCTGCTGCTGAGGCTAAGCTGTGTGGGCAAGAGCACACGTTGGGTGTCAAACCTTCTAGAACAAAGGATCAGTCTGCCTTCTCCTGTCTGGAGTCTGAGGCCTAAGCCCATGGAGGACGTGCTGTACCTCGGGGCCATGTTTGAAGATTGGTTTTTCCCTGCGTGGAGGTACAACCCCTGTCCCAACCTTGCTTTTGCATATCTGGCCTTGGCAAGGGGAGGCCAGCCACAGGCAGACTTCTGGACCCAGCAGGTTGTATGTGGGATGTGGGGGCGTTGGAGGGGCCAGAGCCCCTGGGCCCTGTCATTCGGAGATGCGTTGTGCCTTCAGAAAATACTTCACGTCAAGTTCATCCATTTCAAAAGTCTGTGAAACCATAACGGGCGATACCATCTACGAGCTCATGTAACACCTTTCATGTCGAAGCCAAATGAAAATCTGCGTGAGATTATTGCCAGAAAACATTTTGTCTCTAGAGATAAAATTCTGGTGTGAAAAGGAAAATGAAAACCATATAATCCTTCGCGTTTTCCTCCAAGTCTTGAGTGCCAGAAATCTTAGAGTCGAAGATGTTGTCCAAATGTCCTCACTGGCTTAAGTCAGTGCCTGAGATAGAGTTTCCTTTGGCTACTTTTTAAATGAATTATCTTTTGGTTTACCTTTCTGTCCATTGACATGTCTGTCCCTCCATCTTTTTTTTTTTTTTTTTTTAACTGAAGTGCTCAAATCCCTGGCAGAAGCAGATTTGCAGGTATAGACTCAACTTGAAATTAATTCCTCAGGATGTGGAAGAAATGGCCATTTCAGAATTGCAGTAATTCTTTCTCATGGTTCCATTCAGACATTTTACAACCATTATGTAGTGAAGCCAAAGAGACCCAGACAGGCAGAATGGGGCCTATTTCGATTTTTATTTTCCCCACAGGAGAGGTGTACTGGGTGAATGGGGTGGCAGGGTGTTGAAGGCCCAGCAGCCATGGGACACGTCTGGGGGGTTCAGGTGCTGGCAGCCGCATCCCAAGAGGCTCGTGCTACTTGTAAGACCTTGGTTGTCTTCCAGCTACCATAATTCCAACCCACAGTCTTGGGCTGGCTCTTCTGCTTCTGGCCAGTTCTGTGAGCTTCCTGGTATCTTGTCTATAGAGTTCCTTTCTTTTTTCTTTTTTCTTTTTCTTTTTCTTTTTTTTTTTTTTTTTTTTTAAGTAGGCTCTTGATCTCTCTCTCTCTCTCTCTCTCTCTCTTTTTTTTTAAGATTTTACTTATTTATTCAACAGACAGGGATCACAAGTAGGCAGAGAGGCAGGGAGAGAGAGCAAGGAAGCAGGCCCCCCACGGCACAGAGAGCCCAATGAGGGGTCCCATCCCAGGACCGTGGAATCATGGCCTGAGCCGAAGGCAGAGGCTTTAACCCACTGAGCCACCCAGGCGCCCCTCCTTTCTTTTTAAGTAAGTCCTATTAGTTTCTATTGCTTGCAATCCAGAACTCTGATGCCTCTAGTCAGCAAATTAAATAGTTCAGTGATTCACTTAATCAGCATTCCCTGAGCAAGACACCCGTGTGAAGCAGGCATTCTTGGTCTTCATCTCATGGATGCAAAAACGGAAGCTCATGGAATTTGTTTTGAAAATTGGTATTATAATTGAGGGTTTGGTGTTTACAGTGGTGTTTTCCAATTCTTCATGATCTTCCTGCAGGCAGTGGTCCATATTTTACCTCAGACCCTAGAGAATGTTGAGGTTTCACCACCAGGAAAATGCCTGTGCTCAGGACCCCAGCGGTGACTTACCCAGTTGGAGTTATGCCCCTTGTCTAGGAAGAACCAGGGTATGATGGCCAGAAGACCCTTCATCTGTAAGAACTGCAAAGGCCCCAGTATGTGGAGGCTTTTGGTGGGATCTTTTTTGAACAGCACTGCCTGGTGACTCAGTGGGGGAAGGGGAGGCAGAGGGAGACACACATACAGAGTGGAAGAGAGAAAGGGGGCGGGGGAGAGACAGACAGAGGGAGAGACAGAGAGAGGAAGAGAGAGAGAAGAAAAAATAAAAGTTCATCTTTACAGAAGAATGTTAGCTAACAAATATAGAAGGGAGGGTAAAATGAGGCAATCCCCACAAACCCAACATAATGACGAATTCAGGTAAGGATCTCGATGGTGCTACAACAGTCGGGTGAGAAGTTTGTTCGTATGACATCGAAGTGTTATCCCACAGATTACTAGTGACAAAGGAGGAGAAAATGCACCTATACTTGGGGGACACTTGGCCGTCACCACCTTAACCAAGGGACCAGACTTAACATCACAAATACTAGGACAGCTTGACGTGAAGTGGCTTCTGGTGGGAATCAATATGAAGAACACAAAATCGCCCCAGAACCATTCTTGCCAGAGGTGTTGACCTGAATCTGAAAGTCACCAGACCTAACTTTAGGTATATACAGAATATACAGTTCCTAGAGGAACACGCGAGATTTCACGACAAGGGAGAGGCCATGTTCAGAATGTGTGAAGTGTTCTTCAGAATACTGGGTGGCTTGGAAAGTGAATGTAAATAAATTAAAAAAAAAAAAAAAAGAAAAAGAAAAGGAAGCCCTGTTCAGTATCTTAAAAATGCTAAAGGCTAAACACCTAATTGAGTGCAAGAATTTGGTACAATTAGAAATATGACTATGGGGGCGCCTGGGTGGCTCAGTGGGTTAAGCCACTGCCTTCGGCTCAGGTCATGATCTCAGGGTCCTGGGATCAGGTCCCGCGTGGGGCTCTCTGCTCAGCAGGGAGCCTGCTTCCTCCTCTCTCTCTCTCTGCCTGCCTCTCCGACTACTTGTGATTTCTCTCTGTCAAATAAATAAATAAAATCTTTAAAAAAAAAAAAAAAGAAATATGACTACGACTTGGATATTAGAGTATATGGAATTATTATCATTTTTCTTAGATGTGATTATGATATTGTGGTTCTATAGATGAATAGCTGACTGATAAATGGTAGGAGATAGAGATAAAGACAGAAACAGAAAATTAAACAAACACAGCAAAATGTTTACAATTGGTGAAACTAGATGAAGAGTGTATGGATGTTAGTTAGTTCAGTTTTTTTCTATAGCCTTGAATTTTTTCCCAATAAAACGCTCGGGGGAAAAAAACCTAACTGTATTAAAATAAGACTTGGAAGAGTCCTTCAATTTTTATCTTCTAAATCTTTCCTTTTGTGAATTGGAAAATTTAAACCCATGGGGGTGAAGCAGCTTGCCCGAGGCTCCAGAGTCAGCAAGCAAGAGAGCTGGCCCGCAGTCTTATTTCCACTCTCTTTGCTGTCTCATGAAAATTAGACTCACGTTTTAATATAAAATTCTTTTTAATCTCTTCTAGCATCACACTGGCTTTTCCATATTAAAATGAATGGGGGAGGGCAGGCCATGTTGTCTCTCTCCCTAGGGCCTTGGTTTCCCCCTGCTCGCTAGACCTGCGCCTTGCCTCTGGCCCACAGGACACCCTCGTGCTCTCCTAGGTGGTTCCCCTCAGCCCCCAGCCCAGCCCCCAGGGCTTCACCGTCTCCTTGTTTCATTAACTTGGTGCCACTCCCACTGACCCAAATCGAGCATTGGTTCTTAATATTCCTGGGCTGGTTTTTAAACAGCTTCTTTGCAGAATTGAAACAAATTCTAATACAACCAAGTCAACATGATCACACTTGGCATGCTAATTGGAAACCTCCGTTTTAAACACAAGGTTATACCCAGGGCACTATCTTCCTACAATCTCCAGAAAGGTAGCTTGAAACGCACCAACCTATAAATAAAACTACAGGGCTGAGAACATTTTGTAAGTCAGTGAAACCACAAAAACGAAACTTTTCCCAATTAGCCTGGGGATCGTGGTGGAGAAGCTCTGGAAATCGAGCATGGGTCTGACGCCTGCCGACGTGGGAGAGTGGGAACAACTCAAGAATCTTTAATCAGTCTGGATGGAACTAGTCTGCTAGTTGACGCCTCCCCTTTTTTTCATTTGTATTTACCATTACCTTTTCTCTTCCCTATTCTGATGAGCCTGCAGTTTATTTTGTTGTTGTTCACCGGAACAAAACGATTGTTCGTCTTCATGTGTATTGGCCGTTCGGTATACAAAATTCTAGATGCTCAGCCCCTTTCCCCCCACCTCGTTGTTGCTTACAATGAGCCTCTTTTCAATGAATATCTGATGAAGGTAGCTGTTAAATAAAAATGAATGTTATGTATAAAATTGTGAAATGTTATTTTCTACCTTGTAAAGAAAAAAAATACATCAGCGTGGAATGTATAATTTATAGTCAAGCTGGAAGACTCTGGGAACCCAACTGGCATCAGCCGTGGAGTGGGCAGAAAATCTGAACTCACCAAGAAAAGCTGGAGGATATTCTAGAGATTGTAAAATAATCCTCGGGGGTTCAGTGTGTTTGCTGAGTAAGGTCCTTGGAAAAACATTCCCGTGGATTCATATTATTGGCGCTCCAAATGGGAGACATAATATCTTCTCCTGCGTTTATTGGGCTGACTTTCTCAGTACTAGTGTGTTGTGTGTCTGCTGCAGATGGCTTTCTAAAATTAACTTGAAAATAACAAGCTGCTGGCCTGGATTTTATTTGGCCTGTACAATATTTTTGAAAGTCAGAAATTTGCACATAAAAATCCAGATTTCCTATTTCTCTCAACGTGCCGGAAGATCTGACAACAGTGGGCTTGAATTTTCCTCCCGGTGAAGGTTTTCTCCCATGGCCATGAACTCTGTGGTTTGCCACAGTCCCTGGAAGTCCCTGTTGTTATATATCCAGACAGCTTTATTTAAATGGCTAGCTCCTGGAAGCATCTGGGTTTAGGATCTACATTATCCATCTTCAATTCACTTAGATAAAATTATTTTGACAAAAATAGGTACTTATATCTGTTAAGGCATCTCATGCATCAAGGCGTGAAATGCCTTGTGAGACATTTTATATTACTTTATTTCATTTGCTTCTCCCCCAAACCCTTTGAGATAAGTACAATTATTACAACCACTTAAAAACATGATACTGAATGCTGGAGAGGCTGGGTACCCTGCCCATGGTCACAAGGTTAGTAATGAGCAGAGTCAGGATTCGAACTGAAAGGCGATGCTATCAGATAAGTTAGGCAAAAGAGAGCCCCGAAGTTGCAATTGTCTGCAGCTGATTTCCTTGAAGAGGAAGAAAATAACATGGTAGTCTAGGAAGAACCATGAGTCAAAGACCCAGGAACCAGGACTGAGAGAACACAGGCTTGCTTTTCTGAGAAACTTACCACTTGTTAGTTGGTAAACTTAGGAAGTCCCCTTTCCTCCACTGGTCTGTTTCACAGTCTATAATATGAGGGTGGGGAAGGTGGATAGGATACTTCTCCAAACGCCCATGACCTGTCTCCCTCTCTGGCACCTAATCTGAGAAAGGATGTGTTCCTTTTCTTTGGCTCCCTCTGCTGACATGGAGCAAGAGAACACATTGGTTGCCCAAACCATTTTGGGTTTATTTCAATCATTAATCAAAGGTTTGTCCTTTCCAAGGTCGCGGTGGGCACCTGGTTACCTGCTGAGAAAACTTAGACCAGTAATACTTGTAAGTCACTTCCTGATCACCACTCAGCAAAACAAAAGAAGTGAAGGTCTTAAGTAATTCAAGATTTTATTGTATATGTGGGAAATCATAGAATCATCACCACCACCACCATCATCATGATGGAAATAAACAAGAACTAATATTTATTAAGCACAGACAATAGGCCACTGTCTATCTAAAGTACTTTCTCTACTTTCGTTTTCAATTTATTCTTAAAGTAACCCAAAGCTGCTGTTTATCATCCTCACTTTGCCCTGGAGGGAAGTTAAAATCCCAAGTCCTCCTTTTCCAGTTGAAGAAATTGAGGCCCAGGGACGTTAAGTGATTTACCCACAGTCATACAGCAGCTGACTGCTGGTAGAGCTAATACTAGAAGCGAGTCCAGAAATCCCTTATTTATTTATTTTTTTGTCTAGCTTCTTCAATGTAAAGTCTGGCTGAGGAGATAGAACTAATATACTAAGAAATAATTAACAGAAGGAAGCATGTAATTAGAAGCTTAGATTTTGAGGTTGAAGGGGGCCTTAGAAGCTATCTTGTGTTAATTTTTGCTTTGACAGAAGCTTCTTGGGGCACCTGGGTTGCTCAGTCATTGAGCGTCTCTCTTCTGCTCAGATCATGATTCCAGGATCCTGGGATCGAGCCCCACATTGAGCTCCCTGCTCAGTGGAAGCCGGCTTCTTCCTCTCGCACTTCCCCTGCTTGTGTTCCCTCTCTCGCTGTGTCTCTCGCTGTCAAATAAATAAATAAAATCTTAAGAAAAAAGGAAAAGAAACTTCTCTTCCTATCCCTGACTTTGAATACTTAGCAGTTGAGTTAAAACCTACCTCCAGTCCCAATTCTGTTCCCTGGAGCTATATAGGATATATGTAAGCCATCTTTTGTACACAGTCCTCCCCAAAATTGGAAACAACCCTTGTGAACTTGTAAAGCATCATGTCTGTGCTAAAATCCCCAAATGTATTTGTTTTTCACATTATATATAAATCCTAAAATTAAAATTCCCTACAAATCTCATTGTCCTGCTCCAATGAACTCCAAAGATGGCCTCCAGTGAATGACTCCTCCTGGTATCTCTGTCCTTGTGTAGGCCTTCCCATCCTGAATTTTGGCTGTCCTTTAACTGACATTGGCAGAAGTGACTGTGCCAATTCTGGTATTAAGCCTTAAGAAAGCCTGACACCTAGCGTCTCTGTGCTCTTGGAAGCTAGCCAACATGTAAGAAGTCTGGCTGCCCCACTGGGGAGGAAAGGCCTTGGAGGGTAAGACACCGTATGAAGGTGGAAGGCCTCAGCTCTGGGAGTGATGCGACCCTCTTGAATGTTCCTGCCCAAGGGCCTCTAAAGTATTTCAGCCCCAGCTGCCAACTGACCACAACTACAAGTTTCCAAGCAAAATCGAGAGAAGAACCACACGACTGAGACCAGTCAACACACAGAATCATGAGAGATAAGGATAACATTTATTGAGCTACTAAGTTTGAGTGGTTTGTTCTACACCAATAACTGAAACAAACCACTAAAAAAAGAACTTCCAGAACCCAAATTGGTTGTCCACTGCCGAGGATGGGAGGAATAATGCCTGTTTATCCTCACACTATTAACACTATCCTGGACTTACTTTGCATTAACAGTCATATCATCAGATTGAATGTGTAGCTAACTATACATATCCAGCATTTGTCACAGGATGGCTGTTTGGCTACTTCTCTTCAATGTCTTCCCGAAAGGTATTAGGGACACAAATAAAAGATTTTATATCTTTTTCCTTGATAATTTTCATCTCGCCTGTTGTGACTCATCATTCCAGCTCGATGAGATTTTTGGAAAAACATTTTGCACCGTTATCTAAGATAATAATGATCTCTTGTGCCCTCTGCAATCTGAGAAACATACCATATATATCTTATTCAAACCACTGTGATAAAATTGTTGAATGGGACCAGCAGATTTCGAGTCCTTCAGATGGTCACCAAAGGCTTCTGTGAGGAATAGGTTTGTTCTACTGATTGGGTGACTCTTGGGAAACGATCGTTCCAGCTCCAAGTGTGTGCGGCCTGTTGTTCCCTGAGCTGCTTTTCTTTTGTTCTTCACAACAATATCGCAGAGCATTTGCTTTCCCTGAACTTCGTGGGTATAACTTTCCAGTAAGGTGGTTCCAATTTAGTCTGACATGATTGGCTCTTAATCAACTCACGTAGGCTCCTAACAAAAACAGGACTTTATTTTCTACACAGTCAGAGACAATTTGTGGTAGAATTTGAACAGCACAGGTTTGGCGTTAAACACACCTGGGTTGAAAGACTGGCTATTTTTAATTGAGAACTAAGCCAAGTTGTTCAGCTTCTCTGAGCCTCCATTTCAGCTGTAAAATGAGGATGATGATACTTTCTTTAGGGGTTTGATGTGCTGATCAAAATGAGAGACGGTACGGAAAACGTTTAGCACCTTGCTCATCATGTAATACGTCAATACGTGTTGGGTTTCATTATTTTTCCTGTTTTATTACGGTAACAATGAGTTGTTACTCAATCAGTAGTTTCTAAAATTGACCTCTTTTCTTTGCACTTCTCTGAAGATTTGAATAATATATGCCTATCCCTAGTCTTATAGTGCTGTGTTGAAGAATATAGCAAAAATAAAAATAGTGCTTCCTTCTATCTGCCATCTGTTAACATTAACCATCTGCCCGAAGCAATGGGCCTATCCCTTTTTTCCTTCCTGCTCAAAACACTGATTAAAGTGTGTCCCCCACCTCTGCGCCCAACTCATACCTTTTGTGTTCCTGGCATGTTTCAGGGGCTCAATTCATTTGAGGCTCCAACCTCCATCAGACACCCATTGGGGCTACTCTTGCTCCTGCCGTATTTTGCATAGGTCTCTCATCCTGTCATAGGTCTGTCAACCCAGGAGTAGGTTAGGCCAGTACTAGAAGTTACTTAGCTCTGCCAGGATGGGGTAGATAGCAAGTCAACCCTAAGAAGTCATGAGATCTGGGGTTAGGGAGTAGGGTTTGGAGAAGCAAGGGAAATTGGGGCACCAGAAAGGGAAATGAAGTAGAATTACATCAGCAAGGATATGGGGTACCAAGTCATAGAACCAGACACAAAGCTGATACAGTGAGATCCTAGAAAGTACCAAATCCAGGTTTCCTCTCATAGCACCCCCCCCACTACCCCTAAGGCTGAAGGTGTTGGATCTTAGGTCTGAGTTGAATTGTAAGTAGAAATAGGTGGACCTCAGTGATGCAGAGAGCCCAGTGAGGTACAAAGATGTCCTCTCAGAGGGTTTCCAAGATTCCTGACACTTGCTTATCCCATCCAGTTCTTGAAGTTGGTTTTGAGTTAAATCCTGGAGAGCCTTTCTTAACCGATTTCTGAGACTTTTGAAACATGGCCTTATTGTAAATCTAGATAGAAACCTATCAGATGTCTGTCTTTCAGCAAGATGACAATATTTGACTACAGCTGAGTGGGATCCAGGTCACTGCTGACTCTGAGTACTCAAAATGTCAATTTTATGTTAGAACAGATCTGATAAGAGTGGAGAGAGGCAGTGATGGGTTACACTTCACAGGGCAGTCATTTTTAATCCACTTTAACAACCTAAGGGAATGGTACTGGTTATAATCCTTCAGATGTCTAGAACATCAAGGTGCCCTTAAATGTCACTCAAAAGCCATCTCAGACTTTTACCATTTCTTAACCTTTTAAGACAAAACAAAGCAAAACAAAACAAAATACCCCCTCCCATTTTCTTTTAAGAGTTGGAGAAACAAACCTCACCACAAGCCCACCTCCTAGAGAGAACATCTTTTAACATTTTGGAGTGTGTTTGAGCTAGTTTCTTTCTGCCCTTCTCTCATCCATCCTTCCTTCCTTCTTGTCCTCCTCCTCCTCTTTCTCTCCTTAGACCTCAAGGACAGAGAGTTGAATTATTTATACCTCTCAGTCATGGCACATTATCAACATTTGCATGTCCTTGGTTTGGCTTCTATTTTATTTTATTATTTTCCCCCTTTATCCTGAATATTTGTTCCCAGTCCTCACTGCTGCCACTGGTAGCCATTCTAAGATGCTTTATTCTTGTATTTGCACGCATCATTAAAGAATATATTGTATTTGTGTATTTTTAATTTACATAAAAGGTACTTTCTCTAGGTCTTGTTCTGTTTCTTTTTATTTTTTAACTCAACACTACGTTTATGATCTATTTAGAGTGCAAAATGTCTGGCTCATTGCTGCTGGCTGCTGCATGGTGGTTGATAACAGACATCCACCATATTTCATTTATCTATTTACTGAGTCATGGACTTCTAGATTATTTCTGACATCCTGCTATCAAAAACAACACAGTGGGGCGCCTGGGTGGCTCAGTGGGTTAAAGCCTCTGCCTTCGGCTCAGGTCATGATCCCTGGGATCGAGCCCCGCATCGGGCTCTATGCTCAGCGGGGAGCCTGCTTCCTCCTCTCTCTCTACCTGCCTCTCTGCCTACTTGTGATCTCTGTCTGTCAAATATGTAAATAAAATCTTTAGAAAAAAAAAACAAAAAACAACAACACAGTAAACATGCCCATGCATATGTCCCTATGGATCTGATTACCAGAGGTATATGGATAGGAGTGAGACTGCGGAGTCATAAGCATACAAATATCTACTATAACTAAATGCTTCTAGGTTGTGGTCAAGTGTGCCTGGCTGGCTCAGTCAGTAGAACATGCAGCTCTTGCTCTTGGGGTCATGAGTTCAATCCTCATGTTGGGCGTAGTGCTTGCCTGAAAAAAAAAATGCTTATCTAAATGGTCATAACTTTTTTTTTTATTTGAGAAATGACTTGCTTACCATAAAATTCTCTTTCTTAATGTGTGTAATTCAGTGGGTTTTAGATTATTCACAGACTTGTGCATATAATTACAGAACATATTCAGCACCTCCAGAAGAAATCTGGTTACTATTAGCAGTCACTCTCCCTTTTCTCTTCCTATGGACCATGTTCATCTGTTTTGTTTCTTAAATTGCACATATGAGTGAAATTCGTCTTTCTCTGACTTTTTTGGTTAATTTTGTTAATTTTATCTATTGTTTTTCTATTTCTTGTTTCATTAATTTTTACTCTAGTACTTATTACTTCATTCCTTTTGCTCACTTTGTTTTGGTTTGGTTTTTTTATTCCAATATAGTTAACAGTGCTGTGAGGTTAGCTTGAACTTCTTTTTCAGTATCTTAAGGTAGAAGATTAAGTTGTTGATTGGTGATCCTTCTCTTTTAATGTACATATTTATAGCTATAAATCTTCCTCTGAGCAATGCTCCCACTACATCCCATAAACTTCCATATGTCATGTTTTCATTTTCATTCATCTCAGAATATCTTCTAATTTCCTTTGTGATTTCTTCTTTGACCCATTGATTATGTAATAGTGTGCTGTTTAATTTATACATATTTGTGAATTTCCCAAATTTCCTAGTTATTGACTTTTCATTTCATTTCAGTTGTGGTCAGAGAACATATTTTGTATGATTTCAATCCCTTTAAATTTATTGGCCTACCTGTGGTCCATCCTGGAGAATGTTTCATATGCGCTTGAGAAGAATATGTTTTCTGCTGTCTTATGGGTTGAGTGTTCTACAGACACTGTTAGGTCTATTTGGTTTATAATGTTGTTCAAGATTTTTATTTCCTCTGTCTAGTTGTTCTTTCTATCATTGAAAGTGAACTAGTAGTATATTTAACTATAACTGTTGAATTGCCTGTTTTTCTCTTTAATTCTGTACATTTTTGCTTCGTGTATTTTGGAGCTCTATTTTTAAGTACATGTATGTTTATAGTTCTTACATTTTCTTGATAGATGGGCTCTTTTTTCATTTTTAAATGCTTTCTTTGTCTCTGGTAACACTCTTTCATTAAAACCCATTTTTATGATTTTAGTATAGATACTTCTCTTTTGATTGCTATTCATATGGTAAGTATTTCAAGTAATGCAGATCTGCTAGTGGCAAATTCTCTATTTTTGTTTATCTGGGTAAGTCTTAACTTTTCCTTTATTTTAAAGGATAGTTTTGCTGGACATAGAATTCTTTCTTGACCATCTTTTACTTTTATTACTTTGAATTTACTATATTCCACTGACTTATATCCTCTATAGTTTTTAAAGAGTTCTTGTATTATTATTATTTACACACAGTGAGTTGCACCGATTTTTTAAGTGTAAGGTTTGTTAAGTTTTGACGTATGTATTCATCTATATACTGTCTAACCCAATCAAAAACTATAAAACTTCCATATTTACAGGAAATTTCCTCTAGCCCTTTTATAACCAATACTATTGTCCATCTCTACAGCATCTACTACTCTGATTTCTTTTTCCTGTCCTTGAGCTCTATAAAAATAGAATCATATATTATGTACTTTTTATGTCTCGTTTTTTTACTCTGTATGTTTTAAAGATTTATCCAAGTTGTGGCATGTATAATAACATTATTTTTTATTGTTGACTAATGTTTCATTGGAAGAATATACTACAAATTTCATATCCATTTTCCTGTTGATGGCAACTTGGATTTTTTCCAGATTAGGGCTATAATGAATAAAAACATTAGTAACATTTTTTTTTTTTTCTTGAGAGAGCCAGCAAAAGGAAGAGAAAGAGAGTGAGCATGAGTGGAGGGAGGGGCAGAGGAAGAGAGAAACAGACTCTCTGCTGATCAGGGAACCTGATGTGGGACTTGATCCCAGGACCCTGAGATCATGACCTGAGCCAAAGGCAGATGCTTAATTGACTGAGCCCTCAGGCACCCCTGAACATTCTTATATAAGGTTTTTTGGTGGACATATTTTCTGTTTAACTTGGGTAAATACTTGAGAGTGAAATGCACGGTTATGGGACATATGCATGTGTAACTTTATAAAAAACATTTTCACAAAGTAGTACCACTTTACACTTCCACTGATAATATATGAATTCAGATACTGTTATTTGACTTTGTCCAGTCTATTCTGGAATTAGCCTTTCTAGTGCCTGTAACATGATGTATTATTGTGATTTTAATTTGAACTTCACTGATATTCTTATTGTCCATTCATATACATTCCTTAATAAAGTGTCTACTTAAGTCCTTAGCTCACTTAAAAATTTGATATGTTTGTCTTTTTTATTGAGTTGAAGGAGTACTTTAGATGTTCTGGGTACAAGTCCTTTGTTAGCTAATAAGTATTACAAATATTTTTTCCCAGTCTGTGGTGCACACATTCATTTATTTTCCATCTTCCTTCCTTCCTTTCTTTCTTCCTCCCTCCCTTACTTCTTCCCTCTCTTTCTCTCTTTCTTTCTTTTTTTAAGATTTTATTTGTTTGACAGAGAGCATGAAGGAGCACAGGCAGGGGGAGCGGCAGACGGAGACAGGCTTGGTGGATCAGTCTATCTATCTACCTACCTATTTATTATCTATCTATCTATCTATCTATCTACTTATTTTTATAGAGACCTAGAGAGTCAACCCAGTAATTAACCCAGGACTAATATTGCTTCTCTCCATTTGCTGTGATTAGTAAATATGTTATCTCAGAGAACTTTATTAAATTCCCAGTTTGAGAACTGATCAACATCTTCGTGAGTGATTTTTGGTGAGTTAAGTAGTTCTGTTTAAGGTGGCTCCATTGTTAAGTCTCTGTCTTTGGCTTGGGTCACGATCCCATGGTCCTGGGATTGAGCCCTGCATCTGGGTCCCTGCTCGGTGGGAAGCCTGCTTCTCCCTCTGCCACTTCCCCCTGCTTGTGTTTCTTCTCTGGCTGTGTCTCTCTTTGTCAAATAAATAAACAAAATCTTTTTAAAAAAATTTACGAAGTCTGGAAAATTACCCAAGATTGAACTATCATGACCTTTGGTAGGTTCTGTCCTTGAATCTAATCCTTTTACAAAAATGTTCATCAACAACTTGTTCCAAGTCCTTTATCAATGGCTTTCAAATTATGTTCTGAAGATCCCCTACACACATACACACCTACAATTTCTGTTCAAAAACCCTTCAGCATTGGGCTGCGTGGGGGCAGACGGCAGTAGCATGGTGATACACAGGCAGAGTGAAACTTCTCTTTCCTTCCCCACCCTCCTCCTATTTATAGCATCTTTGGTTTACTAGTGGTTACTATACAAATTTTATTTGACTAGGTTCTGTGGCTGAATAAAACTTGTAAACCCTTCTCCTTAACTGGAAGTTGTATATCTTTTTCTGTGATGGTATTTTTGAGTACCAATGTGTCTTTATGTAAGACTGTGTGTGTGTGTGTGTGCGCGTAAACAATTTAATTTACAGCTTAAGGATCAGATTTTAAATGTTAAATTTCTACTTCATTTAGCCTGTTCAACAGCTGAGTATTGACTCTGGTTCCTATTGGTTAGAAAAGTCCTACATCTGACATACTTTGAGATCTCAAAGGGTTGGGGAATCATGGAGAAATTGTTTTTGGCATAAAATAAATGATTCTGTTAAGTTCTGTGATTGACAAGGAAGGGGGGGGCATTGTTAAAATTCCATCTCCTAAAGGATCTATTTAAAATATAGGTTATTTGGCTCTACTTGACTTGTGATACAGATCATTCAAACACAAAGACATTCTCTGGCATAAGAATCCACCACAGGCAAACCCACTTGTAAACTGGGGGAGAGGGAGAATTTGAATGTGAACATGTAGAACAAGAGGACTTTTTTCTTTTTTTCCCCATTTAAAAAAGTCTTCCTGGGGCTGATTTCCTAATGTGCATTTTCCTTTCATGATCCCGTCATTAATCACCAGTTAGTGTTTAATGATCACCTGCATGGATCATAGATTCCACAATCCAACCTGAAAACTCAAAATTTAGGTTGCCTCTTTCTCTAATAATTATAATCCACCAACCCCCAGGGTTGTTCCTCACGTGTGTGGCATTTCTGTTTTTGCAGAATGTGAATCAGGGCACAGGACTTCAGCGTCTTCTCTTATTCCTCCCCTTGCCTTTTCTCAAATCCAGAATCTTTCGACCTCTGCACAAATTGCCATTTTCAGCTGAAGAATTCTTTACTGTGGGCTGTGGGGGTTGGGGGAGGCTGTCCTTTTCTTTGTAGGATGTTTAGCAGCATCCTGACCTCTACCCACTACCCACCAGCAACTCTCCCGCCCTCACTGTGACAACCAAAAATCTCTCCAGACATTGCCACATATCCCCTTGCAGGGGTGGTGGAAGGAACTGAGAAGGGGGTAAAGCTGCCCATTATTAAGAACCGCTGCTCTCAAATCCTTAAGAATCCCAAGCCTGAGAATCCTTCCAGAAATCATCTGGCCACCCCTAGACATGGTTCTCAAAGAAACCTTAGACACATGTAATCTAACCAAGTCAATATTCTCGACCTCCACTGCACATTTGAGTCACTGCAATATTTACAAATGATTAACTGGGACATTAGTATTTTTTAAGAGCTCCCCAGGAGATCTCAATTTATAGACGGGGTAAAATGTGCCCTTAATAGTCATAGCACTCATAAAAACTTAGAAAAAAAAAAAGCCACCAATTTTATTTCAAATGGGAAATATCCAGGTAGTTCCAGAGCAAGAAAAAAAAATTCCATGTTGGTAGATTATAGAACATAGGCCACTGGAGACATTTCACATTTGCTTTTTGTTCTGTTATCATCACAACGCAATGGGAACTGGACACCTCTGGGAATGCTGGGTTTTTTAACAGTTTGACTGAAGGTGCATCGTTTGATGTAGAGCAATTTCTCTGGTGCTTGTAACTCACCGACACTTGTCACCAAAGTGACATCAATTAGGGAACTTCACAGGGAAGAGCCTGACCAAGGGGAAAGTCCCCACATGTAATCTTTGTGATTGGCAGGGAAGGAGGAGCAAGAGTTAGAAGGAGCAACGGTGGGCGAGGAAGGGAGGCCTTCAGACAATGTTTTTCAACACATGAAAAATAGGACCTAATTACTATGTCGTTCCTTGGTTAGTGTTTCAATAATGGCAGGAATAAAACCACACGATGAAGTTCTTTATATTTTAGGGTCCCAGGAACATTATATCCAGAAAGTGTACACATTCTGGCCGCTGCCAGCCCCATGTCTTCTGGTCAGCCAAGGAGGGCTGGCCAAGGTTCTTGACTAGTTATTGATCTTCTGAAAGGTGTAGGTTGCGTTAGATGAGGTTCAACTTTCCATTTGACCTTAGGCAACTCACTCAACTTCCCTGAGACTTTGTTTCCTTGTCTGAATAAATGGGCAGCACAGCATTTACCTTGGACAGTCATTATGAGGATTAAATGAGATAATAAATGGGAAAGTGTTTTTGTGAATGGAAAAGCCCAATAAGGTAACACTATCTTTCTGGGGTCCTTCTCTCCTGAAGACTCCACTAGACCAGGATCCCATGGCTTCCAGTTTTGGCTTCTAGGGCACGTGTAGAACAATGGATGAGTGCAGCCATTGACTTAACTTGTCAAATGTCTGTCCTCAAGTGGACAATTAGGAAAATGCATTTGAGTTAAAAATATAGGGTGATGTAATTTTCATGACTGAGGTTATGGCTGTATTTTAGGTTATTATATACTAAAGACAAGAAAATTAATTGGCGCCCTCTAAAATGCAAAGAGCAAGAGATTAATCTGATAAATGGTTTCCATTAAAAAATTCCATTTGGTTTCCCAAATTTATCTTGTCTCCTGAGGTTTCTGAATGCCACAGTGTCCTTCCCCTGTGCTTTCTAGCTGTATTCTACTGTTTCCCAATCCCTAGGTTTGAGGAGTATCTGTATTTACACAAATATAGTGGCAGAATGTAACCGCACAGTTGACCTACTGGCTCCCTAATTCATGGATATATTAACTGAAATCACAGTTTTGTCTTTCAATTTAGTTTTGGTTGATACTCAAAACATAATCTTTGTGGAAAAACAAAGCTTTCATAATGCTATTACATACAGGTAGTGCAGCTGAGATCATCCAAGTAAGTCCACGGTCAAGGTTCGAAGTTATCAGTGCTGGCCTAGTAATAAGGATTCCCATCAAAGGATGAAACAAACAGAGCAGGAGATAAGGCTATTTCAGGGGACAGTCAGTGCTATTCTGGGGGAAACTGGTGAAGGAGAGGTCAGCATTTGCCAGCTTTGACTTGAATGCGTTTATAATTATGCACCTCACATGGCTAGCAGAGAAAATTGGGTGGATTCCATCCTACTCTTATGAAAATACAGACACCTGGATGCCATCTTTTCTGATGAAAATACTAGTGCAGCCAATTGCAAACCCAACCTGAGCACACGACTACATTATCACACTAAGTTCATATTTATCTGGTTTGTCCTCGGATGGTTCTGTCTCGAAGTCTGGGTCAGGATCCGGGTGGTGGATTTCAATGACAAGAACATAGATGAGGCCTCCAATCACAGCACCAACCAAAGGGCCCACTACCGGAATCCACCAGAAGTTATTTCCAGCTCTGAAAACAAACAAGAAGTTAGTGATACACCACTTGGATCTCCCTCCTGGTATTACTAGCTATTCCCTAACAAGCCAGTGTTTCCCATGCTCATGGTTCCCTTTTAATTCAGCAAGAGCTAAGTATAAGCACATTCACTGTAGCTTGGCAAGCATCATCCTAGATTTTTCATATACCTCATTTCAGATGATCTAGTCCATTGTGCTATTATTACCTGTGAGAGAATAGGTCCCCTTTATTTTCCTTTCAGGAAACAGAGTCCCTGAACCCACTGTCAAAACTGAAGTCATCTAGGGACAGTCCTGGTTAATTATTCAGGAACTGCTTTGCCCTCAATCCTGAAATGATGAGTCCTGGGGATTATGAATGGAAGGATGTGGAGAGGTTCCTGGATAGTTGGTCTAGGAGGGCAATCACAGAGTAAATAAACAGGAAATGTTTGCCAATGAATGGATTTAAAAAAATGAAAGGTGGATATATGAATTACCTACTAAATATAATTTAATTTCATGCTTATTTTTTGAGGTCACAGCTTTTTTTTTTTTTTTAAAGATTTTATTAATTTATTTGACCGAGAGAGATCACAAGTAGGCAGCGAGACAGGCAGAGAGAGAGAGAGGAGGAAGCACAGTCCCTGCTGAGCAGAGAGCACAACGCGGGGCTTGATCCCAGGACCCTGAGACCGTGACCTGAGCCAAAGGCAGAGGCTTTAACCCATTGAGCCACCCAGGCACCCCAAGGTCACAGCTTAAAGTTACTCTCTGATAAGGCTTTCCTGCCATGATTCTCTTTTCTGCCATGATTCCAGAAGTCCTCAATCACAGTACATTGTACTGAAAGTAGAGTTCCGGAAGAAAGCAGGTGCCTTTGTAAATTGTCACCATCTTCTTCAGAGGCAGGAAATCCATTTAAATAACTCCATAGGAAGGAACACAATGCTCAGAAGCAAGCAAAATTATTCAATAATACTATAAAGTTATTTAAGGGTGTATATATTTCAGATAAATCTTTCGGGGGCGCCTGGGTGGCTCAGTGGGTTAAGCCTCTGCTTTCGGCTCAGGTCATGATCTCAGGGTCTTGGGATCGAGCCCCGCATCGGGCTCTCTGCTCAGCAGGGAGCCTGCGTCCCCTTCTCTCTCTGCCTGCCTCTCTGCCTACCTGTGATCTTTCTCTCTGTCAAATAAATAAATAAAATCTTAAAAAAAAAAAAACAACTTTCGTAAAGCAGGGGAATGATAATCACTACCGTTGAGAATAATGCGGAGGAGGCAGGGGAAACAGTAGGAGCTGTTTGAGGACTTCACAGTTGGGGAAAGGCTTGCGGGCTGTTCTTTTTATCATTATGCTTAGTCACCACATATCTGTTCCAGGTGGCCTTTTGTTTGTATCACATTTGGATTGGAAAGAATAATAAAGGAACTAAGCCCCGTGCTTGACCTCCATCCTTCCCTCTGCCTGGTGATCCCATTCCCCTGGGTCGTCCCCAGAAATCTTAGCTCACGAGTGCAGGCTCAGGGGAAGGGCCCTGAGGTTGAGCACAATGGCCACCAGAGGTCACTCTTACTGCGCAGCTGAGAGGCTCTCTCAGTGTCCCCGTATTCAGGAGGGGTGAGCCCCCAAATCCAGGAGGACTTTCCTGGGAGAGGCGCATGGGCTTTACAGAGCTAGGGACCTTCTCTTGGGCAAACACATGAAGCACGTATAAGCCACCTTATTTGTCTCTCATTTCTTTTCTTTCATCGTGACTTAGCCACTGAATCTCACTGTCCTCGAACAGATCCAGGTCCCGTGTATCTGCCAGGACACATGTCCCCCTTTCACTGGCCAGACTCTTCCTTCTGTCGGGGCTGAATGTGTTGTGCCAGGGTCACAGGTCAGAAATGGAGGCCTTCAAACGTGGGTTCCTGCCGGGTCTGGTCTTAGGGGTCCTCAGTGTCATTCACACGCCATGATTTGGGGGATGTCAGGACAATGTCTTTGTTACTTGCTTAAGGGGATTCATTCCTTTGGCTAATATTTAAAATATTTAAAATATTAACAATCTCCCTGAGATCCTTCATCCATGAAGTCATGAACACCTTAATGGGAATTCGTGGAGAGCGCTTAGATGGAAAACACTATAATGTTGAAAGGAAAAGCCGGAGTCAGCCGGGGTCTATTGACAGGCCCTTGTCTGGTGATCCCCTCCCCTGGTCATCCTCAGTGCTGGCCAGACTGGGGTGAGTGGGGACCCGAGAGTTAGGCAATCTTGGGGGTAGACCCAGGCTAATGTAGCTACTGAGATGCTTACTGGGGATGGGGAACCCTGAAAAGGTGGGATGATCTAGAAACACTTTGGAGATCTGTTATCCCTCCAAGGTTTTCTTGGGCATTTTTGAAGATTACCAGCCAGCCAGCTCTTTCCTAACTGGCTTCTACTCCTCTACCCTCTCCTTTTTAATCCATTTTAGATGGTGACATCAGATTAATTTAACTAAATTGGAGTTCTAACCATGTCAAACATCCCCTCTTCTTCTTCTTCTTCTTTTTTTTTTTAAGATTTTATTTATTTATTTGACAGAGAGAGAGAGATCACAAGTAGGCAGAGAGGCAGGCAGAGAGAGGAGGAAGCAGGCTCGCCGCCGAGCAGAGAGCCCGATGTGGGGCTGGATCCCAGGACCCTGAGATCATGACCTGAGCCGAAGGCAGAGGCTTTAACCCACTGAGCCACTCAGGCGCCCCTCAAACTTCCCCTTGAAATCCTTTGCTGCTTCCCATAATCTAAAAAAGATGGGGCATGGAGCACTGGGTGTGGTGAAAAAATAATGAATACTGTTTTTCTGAAAATAAATAAATTAATTTAAAATAAATAAATAAATAAATAAATAAATAAATAAATAAAAAGATGGGGTAGCCCAAACCCCAAGTTTTCATTCTGGGAGTCTAGATCCTCTGCGATCCAGCACGCTGACCTTTCTAGACTTCTCCACACACCCTTCCAGCTAGATGAGATCACTTGTTACTTAAACATAATAAACAGATCCTCTCTGCCCGCAGTCTCCTCTCTGTCCCCCATTCAGGCCCATCCAAACACTATAAAATGCCCCTACTTCCACCCCCATAATTCCTAACTTTGGAGCTGCAAACCTCCCACGTGCTGAAGTGAACGAGTCAATCTCTTAAACGACACTTGACAGCTTCAGCCTGTGGAAGCGGCTAGGCTGAGCCCGCTGAACAGAGCACAAAGGAAGCAGAAAGGCAGCTGCTGGGTTTCATCATCTCAGCCCAGGGCCTGGACCAAGAGCTCAGGTAGCTGCAGGGGTGAATAAATGAACATGTGAGAGGAAAAGACCCTGACATGGAGGGACAGGGACGTGGAGCTCGTCTGGCAGTAGGGGATTCTAGCATTTTGCCAGATGCGATCTCCTACCATTGACTTCACAAAGCCAAGAGAGGGTAGACAAGACCTTTATCTATCTTAGAGTGACCATCCCTCCTAGAGTTCGGGTGAGTCCTGAAACAGGGCTCAAAGGGAGGCTTCGAGGCCTCTTTGTTCCAAGGGTCTGTGTGAAGCTAACAGGTGACCAGGTCGTGGGGGCAGCGGTAACCTAGAGTGAGGCTCTGGGAGCTGGGATTAACAAAAGTCAGGTTAATTCTGGGCTCTGAGAATCTTGCTGATATATGTTTTGCATTCTCTTTTGGAAGGATACAAAAGAACCTTCCTGGTAGGGGATGTTCTGTTCCAACCTTTTCATGTCCTAATGGTAATCATTCTGGAACAAGAGCTCCTCATCTGTGGAGCATTCTTTCATTTTTGGCCAAATAATTCTTTCTTGCGGGAATCTGTTCTGGGTGCTGGAGGATACTTGGCAATATCCCTGACCTCTCTCTACCCACGATGCCAGTAACAACCTTCTCTTCTACCCTCCCCAGTTGTGACAACCAGACATGTCTCCAGGCATTGCCAACCGTCTTTGGGTGGGGAAAAAAAAATCAGCTCTAGTTGAGAACCACTGCACTAGAAAACTCATTGCATTATCAGTTTCTTAAAGATAGGGGATGTTGCTTGATTTTCGTTGTATTCCTCATCTCCTGGGACATGTCTGGCACATAACATTTGCCCATTCTTTCATTCAGGCTTATATTAACTTCTCTGGAGACTCTGTATATGCCAGCCTCTGGTCTCATCACCGTGGGGACAGTGGTGAGGAAGCTGCTGGGTCCCAGCCCTCAGAATGCTTACATTCCAGCAGCTCTCAGCCCTGTCTGTGGTGGTGATCTGACTGGTGTCAGTTATTTAAATAACTACTTTTTCACACTGGTGAAGGCAGCCCAAACTTTCACTTAAATAAGTCATCACATGTGTATGATTATACGTGCAGGTCAGCCTTTAAGGACATTCAAGTCTTTTCTCACAGCAAATGTGAACCTAGAATTTCCTCACATGTGTCTTTCCTACTTCTCTTTCTCCCTGTTAGAGCCCTGTTTCTTGATGAAGCAACGTCAGTTCCTCTTCCATAGAGAGATATGCTAAGTGGATGGGGACAGACCACTGTGGTTGCATGGGGGCAAAAGTGGGAAGGAATAAATGGGCACAGTGTGTCCTGGAAGATTGGTACCAACAGCTGACGTATTTCCTCAGCACATTCTGAGGTAGAAAGTATGGTGTCTTGCCATTTCCCGTGCACGGGCTCTCTTTCATGTCTGTTCTGCCAGGGATTTCCTACTCATACCTCAAGACCTGACTCAGCCCTCACTTCTTTGGTGATGCTTTTCCCAACTTCCGAGGTGTAACTAGTCACTCTCTCATCTGCGTTGGTTGAACACTTTGTTTTGTCGGTTGCCAGAGCTCTTATTGTATTGCTCAAAGCTAGGGTTTTAGCTGATTTCGAAATCTCCCTTTACATAGCACAGTGACCACAGCACAGATAGCATCCAGTAAAGATCTGTTGAATGAGTGAAGCATAGCATGGTTCACTACCAAGAACCCTAGAGTCGTATCAGAAGATGGAAACTCTAGGCCCAACTTTATCACAAAATGAATCTGCAGACAACTTGTACAACCAAAATATTCACATAAAACCATCTACCAACTATTATTATTATATACGCCAAGCCCATTTCTTTTGAATTTACCTAGAGCCTCTCTCTCCCTGTCTCTCTTCCCCTTTCTCTGTATCTGTGTCCATATGTGTCTCCTCTCACTCCCCTCCCTGCCCCCACACCCCATATCACAAAGCACCAGTGAAACAATCCACGCCGATGACCAGAACATGCACTTAATCTCCACACTCCCAACTGAACTCTCCTAGACCTCCAGGGTCCAAGCGCAGCCCTTCCCAGTAAAGGCGCAGCATGACTCTCTTCCCCCAACACCACCATTACTTACGTGAAGACCTCAAACCCCCATCCTGCCAAAGCAGTGAAAAGTCTGGGACTCAGGTCTCGAGCTGGGTTCATGGCACAGCCACTATTCAGTCCCAAGGAAGAAGCAATGGCAATAATCAGGAGGCCGATGACAATGGGCTCTAGTCCTTTGGGGACTCCCAAGTTTCTGGAGTCAAAAATGGCGAAGACAATCATGAGGAGGAACATGGTGGCCACCACCTGGGGGAGGGAGAAAATGCACAAGGGATTTAACTTGTATTCCGCTCACTCGCCCACCTCAGAATTCACCCCTTCTGGTGAAAAACAAACGTGGTAACAAACAACGTGCACTGGTGGGCACAGCAGGCCAGGCTCTCTTCTCATAACAGCGAGCCCTGATGTGGGGCTGGCATCGTTTACACATTCGTGATGTGCCGAGGTCGCCTGCCCAGTCAGTGGCAGTCAGGTGTGGACCCTGAGAGCTCGGCTCCAGAGACTTACCTTTGAGACAACTATCCTGCTAAGCTACCATCGTGCTCAACAGAAAGGCAAGCCGCCAGCTGGCAGAACAGTTGAGATGCCCCGTCGGACGGGCGAGAAAAACAACACGAGGAGTCAACGGATAAATGGGCAAAGGAAATGAACAGAAGTTCATAAGAGAAAAATAGAACTAAGAAACAGATACGAGGGAAAAACTGATTTGTAACGAAGAGATGCAAACCGTACTAAACGTTAGGGGAATGACAGCAGTTCTCTCAGGCTCTTCTAGAAGAATGAAACCTGCCACTTTCAAAAGGAGTGAAGACACTGTCCTTTTCAACGCAAGCCAAGGTTTGAGAGGCAGAATGTCAGCATTCTTTCTTTCTTACCTCGAATGGAATTCACATGAGAAATCTTGAAAGAGAAAGCCCAGTCCCGATTGTTAGGTCTTCTTTTTATTAAATATAATGTAACTTTATCTCACCATAATTTCATGGGCCAAGAATTTTATAATTAGTATAGAAATATTAGTGTATACATACTACATAATTAATATGTAAGTCTATTAATCAATATTTATTGAGCACCTGTTATGTACTAACTTCCATCAAATCTCCAGGGAGCATGTGCATACCAAGTCTAACTTCTTTTGCACTTGACACTCCTTCAGCTCTTTGGAAGCTACTAGTCCATCTCGTCACCTCCGTCCCCCCAGCTCCCGCACACACCCCCTAGAGCAAACATCCCCATTCTCCACTCATTGCTGTGTGACATCTTTTGGCTCATGTCTTTTAGTAGTATATGCCGTCTTGAACCGTGACATTTTGAATGAATCTAATATTCCCATACGGAATAGAGTGTAAGACCCTAAACTACTTCATCTGAATACTATCCTTCTATTTTTCCAGCTTAGGAGAACATTCTTTTTCTGGCAGCTACAGCTCTCTGTATCTTTTCCATCAGAACTTTTCTCATCATCCCAGCTCATTTAGGCTCTTGGTGCCAAATGACTAATGTGACTCCTATAGTCTAATTGTCTTCGCTTTTGCGTTGTTCCTTTTGTCTTCAGGTGATCATTTTGTTCTTCATTTTATTCAAAATTCCTGGGCAGAGACTGTTTATAATGCATTTTCCTCCTATTATTCACTTCATCCTTACAAAGTAATCTGATAAGTGCTCATATTATCCCCACTTTACAAATGAAAACATGAGACCCCCAGAGCTCGGTAATCGAGCTAACATTTCTCAGGGAGTTGGCACAGAACTGTTATTTTAATTCCAGCACTCAGACTCCAAATCTCGGATCTTTCCGTCTCACATTTACTTGTCAGTCCCTCAAGCTCCAGCCACGGGGCTGAGGATATGGAGAGAGCTCAAGAAAGACTTGTTGCCTGTTTGGTTTATTGATCAAAGTGGAGAGGAAAAAGACCGAGGACATGAGGGCATGGATTTTCTCATCTCTCCATTAAATGGAGGTGGACAGAGTTGGCAATCTGGAAGTTCCGTTTTATACACATGCCCGCTCTAGCCTGCCCCATCGTGATCACAAGAGAACGACTGAGAGTTGCTGGAGATGTCCTCCCTCCTTCCCTCTCTCCCTCCTTTCTTCCTTCCGGGCTGACCAGCCGGCTTTCTGGCCTATGGTAAGGGAGGAAGAGGCCCTCAGGTTGACAAGGTTGGTCCTGCCACAAGGTGACCAGAAGAACCGTGCTGTCTGCTACATCGCAGGTGTCTGGGTGCGGCTTGTTAAGATGTCCACAGAGCAGAGACTCTTCTAACTACCTTGAGGTTCGATAAACCTATGCGCCTGAGGAGACTCAGAGGATCCAGCGATGCTCTAGGTTCAACGGTCACACTTCATAGTCCTTGAACTGTGATGGAAATGTCTTTTCTTGTGGCCTCCATGTTCAGAGTGTGGAAGAGACAGTGATCAGAAAGCAAACCCTATTTGCCCCTTTAGGGGTTGAAATGTCCTGTTGTCCATTCTTTTCTGGACCTCAACCAGTGCAAAACAAGTGTATGCAGGTTTTTTTAAAGACTTATTTTATTTATTTAAGAGAGAGAGAGAGAGAGAAAGAGCAAGGTGAGAAACCGAGGGAGAGGGAGAGAATCTCAAGCAGACTCCCCGCCCAGTGGGGAGCCCGTGGTTGGGCTCCATTCCATGACCTTGAGATCATGACCTGAGATGAAATCAAGAGTCAGACACTCAACCAACTGAGTCACCCAGGTGCCCTCAAGTGTATCTATTAACAAGGAAGCAGAACTTTGTTAGTGATATCGACTTTGGTAAAGGGAAAAACTGGTCAAAAATGCCTGGGTTATGCCTAGTGACCTCTGACTTTGGGAACACAGCCTTCCCAGTCTGATGGACTATAATGTTCCTGTGCATTCCCCTTATGAGATCGTATCTTTTCCCTGAAGTCCAGTCTTTGGTAAACAGGCACTTACCTGGTCTGCAAAAGCATTTGTCAGAGACAGATATGGAGCAGGGTACGTTGCAAAAATGTGGGCTGTTGCATTTTCTCCCACGATAAGCAGTTTTCCACCGGCAAAGGCCATAAGTCCATCTGTGGAAGAAAAAACTCTGATACATTAGTGTTCTCTGGGCAAAGCTGAGGGAGGCCTCTGCCGGGTCTTGTGCAAAACAACCACAATCAAACACTCAGGTCCAGCTTGGTGGACCTATTCCATTTCTCTCTCCTCATTTCATAGCCTGGCAGTTTTAGAGATGCCCATAGAAATTCTAGGATGTCACGTCAAGCCCTGGCTGCCCTCCATGGTTCACTCCACACTTGAGTCAACCTTAGCCAGTGGGTCAGGAAACTCATATTCTATGGGGGTTAGACACAAGGAACTACTTCAACAGTTGATTTCATGCAATCTCAAGATTTTTTTTGTTTGAAGGGTCTTAGAAGTCAAGTCCCTCATTTTGCAGAGGAGGAAACTGAGACTGACAAAGTTAGATGGCTTACATTAGTCCCCCAGCTACTTACTGACGTAGTACAGAATTAAAGTCTGGGTCTTTGATCACCATTACTGTTTCTCCTCCAGGACTGTTGGAGATCAGATGTCCTTGTTGTTGGACAGAATGGGGAAGAGATTCCCCACCTAGCCTATTCTCAACCGTGCCCTTTCCTTCAAAGACTTTGTTCCAGATTCCTGCTCTGAATACTTAATCACAACCTTTGCTACTAGTCAACACCCTCTCTCTCAGCCAAGTCAGAGAAAGCTTATGGAGAATCCACTGGCCTATCATTAATTTTGTGCCTGGTCACACTGTAGTACTGATTGGACCTAAAGACAGACTTCTAGTCCTGCCCTCCATTTAAATTGTGACCATTTTCTTAAGAGACTTTGTGAATTTGTCCTAATGATAATGTTGGCCACATTATTCAGAACTTCGAATTCTTAGAACTGCCTGCTGAATGTGGAACACTTCCCTGTTCCTGCCTTAGCTCATCTGTTCTTAACAAGTAATTCTGACTCCCCAGTCAGGGCCAGCTCTCCCTAACCTCTGGGCTTAGGAGCCCTACTCACCATAGTAAATGCCAAAGAGGGCTGCAGCTCCTGCAAAGGCTCCCAGGAACTGAGCTCCCACATAAAAAGGAAATTTGAACCATTTCATTCGTCCAAAGAGACACATTGCAAAAGACACAGCTGGGTTGATGTGGCCACCTGCAAGAAAGAAAGACGGTTAGGGATGTTAGCAGTAGGCCAGGGAGAATTCTAATACAGAAAACCTTACCTAGAAACCTCAGGCAGAACTCAGTCTTCTAGGTAGAGAACTGTGTGAAGAGACAGAGGCTTACGTATAGGTGAGTGTGTGAGCTCAGTGTGCACGTGTGTGTGTGTGTGTGTGTGTGTGCGTGCGCGTGTGCACGTGCGTGTGTTTGAATGGGGAGGAAAGGGAGACGAGTAATCCACATGAACCATTAGACATTGTCTGGGAAGTTTAGCTTCCTGAGAAGGGAGTGACATGGAAAGAAACTTGTACTCAAGAGGTCCATTTTCTGTCTCTATCGTCGATCTACTGTTGCTATCAATGTCGCTATCATTGACGTCCCAGGCTTTTATCTGTCTATGAAATAATTACCTCCAAGAGATTGATATAATCTGTTAACATCAATATGTTTTTAAGTCAATATATTTATGACTTAATATATTTATTAAGTCATAAATATATTAAATAATCAATATTTAAATATTGTTTAATATTTAAATCTGCATCTAGCAGTTCCTCAGCCCATGTCCAGAGAAGATACAACAATCTTAAGATGGAAAAGAGATGTCTAAGGGGAAAATGAACCTTGGTTGGTGGACTGTGCCTCTCACTGAGGTAAGGGGCTCCATGTACTTTGAGGTGATCACAGTGTCTGGATTCTGCTCAGTTCCTCTGCAGGAATAATGTGTTTCTCTCACACACGCAAACGTAGCAATGCTTCCAACACCCCAATCTAAGCTCCTGCTAGAGAATCAGCCTCCTGGTTTCTCATTTGGTCACCAGATCACACAGAGGGTTTGCTCAGTGGTAGGTCACCAATACCCCCGTGGCTTTGCTAGTAACAACATTTACTGAAAATTTGCCATATGTTATTATTGGGGTATTATATACATTTTACCCTTATAAGAACCCAGTGAGGTGGGTATTACTCTCTAACTGGTGAGGAAACTGAGGCACAAAAGTAAAGTAACTTTTTTAAGGCCACATGATTAGTTAAGTGGTGGGAATCAGATTCAAATGCAGGTTGATAAGAATTCTAGAGTCTGTGTTCTGTGCTATACTGCTTCCAGACATGGAAGTGGTATACACCATGTTCATAAGCCTTTCCTGCCTTAGTGGGCAGAAAGAAAACCACATTTCAAATATCGTCTTTGAGTGCAAATGGGGTTAGTTCCTGAAAATGAAAGATGTTCATTTGTTCCGTTAGCCAGCATATAGTGCATCGTAAGTTTTTGTTTAGTGTTCAATGATTCATTAGTTGTGTATAACACCCACTGCTCATCCCAATGAACATAATACAAAATAGGAAAGTAAAAGTCTCTCCCCCGCAAAAATAAGAAAGAAAGATGTTCATTCGAAGTTGTACACTTTGTGTGGAGGGGGAATTAGAGTCACTGTCAATGTGACCACACTGAAATGTAGACCTTTGGGATGGGGACATGGTTGGAACAACAGATGATGATGATGATGATGATGATGATGATGATGATGATGATGGCGGCGATGATGATGAAGGAGGAGGAGGAGAGGAGAAGAAACTTCACCATCTGACTCTATAAAACCTACAGGTCAGCCGTTTCTGGAAGGTCTCCCCCTATGAAGAAAGAATGCTTTCTTGAGTCTCCAAGCCCAAGTGGGCTTGCAGGGAGCGGTTCTCACTGCTGGCTAAGCCTCAAGGGTCCTTTCTTCAACTGCCCCTGCCTCTTACGGGCTCATCCAAGTAAGAAAATGCCAGTATATCAAAGCATGGATGATTTCCTGAAGCCTTACAAACACCTCAACTGGTTTGTTTTACTTTGAAATCTAAGAGAGCCCCAAGTCTGGAGACCAGCAGGAGCACCACTTACTAAGGTAGCTGGGAACAGGGGTTAGGAGACGGGAGTGCACAGGCAGTGGAAAGTTCCCGAAGCCAGCCCTGTTTCTCTTTTCCCAGAGGCTGTTTGGAGGGGAGCCAGCACCCAGCCAGCGCAGAGAGATCCATTGTGAAAGGATAAGGGCCCATAAGAAATCAGCCCCAGTCAAAAACTGCTCCCCGCAGATGAGCCCATCAATGCGAGAGTTACAGAGTTCCGCTTAGCAAGCTCCTCTTCCAAAATAAAACTTCCTGTGGGTAGGTTTCTGCTTTTTAGCCCCTTACAAGCACTCCGAGGCAGGGTGCTCATTCTTCATCTTGGACTTTACACAATGCAAGGCAGGCAGTAGGTGTTCCAAATATGAAAGTTGAGTCAGTCAATGGATAGCGCCGACGGTGAAAGCCTGCCGAAAGGGAAAGTTGTTTAGGAATCCGAGAGGGTGTTTCCAGGAGAGTGTGTTGCAAAGCAGCAGGAAGATTTCTCCTTGCAGGGGTGAGTGCCCAGCCTGGCTCACTGTAACACAAAGCAGAGCAGTGTAGTGGAAAGAACACGAGTGGGGGACTCGGGAGCGCTGCCCTCAAGTCTTGGCTCCATCCAGGTTGTTGTGACGATCAGATGATTCTTAAGAAGAGCCCAGGGCAGACCTGGAGCTCACCAGGCCTGAGATGAAAGTCTTAGGTGAGCAGAATGAGCCCTTTCAGATGCTGCCCTGGGCAGATCGCCTCCTTTCCCACACTGTGATAGAGACAACCTTAATATTTTATTTGTCGGGATCAAAGTTCTTTTGCTTTTGCAAGAATTTACATGGCTTATAAAATGCTGCATCAAAAACAGCCACCATATAAGAAGGCATCATATACAACGTTGGATGCTGCATCATTAATTGGGGAGTCATGAGTTCTGATTGGCCAGATTCAAGGGACAGACCACTGGCATGTTCACAGGGAAGAAAGGTATAGTAACTTCCTTCCAGGAAGGTAATGTTTTATATTGCAAAACCAGATGTCAGTTGACCTCACCAGTTTGTGGCCACAAAATAGGATCTTACTTATGTTTATACCCACTATGCATTGGTTATTTTCGGAATCCTCAAAGTGGGCCTCCTACATGCTCACAAACCAGTATGTTAGCTGTAGCCACAGGAGAAAGTCACCTCTTCTCCACAACAGTCTTCCTGTCCCATTCCTGTGGCTGCTTAAACTAATACTGATGTCTGTATGCGTGTCAACGGTGGGCTGGTGTGTGGTCTCTGCACGTTCCCAAAGCCACCCGTCCTCAAGGAGCCTAGGATCGCTAGGTTCCAGAGATGGGGCGTTAAGTTTCCTTTCCAGCCCAATACTGCCTTATATAAACCAGGCTCAGAAACTGCTCTACTTATATTTGGGGGTCTCACAGACTCTGGTGAACAATTTGGTTGGCTCTTAACACTCATCTTGGAAAGAACCTCTGGTAGAAATAGTCCTATAAGCTCTAGCTCTCACTCATCTGAGCACCTGGCCTTAACCCCAGTTCAGGGCCCAGATGGGAAGTCTTCATGCCATCTCCCACCCTCTCGCCCTCTGCCTGTTGGTCTCTGCTCTTTTTTTCCTATGGAGACTGCCCAAATCCCTGAGTATATCAATAGATGCAAACAGACATGGGCCACGTTGGTGATGAAAGCTATTACCTACACTGATTGGGTCTGGGACCAATTTCTTCTAAATAAATATGTGATGAAGTTCAATTCAGGGTATTATGCAGGTGAAATATTCCAAAACTATGTCTCTACCCCAAAAGTACACCCACCTTTCTATTCCCCAGTCTGTGGCCACCAGCCTTGTGTGAACGCAATGGGAGCACAGAGGGGGCAGCTGTGGAATGTCTCGAAAGCTGATTTAAGACCAGGACTGATCTGTGTCCGCTGTCTCCTCCACTATCATTAGGAGAGTCCATTGCCTACTCTGGTGTCTAGGTGGACACTACAGTGCTGGGATCACAGCAGAGACTTGACAAGAGTGTGAACATAGATACAGCTCATGCCGAAGCAACCATACACACAGGCATCCCTAACCCGCAGCACTGCATGATCTGAGTCTACGCGCTCTGGAAAGGGGACAGCCAGCAGATGACTGTTTCAGGGGCCCAGCCCAGTGGGGCTCCCAGGGGGTCGGGGCAGCCATTCTTCAATGTTCCGGTGGCAGCAGTTGCCACCAGGCCGGCTGGCTTGACTGCAGGATCCTCTGCCAGGGTTGTTCTGCCCAAAGGCCCTGCTTGCAATGTCATGCCCTGCCCAGAATAGACCATTGCGAACACTGTGTAATGGTGGGGACAGGAGCTCTGCTGTCATGTAGACCTGGAGCAAGTTTTTGCTCTGCCTCTGTGGGACTCTCGCCGTTGTCTTACTATTTCTGAGCTCTGGGTCACTTGGGGGCATGGAGATTGGAATGCCTGCTGCAAAGCACTGCTGTAGAGAAAGGAGACAGAGTATGCACAGCAGCCTGCACAGAGCCCCGCCGTGCGTGGGCTTCCCTATTGTCCCTTGGCCTCGGCCAGCTTGCCTCAGTGTTCTGACCAGGCTGCTGGAAAATTCCGAGCACCTTTGAGAACTGCATCATTTCCACAGATCTCTCTGGAGTTACAAGCTGCATTAAGTAGCATCATTTCATTTTTGCTTCTCAGAACTCTGTGAATGGTTTCTAATCAGCCCACCCGTTGGGCAGAATTCAACCAAGAGTGCTGCTCTGTGAGACCTGCCCACCCACGAGAACACCAGCCATTTTGCAAGTAGCCCAGACTTCTGTGATTGCTGTGGGTAAAGGTGCAGGGACTTGGCTCTGTTGGAGTGATCTTCACTGGGCTCTGTGCAGGGTCTCTGGGAATGGCTTCCAATCATGGGGTAGAAACAGGCAAAAGATCATACTGGCGCATGAAGAACAGGATGTAGGAGTTCCATTTAGGAATTAGCCAGTTCAGGGTTGCCTGGGTGACTCCATCAGTTAAGCGTCTGCCTTCAGCTCAGGTCATGATCCCAGGGTCCTGGGATTGAGCTCCGAATTGGGCTCCCTGCTCAACAAGGAGTCTGCTTCTCCCTTTTCCTCTGCGCCTCACCCTGCTCATGCTCACACACATACACTCTCTCAAATAAGTAAATAAAATCTTAAAAAGAAAGAAAGAAAGAATGAATGAAAGAAAGAAAGAAAGAAAGAAACCAGCCAGTTCTGAGTCCTAACCCCCATCTCTTGTCTCTTTCTTTTTTTTAATTTTTTTTTCACGCATGTTGTTTACTGTCTTTTTAATTTTGGCCATTCTAACTGGTGTAAGGTGGTATCTCAGTGTGGTTTTGATTTGAATCTCCCTGATGGCTAATGATGAACATTTTTTGATGTGCCTATTAGCAATCTGTATGTCTTCTTTGGAGAAGTGTCTGTTCATGTCTTCTGCCCATTTTTTGACGTGATTATCTGTTTTGTGTGTGTTGCATTTGAGGAGTTCTTTATAGATCTTGGATATCAGCCCTTTGTCTGTACTGTCATTTGCGAATATCTTCTCCCATTTCGTGGGTTGCCTCTTCGTTTTGTTGACTGTTTCCTTTGCTTTTGATCTTGATAAAGTTTCCCACCAAAAAGGAGAATTTCAGACCAATTATCTTGATGAATGCCAAGATTCTCAACAAGATCCTAACTAATGGGATCCAACAGTACATTAAAACGATTGTCCACCATGACCAGATTGGATTTATCCATGGAATGCAAGTGTGGTTCAATATTCGCAAATCAATCAATGTGATAGAACAAATCAATAAGAGAAGAGAGAAGAACCACATGGTCCTCTCAGTTGATGCAGAAAAAGCATTTGACAAGATACAGCATCCATTCCTGATTAAAATGATTCGAAGTATAGGGATAGAGGAAACATTCTTCAACTTCATAAAATCTATCTATGAAAAACCCACAGTGAATATCATTCTCAATGGGGAAAAGCTGACAGCCTTCCTTTTGAGATCAGGAACATGACAAGGATGTCCACTCTTGCCACTGTTATTCAACATAGTACTAGAAGTCCTAGCAACAGCAATCAGACAACAAAAAGAAATAAAATGTATTCAAATTGGCAAGAAGAAGTCAAACTCTCTCTCTTCTCAGATGACATGATACTTTACATGGAAAACCCAAAAGACACAAACTACTAGAACTCATACACCAATTTGGTAATGTGGCAGGATATGAAGTCAATGTACAGAAATTAGTTGCTTTCTTATACACTAACAGTGAAAAATAGAAAGGGAAATTAGAGGATCGATTCCATTTACAATAGCACCAAGAACCATAAGATACCTGGGAATAAACATAACCAAAGAGGTAAAGGATCTGTACTTGAAGAACTATGGAATACTCATGAAAGAAATAGAAGAACACACAAAAAGATGGAAGAGCATTCTATGCTTATGGATCAGAAGAATAAACACTGTTAAAATGTCCATACTGCCCAGAACCATCTATACTTTCAATGCCATCCCAATCGAAATTCCATGGGAATTTTTCAAAGAGCTGGAACAAACAATCCTAAAATTTGTATGGAACCAGAAGAGACCCTGAATTGCTAAGGAAATGTTGAAAAAGGGAAAAAAAAAAAAAAAACGGGGCATCATGTTGCCTGATTTCAAGTTTACTACAAAGTTGTGATCACCAAGACAGCATGGTACTGGCACAAAAACAGACACATAGACCAGGGGAACAGAGTAGAGAGCCCAGATATGGTCCCTCAACTCTATGGTCAAATAATCTTTGAAAAAGCAGGAAAAAATATATAGTGGAAAAAAGACAGTCTCTTTAATAAATGGTGCTGGGAAAATTGGACAGCTATGTGTAAAAGAATGAAACTTGACCACTCTCTTGACACCATACACAAAGACAAACTCGAAAGGGATAAAAGACCTCAACATGAGTCAGGAATCTATCAAAATACTAGAGGATAACATAGGCAGCAACCTTTTCGACATCAGTCACAGCAACTTCTTTCAAGATATGTCTCCAAGAGCAAAGAGAACAAAAGTAAAAATGAACTTTCAGGACTTCATCAAGACCATCTCTCGTCTTTAGTTAAATGTTGCTTTTGCACAAGTCACTCACTGTTGGCCATTTTGATTTTAACATCTATAAAAACAGAATCAAATACATATTCTTGCAGGGTGGCTGGGATGCAAACACACTGGGTATGCAAAGCCCCCAGCGCTGAGCGAGCACATCGGAATGGATGCACGGTGGCTGTTATTCTTATGACTTACCAGAGACACCTCCGGTCACGTAAATGGCCATTACCACTGCCATGGCAAATCCAACATTGATAGTGACAATTCCTCCAAAGTGTCCTCGACTGAGGATAGCCTGGGCGACAGAGCCACAGCCAAGGACCTGGAATGAGAGGAAGCTCAGTAACTAAGTGAACTGGAGGGTGGGGGACACGAACATTCTGATTGTTCCACCGTGTAGTTCCTAATGTTTAGAAAATGGGTCCCATATCCTCACTGAACAACCAATCAAAACCATTTAATCCTGGCCCACAAAGGAAACATTTGGTGAAGGAGTATATTGAGAAAGACGGAAGAGTCACGCGCCCAGACAGTAAATAGCCATCGGCCATCCTCATGCTGCGGTTTAAAGAGCGAGTGTGGCCCTGGGGGAGGAAGTTCTGGACCGTAGGATCATTAAATCATGGCTCTTTGTAGGTTGAATTGGCCAGACTTTTTCTAGAATACACAGCCCAGCTTGGGTTTCACAATGAAAGAGCAACCGACTTCAGGAAGAGCTCAGCATGAGGCAATGAATATTGCTTAAGGGCATATGAGGAAAGGTTTCAGGATCAAATATGCACAAGGAAAAAGAGATTAAGAAGGTGGATGCTTCTTATCAAGAAGATAATAACCAGTCACTGCATGTCTCTCCACAACAGGATGAGAAGGGGAAGTCTGAGCTTGAATTATGAGAGGTTGCATGTGAACAATTTCCCGACAGCGATGAATTAATTCTAAATAGCTCCCTCAGGGTGCCTTTTTGAGGTCTTTCATAGAAATATAATTTACAAACAATAATTTAATACATATAGAATGATTTTAGTTTATCCCTCCCTGAAGGCAGAGAAATTCTCTTGATCTTTCAACAGCTTCTATAATCCCCAATTCTAAGACATATTGCCTCATCTTCGTTCCACCGGCTGGACAGGAGGGTTAAGTACGTGGGCTTGACATCTTCAGGGAAGCCCTTGGGCTACACATCACATATGCACAGGCTGGGCTCGGGACCCTCCAGTGAATCCTAACTAAGGTTGTAGTAGTAACACGTTCCCTTTTCCCTATTCAAAAACATCGCCTGGGTTCATTCATAGCCTATCGATTCCATTTAGACTTAACCTATTTTTTTTTCTAGAATCCCTATCTATTAGAATAATTCTCTGCATTAAAACCAGCACCACATTGGCGTCTCTCTTTTTAATTTAAAGCCAATTAACCACCCCCTGCACCACTTCTAAGCTAACTGGCATTTTGACAGCATCTTCTGAAAAGAAGAATGAAATGTTACTGACAGCTGACATGACCTGATTTAGACAACGGGGCGTAAGAGGAGACACATCCAGACAAGGGCCCATCCTGACATAGTACTACTGCGTTCTGTATAAGCGTCTTCCCTCTTCTGAGGTCTGATGCGCGTGCCCCTGTGCTAGTCTAGAGGGGGCAGAAAGCTTTAAATGGCTCGGGTGGGTTTAGGGAAGGCTCTGCCCTATCAACTTCCACTATGATAAATACTCTCCTCCTCCACTCTAGATACTGAAATTGTTTTTTGTTCTTTCCTCGAGAGGATAATTGATGCAGGGTGTTGCAGGAAAGGAAGGAGGAGAAATGAGCAATGTGGGGGCTTCAGTGACCTTCATCAGAAATCGCCACCCAGAAGATTTCAGCCCAGATTCACATCAATGCTTTTTATTTTAATTTTTTTAAAAATATTTTTGTTTATGTATTTGAAAGAGCGAGAGAGAAAGAGAGTAGATGCACACACAGGAAGGGGAAGGGGCAGAGGAAGAATTCAGAGAGGCAGGCTCCCTGCTCAGCAGGGAGCCAGAGGCGGGGCTAGATCCCAGGACCCTGAGATCAGGACCTGAGCTGAAGGCAGACACTTAACCGACTGAGCCACTCAGGGGCCCCTAAATCATTGGTTTTTAGTTTTAAAATATATTTATTGGAGTGCCTGCGTGGCTCAGTGGGTTAAGCCTCTGCCTTTGGCTCAGGTCATGATCCCAGAGTCCTGGGATCAAGCCCTGCATCATCAGGCTCTGCTCAGCAGGGAGCCTGCTTCCTCTCTCTCTCTGCCTGCCTCTCTGCCTACTTGTGATCTCTCCCTCTGTCATAAATAAATAAAATCTTAAAAAAAAATAAAATCTATTTATTATAGCCTCAAAGGCAATGAGGAAGTCAGGTAACTCCCTTCTAGTATCATCTCTTGCTTGCCTCCTCCCCGCGGCATCCACGCACCAGGCAGGCAGACAGACCTTGGGTATCCTGAAGTACTGCGGCCAGACTGATGGGAAATTGGTCACCCACTCTGGTCTCGCTCTTCTGTGCGCCTGGTATAATTTTTTCCCTTCCAAAATGAGAGATCTGTCCTTCATGGTATCATGGAGAAGCTTTCCAACATGACTCCCTGCCCTCACCTTTAAAGGAACTGCCCTACCATTCCCCTTCTTAGATCTAGAAAAGAGCTTATTATTATCTAGCTTGTTTCAATTTTCTGAACCCCCTATCTGGAAAGCTGTTTTGGACCCATTACTCATTCATGCTCTCGCCACACTGAACCTGTGTTCTCTGAAATTCAATTGTACTCTCCCTACTATACAATTAGTGCTTCGTTCTTTTCCAAGTGCCAGAGCTTGGTTCTCCTTATCTAGAAAATAATCTCGAAGATTCCTTTCGATACCAACAGCAACCATGTGCGGGCTATCTCGTTTCATTGTGTTTCCTTAGGTGTTGCGTTTCCCAAGCCCGCCACCCTCTCCTCCTGCGCTGGCCATCTACACACCTCCAAGTTCTCTTCCACCTTCTTGTCAGGATCTGGCATCTCTTCAGTCAAGCTTCCTTCTCTGGGAGATTTAGAAAACTCACAGAACCATGCAGGGGAGGGAGGGTATGACCAACCATGGATCCAGTTCTTACAGTGCCCTTCACTGTACCCCCAAAACTCCTCATTCACCTCTCATTCACAGTTGCCCAATAGCTTCACCAAGCTTTGTCTTCGCTCAGCCCAGCCCCCCAGCCCCAATTTCTGCAAAAAACACCAGATTCTACTTGACTCCGCATCGGTGAGTTGCCTTGAAGATCAATTTAGAATAACACATAAACATCATGTCCCAGTTATCTAGCCCTACGTAACTACCCCCCAGATTTACTGGCTTAAAATGGTAACACTTAATTTTGCTTGTGAATCTGGAATTTGGCCAAGGCTGGGCAGGGTATCCCATCTCTGCTCCACTTGGTGTCAAGTGTGATGGTTCAAATTTGGAGGATTAGAATGATCTGAAGACTAACCCATTCGCGTGTTTAGTGGTTGATACTGGCTGTCAGCTGATGCCTTGGCTGGAGGGTTGGCCAAAGCACCTACAAATGGCCTCTCCATGTGGCCTGGCTTCTTCACAGCCCCGTGGCTGGCTTCCAGGGGCAAGCACCATGGAGTCTCCAGAACCCGTGGTCTCAGACCCTGCACCATGCCTCACCCCTACACTAGTTCTGAACCCAATGGCACAGATACTGGATCTTATAGACACAGGCATTTTCCCTACAACATCCTAAACTGGCATTCATCTGGTCTGTGTTGGATTACTGTGAGACACGGGGAGCTTATTACCACATCAGGCAGCTAGTTCTAGATATTTTTTATTGTTCCAGTAGCTAGGGAGTCTTTCCTTACAGGAAGTTGGAGTCTTCTTTCCTGTAAGTTCTCTCTGTTAGCTCTCATCCCACTCTTGGGACCATAAATCATAAACCTCTTCCACACTCCAGGTCTTCCAATAACTGGAGGGGGTTCACTTTCCTGGACGCCTCTCCCTTCATCTTTGATTCCTGGTGAGTTTCACCCAGTCAAGCTCTGGGTTGTCAGTGTCTCTCTTAAAACACAGAGCCCAGGGGCACCTGGGTGGCTCAGTGGGTTAAGCCTCTGCCTTTGGGCTCAGGTCATGATCTCAGGGTCCTGGGATCAGGCCCCGCATTGGGCTCCCTGCTCGGCGGGGAGCCTGCTTCCCTCTCTCTCTCTGCCTGCCTCTCTGCCTACTTGTGATCTCTCTCTGTCAAATAAAATCTTAAAAAAACAAAACACAGAGCCCAGACATGGACACAATCCTTCTGTATTTGTGCATTGCATTAGGACTGGGTAAGTCAGCCTGTACCTTCTGCTCATTGCTTCTGTTGCCATCTAGTGGGACATTCATGCACAGGATGTACTTTAACTGCTTACGGATCTATGCCTGGTTTTCCCAATTTTATCAGGTTCTCAAGATCCTGTATGAAACATCTTTGTCTCTGAACAGCACCTAGTATATTGGAGGGAATTAAATAACCAGATTCCAGGTGCTATTTCCAGGTATGACAGTATGTCTGTGTAAATGACACTTCTCGGTGTCAGCTTGATCATCATTAAAGCATAATAATAACACCAGCCAGGCTTGTCTTGTAGGATAGTTTGGTAAAGGTTCAAACGGGAGAACAATAATGAAAGCACTTTTTAAACCACAAAGGGCAATGGAAAGTGCAGGATATTGTTGCTCTTAGGATAAACTCAAAAGGAAACCCCCAATGTAGGGTGAATAAGTTAAGACAAAGGGACCCGTGAACTTAACCGCTGACTCACTGACTGGCAGTAAGAATAGGGAGAAAACCACATCTGTGACAGATGCTAGAAATAGTTGCTGTTTCATTCCTAGTCACAGGATCAAAATTTGCGGAAGAGGAGGAGTGGGAAGCTGACGAGAGCTTCGTGTTGCTTTGCTTACTTGTGATTCCTCTGGGTCCCTTTGTAGTTGGCGAGATTTTAGCGCTTTGGGTGGGAAAGCCACATTAGAAAAAAGGAGAGGGTAAATACTGTCACTCTCCTCAGGTGCCGCACACGGCAGGAACGGGAGAAAGAATTTCAGTGGGAAAGCAAGAAGGACATTTGAAAGGCGGAATTCCTACAAAAGGCCGACTGGTGGCTAGTCATTCTCAATCACCCAGGCCAAACATTCTGGAATCATTTCATATTCCTTCCTCTTCTCTCCCTTGGCCACCTATAGTCAGTCATTCCCAAATCTTTGGAGGCTTCTTCTGCAGCCCCCAACCAGCGTCCCTACCCCCAGTGTCTCCCCACTCAGTGACCCTGCCTGATGGAGCATGACTTAGCACCCTCCCCTTCCCCCCCCTTAGGTGGGAAATGGCAACACAGCCCTCCCCTGGTTCTCAGGGCTCTCCAGGGTCTTGCCTTTCGACCCCATCCACTTCATGCCCAGTTTTCTCCAGCAGAAATCTGCATCAGCCAGGCTGGCATCCTTGTCGCTGCAAGTCCTTTGAGTTCATTGACACTCGTTCCCGCGCTGCACACTGGCTCATGCTCTCCTGTCTGGCAGAATGTCCCTTCTCTGTCTGTCCTTTTCCACAACCAAACTCCATGTACTCTTGATGCTAAGCTAAAATCTTGTCTTTTCTGTGGGGCTTTCCTTTGACAACTCAAGCCCTCAGAGGACTCCTCTGCTTCATCTACTATGTCTTTACGATGGCATTTTGTGACGGTCCACCTCGCCTCGGGCCACCCCGACAAGACTGTGATGTCCACCACAGCAGCTCATGCATCTCCATATGCCACGCTCAAATAATATCTGATGGAACATAGGAAAATGTCTAAACATAAGCCGGGGGCGGGGGGGTCCCTATGGGTAAATATCTTTTTTTTTTTTTAAAGATTTTATTTATTATTTGACAGAGATCACAAGTAGTCAGAGAGGCAGGCGGGGGGGTGGGGGGAAGCAGGCTTCCCGCTGAGCAGAGAGCCCAATGTGGGGCTCAATCCTAGGACCCTGGGATCATGACCTCAGCCAAAGGCAGAGGCTTAACCCACTGAGCCACCCAGGCACCCCTGTAAATGTCTTTTCAGTAGAAACAGGGGATAGGTTGTGAGAAGTGGTAGGTGTAATTTCTAGGAAATCTCAGCTGGGCTGGTGGGAAGTTCCCAGTGGAGCCATGACCCCTAAGACAAGCTGATTACTGGACACAATGTAAAACCTAAAGAGGTAAAGCGATTATCACGAATAAATCATAACTACACAGATTTTATTTCATTTGACTGTTCTCAATCTCTTGCCTATCTAGTACCTTGTTTGAAGTCCAAACTAAAGGGCACCTGGGTGGCTCAATCAGTTGAGCATCTGCCTTTGGCTCAAGTCATGATCCCAGGGTCCTGGGGTCGAGCCCCACGTTGGGCTGCCCACTCAGCTGGGAGCCTGCTTCTCCCTCTCCATCTGCTGCTTTCTGTTTGTGTTTTCTCTCTCTGTCAAATAAATAAATAAAATCTTTAAAAAAAAGTGCAAACTAAGATGTTCCTAACACGGATACAGTGTATAACAGACACTGAACAAGTGTCTGTTCAGTCAGTAGGTACAAACGGAGCCCTTTTGGGAAAGCAGTAGTTAATAAAGGCCAAGGATTCCTTAGAAAATGTTTGCAGGTGCATGCAATGGGTGGCCAGAGATCACCAGGGGACCCCTCTGATTATTGCAGGGGGTCTGTGATTCTCTGTTCTCATCAAACATTGTCCAAAGAAGGAAAGGGTAACATGTCTTGTATCTACCTTCTGTAGTTCAGAGCTTTCAGAATTAATGGATACTGAGAGAACAGTTGAAAGGGCTTCTGGGCCAGTATTGTCATGGACTTTGGAGCTAAGGCTGTGTGAAATGTTTAGTGTCTGTCCTCATCTGTTTAGGGCAGTATGAGCAAAGAAGTACAAACAGCAGGTACACTCTCTGTGCCCAGACCCAAATACCTGTACCACTTCATGCTTGCCAACATCTGCTCACCTGGGGAGAGGAGGACAGCATTACGACCTCGACTTTATGGATGAGCAAATGGAGGCCGGGAGAGGCCAAGCAAGTTCTCCAGGTTTGCATAATAAAAACACAGGAGACAGAACCTGGGTTGGATCCCAGGTCTGCTTATTCAGAGGCCTGCGCTTTTAACCATTGCACAATGGATGTAGTGAAAGGTCCCTGGTAGCAACCAACACCCCCAAGAATGCATGGCCACATCTGGAGAGACCAGTGAGGTCCCAGGAAAGGCGGGGTTGGAGCACCAGCTTTCCCACCTGCACACCGCAGGTGAAGGGCTGGCCGGGAGTGCCGAAGGGCCTGGAGAGCCAAATAGCCCTCCGGTACCCATCTACCCCACCCTCACTCTAAACCAGACACGTCCGTCTGAGGAAAACGGACTGACGGAGGATGAAGCTCACTGGGGAATCTTCTTGTAGTTCTGGGTTTTTATACTAGGACAAGTTGCTTTTCTGGTGACAACACGTGGTCCCTCTGGTTCCGAAAAATACCCAACACTTGGGTTGTTTCACCAAAGCCTCCAGTGACCTAGGGAGACCTCCTCTTCAGCCCCATTCGCCTCCTTTCTCAGAGGGCGATGAGACAGGCCAGTGATTAAGAGCAGCTTTTCGGTTTACACAAAACCAATTTTCACTGAGTACCCTTGGCTTGCTTTCTAGCCCCTGCCCGCACAGACAGCTTCTGCTAGATGACTAAACACTCACCAGGAGAATACTAGACCAGAAAGCCCATCAAACCCTTTTCTCTTGTTCTTGGTGGCTTGCTCCTTTTCTCGTCGTGTCTCCCAACTTTGTGGTCAGCAGCAGCAGGCACGCTCATGCCCCTAATGCTGGCCAAACTGGCCGGTGCGGGAAGTGAGTGGGCTGAGATAATGGTGGAGCGGGCCTTTGTGCACAGATGAACCACACCCACGAGCCACAGACATTTCTCGTGGCACTAGCCAGCCTCTCCAGACTTAATAGCGCTCATATCTGTTCTCAACACCAAGACCTGAGAAGCCAAGCACTTCCTCCACTCCCACCTGCCCCTTTAAGAGCCAAAGAAGTGGGGGCACCTGGGTGGCTCAGTGGGTTAAGCCTCTACCTTCGGCTTGGGTCATGATCTCAGGGGGTCATGATCTCAGGGTCCTAGGATCGAGCCCCACCTCAGGCTCTCTGCTTGGCGGGGAGCCTGCTTCCTCCTCTCTCTTTACCTGCATCTCTGCCTACTTGTGATCTCTCTGTGTCAAATAAATAAATAAAATCTTTAAAAAGAAAAAAAAGAAAGAGCCAAAGAATGACCTAAGTGGCCACTAATAATAAAATGCCCCAGTAGCTTCCAACTTCACCTGGCTAGTATTTATTTATTACCATTCTCCTGAAAACTTTTGTAGGAAGTTAGTATCCTTTAATCTGGTAGTGCCAGTCTGGGGCATGTTTGCTGTGAGTCACGTGGGCGGCAACAATGGGACCCAAGAATGTGAGTCATGTACGGCTGTTGACCTTGTATGTTGCTGCCTGTCTTCTTGGAAACAAATAAGCACTATATTTTAAATAAAAACTATCGTACAGTAGAAAATTTGTCATTTAGCGTAAATGTTCACCAGACCGAAGTCAACATTAAAAGAGTATAGCTGGGGCAACATTTGTGTTTATTTTAAACTGCTTTCTCTTGTGTTTCAAGACACTGATTTGTTTACCCACGCACACATTACAAATACTCTTTTAGTCCCCATAGTAATCTGAGGGGGAGGAAAACTCTACTGTTTTCATCCAAAGAAACCTTGGGACAAAGAGATCAAATAATTTGCCGCAGGACAGGCAGCTAGTGAAAAGATCTTTTGGAACCTGAAATTAACATTTGGGTCCAAAGGTTGTGTTTCTTCACTTAAACTAAACTGCCCTCAACCGTTCCTGAGCCAAATAAGCAGTTTGTCCAGATTATGCTTTATACGTCTGTCTTTGAAAAAGCAAAATTGGAGGAAATTAAGATCCTCGATTCTGCAAGTAGTCCCAACTGGAATTTGGCATTCCTTCAGCCATTCCTTCCTCTCTTCACTTCTTCCTCCATATATAGGTCCATTCGAAAATTCCCAGTGCTATGCATGATGCCTGGTGGTAGCAGAGAGGCCAAACAAATCAACCAACCAACCAGGCACAGGTCCCCTGGGAGCTCACAGACTGGTAGGAAAGGTAAGATAGCTGAGAACTGGTAAGAAAAGTATGGATGAAGGATGGTACTGTTATTTAAAATTGTAGTCTTGGGCACCTGGGTGGCTCAGTAGGTTAAGCCGCTGCCTTTGGCTCAGGTCATGATCTCAGGGTCCTGGGATCGAGTCCTGCATCGGGCTTTCTGCTCAGCAGGGACCCTGCTTCCCCCCTCTCTCTGCCTGCCTCTCTGCCTACTTGTGATCTCTCTCTGTCAAATAAATAAATAAAATCTTTAAAATTGTAGTCTTATTATTAAAAAAATGCCTTAAGCATTTACGCCTAGGGAAAGTGTACATGAAGATGTGGTTTTATAAGGTTTTATAATTTTGCCTTATTAAGTAGGAGATGGGGTTTTTTTTCCTTCTAAAAATGTAATTTAATTCTTACTAAAGGAATATGTGCACATAATTTTAAAAAGTCAGGTGCTACTCTGTGACATATAAGAAAGTCAGCAGTTGTCTGCCCCAGCCTTCTGAAAACTTCCATTTCTGTTTCCCTTCTCCACAGCTCACAAGAAATGCTTTAAAGTTTTTAGTTTCTTTCTTTCTCTTTAAACTTTGATATTTCTATACAACACATTTCTATTACTAATTATGATTTTCAACATTTTAGAAGTCATCTAGGACTTCCCATTTCTGAAATTTTAAAAATTTTTTTTAAATTTATTTTTTATTTATTTTTAAAGATTTTTATTTATTTATTTGACAGAGAGAGATCACAAGTAGGCAGAGAGGCAGGCAGAGAGAGAGGAGGAAGCAGGTTCCCCGCCTGAGGGGAGAGAGCCCAATGCGGGGCTCGATCCCAGGACCCTGGGATCATGACCTGAGCCGAAAGCAGAGGCTTAACCCACTGAGCCACCCAGGCGCCCCCCCCATTTCTGAAATTTTATTATGTTTTCTAGACAACCATACATCCCACCCCTGTCTTCCCAACTTAGTTGTATCAGTTTTTTGTCAAATCAGTATTTTGTATTTGCTGTCATTGTGGTTATGCAGATGTTGTTCACAGCTAGAACATGCACTGTATTAGGATTTTATTTCCCACATTACACCATTTTGTATTCATTGCCTTACTTTTTGTTTACTTAGTTTTATAGCAATTACTTATCCCCAATTCATCCCCAAACGTTCTGGAAGAACGAATGTTCCCTGCAGTCAAACGTGCCTCCTAACTGATCAACTGCAGGGTCTGCCGTCTGAGCTAGACCTGCTGGGCCCAGCATTCACAGACCGAGAGGGGAGGGGACCTAAGGGTTGGTTATTTTGACATTTAAGTCTCCCCAATTATTGAATCATTTGATTAATACCCCAAATTACTGAATCATCAGACATAATACTGTTAAATCTGAGATATATGCACATGACAGATTGGCCTCATGAGAAACCTGATTAGAATTACATAAGATCAAGATTTCTCTTCTGGTATTGCCTGAAAAAAAAAAAAAAAGTGGTTTTCACGTGGCGACGGGGTGGCTCAGTCAGTTAAGTGTTTGCCTTCGGCTCAGGTGATCCGGCTCCCTGCTCAGCGGAGAGTCTGCTTCTCTCTCTGCCCCTCTCCCTGCTTGTGCTCTCTCTTTCTCAAATCAATAAATAATATCTTTTAAAAAATGGTTTTCACACGATTGCCTCAATCAGTTTTGCCAGGTGTTAGGACAGGAAAAGAAAAGGACAACCATCTCGTGTGCAGGAATTAGATTTCTCATAGCCAGGCCTCTTATAAACAGATGATATTGAACAGAAGGCTGAGACCCTCACAATCTCTCCATTTGCTTTTTTCTGGTGAGAATATTTTGTCTTTGTAGAATTTGGTTAAGGACACTTTACAGCAGAGTCACAAACTGGTGGTCCAAGGCTAAAGACAGCCTCTGAGTGGGATTGACTCAGAGATCTGTTGGTTTGGCCTACGTGGTGGTGCCTTTTTTTTTTTTTTTTTTCAATTTTAAGAATTGTTGCCAGTAATACTGTAATAAAAAGAGATAAATGAGGATAAATAATAAATAAATAAATAATAAAATAATCAATAATTATAAATAGAAGTAATAAAGATAAATAGAGTAATAAAAAGGGGGGAAATTGCATAGAACTTTTGATTTCTGAGGAAATCAAAGGCCACCCCTTTCCTAGTTGGCCACAGTGGAGAGAGCCTAGGAGGCAGAAGCGTCCCAAGAGAGGACATACATGGTCCCTTTGCTCCTTAAATCCACCATGTCCCCTTCACTCATATATGTGACCTACCTCATCTCAATAAGCTTTGGGGCAACTCACCCCCATCCAAAGTCCTGGGAGGAGAAACCCATTGAGCTTCTAGTGCCAGTGAATTTTTGGTCCCACAGACGGCATGATGATAACATCTCTTGGATGAGAGGTAGCGCAGCCTCTTAGTGGCCTAGTTGCTGGAGGGAGAATCTGTGGGGACCGTCAAATAAAGGACTGATTGCGGGCATGACTGTATCTAAAATGGCTATGATAGGGAGACCAAAAACCTGGTGCCCGTTCTTTTTTTCTTTTAAGATTTTATTTACTTATTTGACAGAGAGAGATCACACTTAGGCAGAAGGGCAGGCAGAGAGGAGGAAGCAGGCTCCCCGCTGAGCAGAGGGCCCAATGCAGGCCTTGATTCCAGGACCCTGAGATTATAACCTGAGCCTAAAGCAGAGGGTTAACCCACTGAGCCATACTGGCGCCCCCTGGTGCCCATTCTTGAAACAGGAGTCACTTTAGGGCTTTGCCAGCGGTTCCCCACCTGACATTTTTTTTTTTTTTTTTTTTTTTTTTTTTGGTGACTGGAGAGGAAGAAGAACAGATGCCCTTCTGCCAGTATATTCTCTGCAAACCTTAGTCCTTCAGCCCGTGCTGTAGGTATATGTTACCAGAAGTCGCACACCCTGCCTGTCATAGATCTCAGTTTATGTGACTGTATCCATTGAAACACAGAATGATCATAGTCACAACAACAACTAATGTTTATTGCGTGTTTTTTATGAGCTAAGCACTTTCCATTCATTAGCCCATTGGTCCTCACAACAACCCTGTGAGTCAGGTCCTCTTACTTCCTCCATTTCGCAAATAAGGGAATGAAATTTTTAGATGGGTTAAGAGAATTTCCCACCCTCACATGAGTAGTCAGCGGTGGGGCCCAGGTGTGACTACACATAATTCTGAGCACTGGATAGGGGAATAAACACACCTTTATAGCACGTATACCGCGCTGTCAAGCACATTACCTGCCGACGTTTAACCTGAATTTCAAAAGTGGAAGACTGGAAAGAGGCAACCCAGAAACAGACTCAACTCTAGAAAACAAACTGATGGTCCCCAGCGGTGAGGTGGTGTGGTGGGGGCGGGGGGATGGGTGACCTAGGTGAGGGGGCTTAAGGCGTGGGTTCGTGATGAACACTTGGTATTGCACGGACGTGTTGATTCACTATATTATACACCTGGAACTCATATTTCCCTGTATGTTAACTAACTGGAATGAAAATAAAGACTTAAAAAGCGGAAGACTGGACAATTTGACAAAATTCATACGGCTAGTAAGTGGCAGAATCTGAACCCGGAGCCAGGTTTTCAGATTCCTGGTTCTGTGTTCCTCTTCTGACAATTGCTACTGTTTCTGTGGGTCTGCTTGTTCCCAGAATGCATATTCATGTGCGGCTTTCCGGTCAGTTCATTTTCCAATTGGAAAATAAAATGTTCTCAGTCATAACAAAATAGTCACACACAAAAAAAGAAAGAAAGAAAAAAAACCCCAAGACTGAAACCTGGATATTCTGGTTAAAAATCATTTGGTGGCACGGAGCCTGAGAATATCAGGATAAGATCAATCACCATTCAAGAACCAGCTGTACTTGAGAAGAGATGATATTAGGGCAGGTTCATAAAAACTGAGGAATCTGAGACTTGAGAAGCAGGTGAATGGGCAGAAGGCCAACCTCAGAGCTCTCTGAGTAGAAAAGAGTACCAAGAACAAAATTGGGCCTCAGAAATATAAGGTGATTAAACACCATTATTTCTCACAAGCTAAAAAAAGAACAATGCTTTCCTTGTCTGACCTACATCAGGCATTCACATCCGTCAACTCATCCAAATAACGCTAGCTTGGACGAGAACTCGATCATGATGCCAGGGCCTGAATAAGGAACTGATTAAGCGTTTATTTATTAAGGTGTAAGTGTTCATATTAAGATAACCATGGACGGATTATGCTGAATGTGGTTGGAGGGTTGCTCAAGACAGAGTGGTCTAACAATGATAATAAGTACACCTTGGGTCACTTTCAGTCTGGAAGATCCCTGAAGACAGAAGAATTCTGGGGCTCATTAGTTTCTTAGAGTCATTCCAGGCCCTTCAATTCCCAAAGTATGTTCCACAGATCATCAGTTCCATGAGATACTCCTCAAAAAAGGGATTTGTGCAGGTGCCATGCAAATCTTCTTTGTGTCATTTCCATTTTTCTCCAAAGAAGATATACAGATGGCCAACAGACACATGAAAACATGCTCAAAATCACTCATCAGCAGGGAAGTAAAAATCAAAACTACAATGAGATATCACCTTACACTTTTCAGAATGGCTAAAATCAAAAACACAAGAAATAACAAGTATTGGTGAGGATGTGGAGAAGTAGGAACCTTTGTGCACTGTTGGTGGGAATGGAAGCTAGTGTAGCCACTCTGGAAAACAGTATGAATATTCCTCAAAAAATTAAAAATAGAGCTACTATATCATCCAGTAATCGCACTACCAGGTATTTGCTCAAAGACTATGAAAACATTGATTCAAGAGGATATATACATCCCTATGTTTATTGCAGCTTAATTTACAACAGTCAAATTACGGAAGAAGCCCAGTGTCTAATGATAGATGAATGGATAAAGAAGATGTATATAATGGAATATTATCCAGCCATAAAAAGGAATGAATCTTGCCTTTGCAACAACATGGATGGATCTAGAGAGTATATGCTAAGCAAAATAAGTCAGAGAAAGACACACACCGTATGATTTTACTCATATGTGGAATTTAAGAAAGAAATCAAACGAACAAAGGAAAAATGGAGACAAACCAAGAAACAGACTCTTAACTCTAGAGAACAGATTGGAAGTGGGGGAGGGAGGTAAGTGGGGAGATGGGTGAAACAGGTGAATGAGATTAAGAGTACACTCATCTTGACGAACACTGGGTAATGTAGAGAATTGCTGAATCACTATACTGTACACCCGAAATCAATATAACACTGTATATTAAATCTACTGGAATTAAAATTTGAGAAAGAGATTTGTCCTCAAGTGAGTCCAGGCACATCTATGTATTCTATTCCCCTCTTAGAGTTTATAGTGAGTGTCAGAAGCCCTGATAAATCCTATAGTTGAAAAAACTGCTTAACTTAGTATAATCTACTGTTTTCCAAACATATTTGGGAAGGTCAGCCTATTTTCTTTCACAAATTTTTATTTGCATCTCATGGAACTAGTGTTCTTTAGAACACATTTTGAGCAACTCCCTAAAACACCTGGAAGGGAGAAATTCTGCTCAGTGAGCTCATTTAGGAGGAGCAGGAGAGTGAAGAAACTGTACATTAATATGTAAGATTTTTTTCAATTGCAAAAGGTGTACCATAAGATATAAGAAATTTGTCTCTTTTCTATCCCAGATTTTATATTTTATTCTTCTTAAAAAAAAAATCTCTTTGACAGAGAGAGAGCACAAGCATGGGGAGTGGCAGGCATAAGGAAAAGTAGGCTCCCCGCAGAGTAGGAAAAGCCTGATATGGGACTCGTTCCCAGGACCCCAGGATCATGACCTGAGCCAAAGGCAGTCACTTAACCAACTGAGCCACCCAGGTGCCCCTTATGTTTTATTCTTTATGGTAACTAATATCAATACTTTCTGGCATATTCTGTCAAAAATTGTGTGTGTGTGTGTGTTTCAGGAGTATTTTATACATACCATTTTCTTCCTGTTTTTTTAATTCAATAGTTTAGTGAATCTTTTCATATCAGCATATAAAAATTGGCTTCATTATCTTTAATGGCTACATAGGTGTCCATTGTAAGGATACACCCCAATTTCTTTAACCACTTACCTGTTGATAGAGGTATAGGTTTTTGGGGAGGTTTTCTCCTAAGAAAATTTAAACTTCAAAATAGAGACTAACACCTGTGGGCTGATTCTAGGCTGAGAAGGACTAAGCCCTCAGGTCCTTTTTGGTCTTGGCTGGCCAAGCCAGGACTGTGTGTCTTAGTATGTTCAGTCAATCTACCAAGAAGGGGCCACATTTTGTTGGCATATTTTCTTCTAAAGCATTTGCTTTGCTTTGTGGGTTCAGTGGGCTTAGGAATCCTACTTCAGGCATGAAATAAGGTGCCCACCAGATGTACAGAGTAGCCTTTATTTGGGGGCTGTTTTCAGCATTTTGCTCAGCTCTATCAGTTACCTCACTTTTATGAGGATTCTCTCTCTCATGGTCCCTCACTCTATGTGGTGTCTTCGTCACAAGCCTGATGAGTGAAGAGGAGGCAACTTCTGCTCTCATGTCTATGTTCTTTTTTCTTGTCAAGTAATGGGAACATGTTGCAACGGGCTCTGTCACTAAAGCAAAACCAGCCAAACCCATTCTGGAAAGTAGAAAACAAAAGTACTTCCTCATAGAAAGTCAATGAAAGCGGCAAGTTTTCTGAGCCAAAATTCAAACTCAGGGATCAAAAGCAGAGTTCTGTTTGGCAGAAGTGTTTGGCTTTAGGTATCTGTAATCTTCAGATCAGTGACCCAGCATGGACTTTTCTCCCCAAGTCCTTTGGAACTCCGAAATTTTCCGGGCTAGTCTGGCCCTTCATGTTCACTGCTGACCAGGGGAAGTCTACAGGAAAGTCCTCCTTCAGCTGATCCTGACTCAGGTTCTAAGGACTTGAAAAAAACCTGCTTCATTTGGAGAAAGCATGGGATTTCCTAATCATTCATGGTCACACATCCCATGTTGGGGCAAGGGCATGGAGAGCCATTTTGGGGGGAAAGTTCTCTTCAATGGAGTATGCACATCAGTCTTCCTTTTCCAGGTTTCCACTTCACACTAATCATATCTGATAGGTGATACACCTGGGCAACATAGCAGAAGCAAAGGCAAACCGCTGTCAAAGAATGACCCCACAGCCCAGGCCATGTAGAATTCCCACAGAAAAGAACAAACTTTCCTGAAGAGTTTATAATACAAATTTACAAAACACTAAAGGAAATGATCCTTTGTCCATGAGAGTTAGTAGATAAGATAAAGAGGATTATTAGCTCCCTCAAAACTTGATATGACAATAATCATAAAATACCGTAAATACATTAGACTTTAGTGAGTGAAAGAGACAAAAAGAAACAAATGCAGAAGAAAAGAAAAGCAATCTTTAAAAGGAACCAAACAGAACTTCTTGAAATGAAAACATAAATGAGGTGCATAAACAACGAATTTTGGAACACTGAGGAATAATAAAATTAAATAAAATCACAAAATTCATCATGGAAAGATTAAGAGATACAGAAATGAGAGAATGGTTAAAGACATAAAGAAAAAAAGTGAGAGAGTTGGGCATATTTGCATACATAATAGAAGTTATAAAAGGAGAAAACAGACTGGGGAAAGGCAAAGTAATGCAGTGGAGAATTTTCCAGAATTGGTAAAAATTCTGAATCTTTAAGTTCTGATAAACGATGAATCCTGAGCACTACAAATAAACCTTAGTTTCATTGTAGTGAATAACTCTTAGTCATATTGTAGTGAAATTTCAGGGGAAAAGAAAGAGAAACTCATTTTGTTATTGTTGGTTTTAAAATTTCAGTATAGCTGACATGCAATGTTACACTAGTTTCAGTATATGACGTACTGATTCAGCTTCTCTATAGGTTATGCTAATTCTCAACCACAAGGGTGGCTTCCATGTGTCACAGCACAACAACAACTATTACAGTACCATTAGACTACGTTCCCTATATATACATGCTGTACCTTTTGTTCCCGTGACTTATTCATTCCATAACTGGAAGCCTGTATCTCCCTCTCCCCTTCATGCATTTTGTCTGTCCCCTGCCCTTCCCTCTGGCATCCATCAGTTTGTCCTCTGTATTTGTAAGTCTGATTCTGCTTTTTATTTATTCATTCATTCATTATGTTTTTTAAGATTCTACATTTGAGTGAAATTATATGGTATTTGTCTTTCTCGGTCTGACTTATTTCACTTAGCATAATAACTTCTAGGTCTGCCCCTGTCGTTAAAAACAGACAAGATCTCATCCTTGCTTTATGGCTGAAAATTTCTGTGTGTGTGCGTGTGTGTGTGCGCGCGCGCGCGTGCTACATAAAGAAACTCTTAGTAGTAATCAGAGGAATTCAGATGAGGAACAACAATTAGACAAGCAACAGACTTGTCAACAGCAACAAGAGACACTGGGATGACACCTGCAAAATGCCAAGCAAAACCAATCATCAACCTAAAATTTATCAGCCAATCATTGAAACTTGAGAGCGAAATAAAGACAAACTCAGACAAAGACTGAGAAAGTTTATCCCTCATACACGCTTCCTCAAATTTCCCAAAGAAAGCTTTCTTACTGCGCAAAAAAGGAAACTGCACCTAAAAGAGGTGCATGCATGTAGGAATAATTAGCAAATAAACCGATAAATGATAGCAAATTTAAGCAAGTGATCACTATTAAAAACACCAATAATAAAAATAATGAGGGTAGAATTAAAATGTCAGGCAATAATGACGCGTGAGCTGGAATGGTTGATTACGGTCAGGATTTTAAAAAGTTTTCCTGTTGATCCGAAGGAAAGAGATGTTGACTCACTTTAAACTTTGTTAACTCAAGAATACACATTTGTACATTTTAAAAACGTCCAAAACTGTAGCATATAGTCTTCCAGGCAACAGTAGTAAAGGCTCAAAAGCCTATGTGAGAATAATTCGAGCACGGTGAAGGAAAAACCGGGATTTGACTCTAATCCCTGCTCCACCACACACTCGCCTGTGGGCAAGGGGCTTGATGGTACTAAGCCTTCATTTCCTCATCTGTAAAATAAGAACAACTCCTTTACCTCATGGATGTTTCCAGAATTAAAGAGCATCAAATAAAACCTTTTTTTTTTTTTTAAAGCGGGGGGGGGCCCTGGTGGCTCAGCGGGTTAAGCCCCTGCCTTCCGCTAGCGTCATGATCTCGCGGTCTTGGGATCGAGCCCCGATGCATTGGGCTCTCTGCTTAGCGGGGAGCCTGTTTCCCCCTCTCTCCATCTGCCTGCTTGTGATCTCTCTCTCTCTCTCTCTCTGTCAAATAAATTAATAAAATCTTAAAAAAAAAAAAGAATTAAAGAGTGTCTGGGTATAGTGTGTGCTCAATAAATGTTATCCCTTTCCTTGTCTTTTTTCCTCATCACATTGCCATACTTGAAGGGAAGGCATTTCCTGCGCTGGGCCTTCTCACACCCTCCTGCCAGCTGAAGGCCCAGGGCAGGGGTCCACACATCCCGCCATGTTCAGCGCTTCCTCATTTTCATAGTTAGAAGAGGGCACTGTCTTAAAGTAACAGAATGCCCCCACACACACCAGAGGTATAAGTCAATGAGAAGCTGAGAACCAAACATAAATCATAAGTAAATCATAGGAATCAGGTGAGACCGATTGTGCAAGTTCTCTCTGATGCCCTCCTGTGGTGGCAAAAGCACTTGAAAGACTTCTGTGAGCATGTGGGTCTCCGTTTCCTCATCCGAAAGACACAGGGGCAGGATGACAGATGCCACTTCATTTCTAAGGCAGTGCACGAGAGCCTGAGGACAGAGATTCTCCCACTGCTCCCACAGACATGCCATTTGTGGCCAGAGTCTGCCAGGCACTGCTGATGGCAGAGGCTTCTGTCCTATCAGCTATGGGAAGACTGACAGCTCAAGCTCAGTGAGACCCTCATCCTGGACATCCTGGCTTGGAGTGGGGCAGGTCTCTGCAAAGCAATGAGCCAGACCAAGCAAGGAGGAATCAGAGGAAGGGCAAGTGACTGCTGAGTCGGAAAGCAAGAGAGAGGAGTTACGATTTCTCTTTATGACCATTGGCCTGTCAGTCCTTTGCTCTGAACCACAAGGTGGTCTCAAGGAGAGCCCAAGAAATAGAAGCACTAGAAGGAACACAGTGTAATGCATGGTCAATGTGTTCATGGGGGACATGAAGATATAACTGAACCACCTCAGAACCCACATGTGACAAGAGGTTTGGATGTGTTTGTAGGTACTGAAGTGGCCCATAAACTCTATGCTAACAGGTCTCCTATAACGTTTCCCTGCCCTGATCATGTCTGTTCCATATAATCGTCTTTTGATGCCTTCACTGTCTAATATATTTTACACTATAAAATTAATAAGGTTCTCTTGGGCTTTCCCAGGAAAGGAGTTAATTCCCACTAAGCAATGGCACATCAGGAATAACTAACGTCCAATATCAAGCCCAGCTCTAGCATTCATAAGCTGGGTGACTTGGGCGAACCTCTTAATTATGTCACACCTGTTTCTCCACCTGGCAAAATGGAGTTGATCTCTCTTTCTCCCCCCACCCCACCTTCCAGGAAAGATATAAATATAAAAATAAACAAGAATCTATATGAGATTTGCAACAACGTGGGTGGATCTAGAGACTATAATGCTAGGCAAAGTCAGTCAGAGAAAGACAAATACTACATGATGTTGCTCATATGTGGAATTTAAGAAACAAAACAGACAAAGAAAAAAAAAAGAGAGACAAACCAAAAAACAGACTCTTAACACTAGACTGATGGTTGTTACCAGAAGGATGGTGGGCGGGGGGATGGATGAAGTAGGTGATGAGGACTACGGGCACACTTGTCGTGAAGAGCACTGAGGACTATACAGAATAGTTGAATCGCTGTGTGGTGCACTTGAAACAAATATAACACGGTATGTTAATGATACTGGAACTAAAACAAGAAAGAATATATATGAGAGAGCATTCTATGCCTCTTGGAGGAATGCACAGTGGAAACCAAGGGCAAGTGAATGTTTAGGGCAGGGCACCTGGGATCCACACTGATTTAAAGGACACGAGATTGCATCGGCCCGTGCCTCAGTTTCCCCGTCAATTAAGAAGGGCAAGCAGCATCTATCTCAGAGCTGTCCTACTAGTACCTGGGGATTCTAAATTCCTAGCAGTCCAAAATGTGCAGAATTATGCCCTGCAAAGCACTTGTTTTGAGAACTAGCTTATTTGTTATATAGATTTTTATTTATTTGTTTGACAGAGATCACAAGTAGGCAGAGAGGCAGGCGGGGGGCGGGGCGGGGGGGGGAGCAGGCTCTCCACTGAGCAAAGAGCCCGAGGTGGGGCTCCATCCCAAGACTCTGAGATCGTGACCTGAGAGGTAGGCAGAGACTTAACCCACTGAGCCACCCAGGCGCCCCAAGAACTGGGTTATTTTAAGAATTTTCCCATTTTACTGTAAATGCTAATCATATATTCTTTTATTTCAAAAGCTTTCTAATCTGCACTCCCCCCACTCCAAGATCTGAGCACACTTTGTAATAATAATTTTAAAGCCACAGAATTTCTGTAGTCAGCATATCTGAGATCTCTTCAAGACAGAATGACCAACTCAGTGACTCTGGCAAGGTGGGGAGTTGCAAGGTTGGTCATGTAGTCGTGGAGGAAGGCAAGAGCAGTTTCAGAAAACACTGTGGGGTCTGACATTCCTCACGTCCCGTCCACCCTACTTCCGCCCTCTCTCCTGCGCGGCCCATTCCCCGATGCCCTCCATATCCTATGTCCTGGGTCTCTGCTCATCCTGTCTCCCTTCGGGGCACAGATCAAGGCTATAGCAAGTATTTACATTTTTTCTTTCTTAGAGATGCCAAAAGGTAGATCTCTAATGTGCAAGCTTGACAGAGTGAGACAAGAATTTAGAGTCTTTCTCAATACCCAAGTAGATAATTACCCACTCATAAATCCAGCCCCGGAAGGACACCGTTCGGCCGCGGGAAGAAATATGGCTGCTTGTTCACTTCAGCATCTTCAGCAGGGCGAATGCTATGTCAGAGAATCTCTCCTCTATGTCACTTCTCTATAGAATAGGGAGGAGTGAACACAGCTACTGCAAGGAATGACTAGAGATTCTGGGACGTAACAGCCCCTGAAAGACATTTTAATTGAACACCCCTTTGGGGGGGTCCCAGTCATGTACGTGCAGAGTTCTGTGGCAGATGTTGGTGGAAAGGAGCCTACAAGATGTCCGGAGGGAGACAAAGCAGTTCTTTCAGACACTACGAAAACTCTCAAGTGGAAGAGGGGAAGGCACGAGGACTGGGACAGGGAGCCAACATTTAATGAGTGTTTCGTACATTGGGAAATTTCCATGGAGTGGATGTGTAATGTGCAGCTTGAAATCCCCAGGCCACAAGCCATGAGCAGGGGACTGAGCAGTCCCCTGTGCTCTACCTTCCCCTCCTATCTGTTGGCTCCCACGGAGCTGTCTTTTCTGCTTCAGACAGCTTTGGGGTACAACTCATGGTCTGGTCTTATCAGGTGCTCATCAGCTAAACTGAAATGCCCACGAGCCAAAGAGAGCTCATGCACAGTTCCAAGCTATGGAGATGTTAAAGTAGAGAGAGTTGGATTTACTATCTATCAGGGACACCGGGGAAGGAATTCCAGCAGTAGATGGGAAGTGTAGACTCTAGAATTAGAAGGGATCCCAGTTCAGTGCTTTCCTGGTTTGGCCCAGTTGCTTCATCTCTTTGAACCCTCATCTCTCCAACTGTTTATGAGTGTTAATAAAGCCTTCCTACTGTAGCTATTGTAGGGTTAAACAGACGTATATAAAAAGCTAACATATGGGAGGTACTTAATACATGCTCTCTCCCTACCTTTACAGCTCAAGTCTTCAAAACCTCTTCTACGTATCAGGGAAGATACATTACAAACCAAGCAAAGGCAAAAAAGCCTACTTATCCCATGACTACAAGCCCAAATTAGAGCTAATTCATTGGCTTATGACTTAATCATTGCTGTTTTTAGTTGTAGTTTACAGAGAATTTTTCATGGACTTCAATGGTAATGATAAGTGGGCCTCATCGGTCATTTACGCCGTGGTGTAAATGAGTTTAAGATGCTTCTCCTAAGAGCAGGTTTTGTGAGGAGGGGGGAAAATGGCACCAGACTCCCAACATCTGGGGGCAAACCATATCTGAAGTACTGGTGTGTCCCGTATATCCATTTTTATGTTCCCTTTTGCCCATGGATTATCAACGTGAAAAGCTTTTTACTATACAGAAGCATACTAAGCATACCAACAATGACTTTCGTTAATAGTTGAGCAAAACCACGAAGACTAATTGGTTAAAAAAAATATATTGTGTTTGTGCAAAAATGCCTTGTTTATATACCCCTCAAGCCTCGATAAAAAGATTATGATAATCAGGGACGCCTGGGTGGCTCAGTTGGTTAAGCAGCTGCCTTCGGCTCAGGTCATGATCCCAGCGTCCTGGGATCGAGTCCCACATCGGGCTCCTTGCTCGGCAGGGAGCCTGCTTCTCCCTCTGCCTCTGCCTGCCATTCTGTCTGCCTGTGCTCGCTCTCTCTCCCCCCCCTCTCTCTCTCTGATAAATAAATAAAACCTTAAAAAAAAAGATTATAATCACAATTATGGATTCCATCAGAGGTTGCCTTAAAAAGTAAATGTGCAATGTAGGTGGAAATGAAACATTTAGGCAATTATTTTCTTTCACCAGAAGATACAAAGTTTTATTTTCAACATATAATATGAAGATATTTCTTTAGCTCCCACCTTGAATACTAGAGGAAGATATGCTACTACTTATATGAGTAGAATGGTGAACATCTGAAAGCAACTTTTATTTACTCAACACAGAGGGGATAGAATTACGAAATAGCTTCTCAGAGATCACGACCTGAGCCAAAGGCAGACGCTTAACTATCTGAGCCACGCAGGTCCAGAAACAGCTTCTTATTAAGAAATAAAGGAGGTTTTAGCTTTTTCAAATTGCAAAATGGGTGTTTAGTTCACTTCCTCCTGTGTTTTCTGCAGGGCCCTGCAGATTATAACTGAATTTGCTTTACTTCTCTGTACCTCAGGTCACTAAAGAGCTGAATCCACTCTTCTCACTGGGACCAAATTGTCAATTAACATGACCCCAGCATTCCTGTCTCACTGAGGGTGATGTTCCAGAAAGCACTGAGTAAGATCAGAAGAATCATGGGCTTTTATTTTCTCTCTTTTCCTTCAAACTACTCACTTTATCCACATTCCTAACTCAGGTAAGTGAGGATAGTCAAGAAGGAGTTGTCCATATGCCTTGAAAATACTCAAGTGAATCCAGTAAAAAGAGAATCTCAGAGACCAGGAAACTTAAGACTCTCTCTCAATTTACATGAGTTCAAATGTTTGAGTTCACACTTGTTTCTTGCTCTTAGGCTTATCCCCTAAATTATAATGTATTTATACCAAGTAAAGAACTTTTTTTTTTAAGATATAGCTGACATATAACATTATAGTAGCTTCAGGTATACAACATAATGATTCAATATTTATATATATTTCAAAATGATCACCACAGTGTGTCTAATTAACACTTATCACCACATAGTTACACATTCCTTTCTCCTGATAACAACCTTTAAAGACCTATTCTCTTAGGAACTTTCTTTTCTTTTTTTTTTTTTTTAAGATTATTCATCATTTGACAGAGAGAGACAGCAAGAGAGAAGGATCACAAGCAGGGGGAGTGGGAGAGGGAGAAGCAGGCTTCCTGTTGAGCAGGGAGCCCAATGAGGGGCTTAATCCCAGGACCCTGGAATCATGACCTGAGCTGAAGGCAGATCTTAATGACTGAGCCACCCAGGAGCCCCTATCTTAGGAACTTTCAAATATACAATGTTACTAACTGTAGTCACCATGCTGTACATTACCAGAGAACTTTTAAAGTAAAAAATTTATGGACAACTCTCTATAACTTTAAGAAAAATGAAATTCTTAATGCCTAAAGTAGGGAATCTTTGAGCAGGGTATTTGTGGGTTTTTTTTTTTTTAAGAGCTAGTTAAAGTCGGTAGTTGTTGCATATGAGAATAATTGAACATTTCATTTTTTGCTCACAAATGGTCTGGCTCCAACTAAAAGCTCAGCGTCCAAAGAATACGATGATGTGCAGTAGGACGGAAGCCTAGAGCCCATGCCACTTTAGTAGACTGTCCAGTCTTCTGTTAATAGCAGCACAATTTCCTGGCCAAGATCCTTGAATGGTTCTTAGAATCAGTCCTTCCTTTGTATATAGATCTGTCTCGTTAAAGACCTTAGGGATTGGCTTAAGGTAAACAGAGGGGGGGAAATCACGTGAGACCAAATCTGGAGGGTTGCAGAAAACATATTTCTATCTAGGGAAATTTCTGACTAAAAGTCAAGTGCTCTGACAACACAGTCCTTTGCTAAGCATTTGTACTACTGAGTTGTTTCTTGCCATTCATATTTATTGACGGCCGATCCTTATTTCAAGGGACTGAGTCACCTCAGTGTTTGTGGGAAACAAACAAGGTATACATCAGTTAATCAATGAGAAAAGTTTCTATCGACTGGCTTTCTATCAAAGCCAGCTCAGAGTCTGAGTAAATCTCTGAAATGAAGAAAGTAGTTGACTCCCCTTCTTCCACCCCCACCAACTCTTGTGAATAAATGAAATGAGTAAATGGAAACATAACCTGTGGCCAGTAAATAGCCCAAAATAGCCTGGAAGTAATGTGCTCTTGCCTGGAAAAGATGACTCTCGTGACAAACTTAAAGAAAACAAAACATCCGCCACCGGCTGCGAAGGAGAGGCATAATTGGGTCAAAATCCAGGAAATACTTACGATCATTATGAAGGTGCCCAAGAACTCAGAGATGGTTTCTTTAGCTAAGCTGCTCTTCAAGACCAGCCTTTGCTTGAAGCTTTTCCCCTTTCTTCCCTTCCCAGGCTGCATCGTGAGGTTTCTCCAAGGATCACTCTCTCCACCAGGACCCGCTTCTTCTGGTCCTTACTTCACTCGCACGTGAAAATGGAAGTTTTGACAACTGCTCACAGATTCCTGGAGATGTCTGGTGAGATTCTCTGACTGTGCAAACGCTGTCCCAATTAGAGCCCGTGACTTAATCCTCTTCTGGTGAAATTGTCATCCCCTGTCCACGGCTGTTTACCTGACTTAGCAAGTTAGAATCTGAAATCCCCAAAAACGATTCTTTCTGTGCCTGATAGATTAATCATTACCTTTATTCTCAAGGTATTTTTTTTCTCTGTTGGTTTTTGTTGTTTTGTTTTGTTTTGTTTTTAAGAGATGAGAAAAGAGATGTTGTGCTCGCTGTATTGCCAAACCACAGCGATGGGCTCTGGTCCAGAAGAGATTTGCATGTTACACAATTGCAGGCTTCTGGTTTTTTTTTTTTCCCCCTATTCAGAAGTGGGTGGTTGGGGAGTAGTTTGGGATTATCAAATCAGGTATACATACATCCCGTGTAAACATTCTCTTCTGAAGGAACTTTTCATACACGTTGGAGAATATGGAGAAAATACAGATGTGGTGTTCTGCAAGATAAAATCACTCTTGTTTCCTTCCAATATCATTTCAGTGATTTAAATGATCCCTCCCTAAGGGGAGGGGGTGGTAAAAACAATTGTATCCATTCTAGAGATGGAGAAATTAACATAAAAAGAAACCACTGCAAGTTTCACATTGCAAGACTTTAGGACAGGATGGCTCTCCTCCTTGATTACTGTAGCTGGGTTTCATCTACTGGGGACATACCGGGATCCAAGAATCAAAATGACGGAGAGAGCAACTTGTTGACTCTTCTAAAGAAGGATTCCAGTTTGAGAACCAAGGTGCTCCCCTTCATTTTCCATGAAATATTTAAGCAAAATACATAAAAGGTAAACTTGAAACCACACAGCTTGAAGATCAGAGAGACACCCCAGTTAAATAAGAAAGGGATTAAACACACAGAAACAAGGCTTCTAGGTTATATCATTTAAGTGTGATGAATTAACATCCTTGCAGACAACAGGCTGTTTAGGACTAGCATTCTGCCATGTCAACTTTCTAGCCTTGCTTCTCAAAACAAGTTTGTCTGAAGAACGAGAATCCAGCAGTTGTTTCTGAATACCAAGCCAGTTTCATGGAATTAGTACCCATGCTCTGTGCTTCCTCCCAGTCCCCCCACAGAGAAGCCAGTTCTGTTTCAGGCCTTCCCCTCCCTTTGCAGGAGGCCTACAGTCATTTCCAGCTGAGGAGGCAGGAAGGGAGGAGAGATCTAGAAAAAACAGCTATTGAGAGCCTAAGTACAGAGGAGATACCTAATCTATAGGTAAAATACAGAGTTGAAGCCTAAAGAAATTAGAGCTTTCCGGAGGGCACGCCATTGTAGAGCCAGGACAAGGATGCAGCGTTTCGGCTTTAACTCTTGGTTAAGTTATCATGGATACCTTTGTCTAGAAGAATCCCTATTCCCAAGTCCCAGTGGACGGACCAGAGGAACAGGACTTTACAGCTATGATGAATAAACACCACACAAGGGTGTTCTTTGGTCTCTTCGTTCACTCATCTAACAAATATTTATGGCATACTTATGTGCCAAGCACGGCACTTACCAAAGCACACACTGTTCTTGCCCTTTACAGAACTCGGAGTCTAGTGAGGGAAGTAGGTATAGTGAAATAAATCACACATGCAGGAATATGATAATCGCAACAGAGATGTACGCTATAAAGATGGAAGACACATTTCTATGAGCAAATAAAAGAGGGGGATTTCACCTCAGTAGATATCTCTGATGGCTTCTCCGGGGAGATCATGTCCGTTCTGAGATCAGAAGGAAGTGTAGGGTTTAACTGCATGAAGTGGGAAGGAAGTGCACATCCAATGGCCTTGGGGAGTGGAGGTGGGAACAGCATGATGCCTGTCCAAGAACAAAAGAAACCTACTGCTGGACGCCCAGAGACAGTGAAGGAACACGGTGCAAAATGAGCCCGGAGCCATGGGTGGGAGTCAGACCACACATACGGAGCCTATAAATCATATTCAGGCTAAAAGCAACAAGAACATGACACTACCAAATTTGAGTTAAAAAAAAAAATTGGGGGCGCCTGGGTTGCTCAGTGGGTTAAAGCCTCTGCTTTCGGCTCAGGTCGTGATCCCAGGGTCCTGGGATCGAGCCCCACGTCGGGGCTCTCTGCTCAGCAGGGAGCCTGCTTCCTCCTCTCTCTCTGTCTGCCTCTCTGCCTACTTGTGATCTCTGTCTTTCAAATGAATAAATAAATCTTTGAAAAAAAAAATTGTCCTGGCTGTGAGGTGGAATGGAGATTGGAGAGCGCCTAAAGCAAGCATAGGTAGACCCATTGGGGGATATTACAGAATTCCAGGACGCACCCATTGGGGGATATTATGGACTTCCAGGACTGGGTGGCTTTGACAATGGAGAGAAATGCAAGGATTCAAGAGTTCTTTATATCTTAAAATTGGAAGAACTTGAAAGTTTGGCTATGGAAGGTGAGGAGAGTGACTCAGCAAAATTGATTTCTGGGAAGGAGGTGCTAAGTACTGGGAGAGAAAATACCCAGAGAGGACCAGGACTGCTGCAGCAGACCATGACATCTGTATGGGCAGATCAAGCCTCAGGGGCTCTCTGGTGCTTCAGAGAGAAGCCAGTGCGTAGGAAGGGATGTGGTATTAGAGTCAGAGGAGAGGTCTGCGTGCTCATAGACGTGATAATTGAAGCCAAGAATAAAGGTTAGCTTGCCTGAGGGCAGAATTTGAAGAAAGCAGAGGTTGAATTTGCAGTATTGGACATCCCATGCTCATGTGGAGAATGAAATCCTTGTTAATTGATTTATTCTGCTTCCAGATGACAGCACACTCTCACCTGCCTCACCATGAACAACTTCTTGACAAGCGTAACTCACACTCTCCTTTGCACCCTCACACCAAAGTTCCTATTGGAAATATAGGGGCACTTAGTTTCATTCATTCATCCATCCATCCATCCATCCATCCATCCATCCATCCATCCATTCCTTCATTCACTTACTCATTTAGAAAAAACTTTCATTGAGTATATACCATGTGTCAGATATAGGGGACTCAAAAATTAGGAAAACAGATGTCTAGTGCTAAAGCATTATTATAATCTAAGTGACAAAGACTTCCAAGTGAATACATCATATAGTAAGATAGAAGCACATGGAAAACACTGAACTAAAATTCCCCTTATCCCCACATGGACGTCTGAGAGATCACCGTACATTGCCAACATATTGACTCGTGCTGCCACCAAGAATTCTAGAACCATGCTCCCCTAGATGCAGTGCCATGCTGATTCTCCAGGGCCAGGCTACCCATTTCCTCCTGATTCTGTCACTCCATGACACCAACGTTCTCTTCTTCTCTGTCTGGTTGGACCTTGAGTAACCGTCTCTTCCTCCATTCATGGGATTCAGCAAGTCTGGTGTTCATCAGAAGAACTATATCACACTCTGACCTCATTTCCTCAACCTCTTCTACTTGGCCAATTCTATTTCCACTCTAGTTAAGAAGCCCCTTTGATGGCCATTGTTGGGATGTGTCACCATCTCCTCTTTGAGAATCTTTCACAACATGGCACATCTCACTGACTAAAACTTCCACTTCTCACTTTTCACTACTCTTTCGCAAATGTGCTACACATCCTTCTCATAAATTTCAGTCTCTCATTTCCCTCCTCTCCACCCAGTTCTTAACCTCATGATCCTCCAGGTTAACGATGTGCTTACTAGTATCTCGGGATCCACTGACACTGATTTCATTCCCCATCTAGGTTGCTAAAGCCTAACTCTGAGTATACCTAGCCACCTGTTTCTCTCAAATACTCTCTTCCCGGCATGTTGAATGATGCTGGAGAATATCATATTGACATATTGATTTTGGAGGCAAAGACGGTTACTCTAGATCATGAGAGCATGGTTCTAGAACTCTTGGTGGCAAAACGAGTCAATATGTTGGCAATGTACAGTGACTCAGATGTCCATGTGGGGATAGGTTCAGTGCTATTTTAGTTCAGTGCTTTCCATATGCTTCTGTTTTACTATATGATATTCATTTGGAAATCTTTGTCTCTTAGACTATATAATGCCTTAGCACTAGACATCTGTTTCAGATCATTGTGATCTAGCATCAGCAGTAGGTGCATATTCTTAGTAAACCATTTATTTCAAAGGTTCTGGACTCTTGTGTGCATTAAGATCACTCACCTTCAGAGATAATGATTTAGCAAATGCGGTATGGAGTTCAGGGATCTCATAAGCATATACCCGATGACTCAGATACCATGCTATATTTCATTTTATGCAGCATCAATACATTTTCTATGCCCCTCCAGAGAGCTGTCCCAAACCTCTTGCTCAGCTGATATACTTTTCTCTGAATCCATTGGGGAAAAACATGGGTTCATTAGCTATAGTAGCTTTTGTGCCTCTCCTACTCAAAAAAAAATGCCCTAATTTTATCTGTGTCGTCCTCCTTTTCTTTCCTTCTTTCTAAGCCTAGCCCTGATGCTACTGTACTGTTCTAGCCCCTCTAGGATCTCCGCTGATTAATAATCTCCTCACACTTTCAATCTCTTTCCTCCGTTGATTTCTTTCCCAGTGCTGACAAGCAACTTCAGGTTTTACCTGTCCTGAAAAATATTCCTTTAGAGTTGTTCCACTTCAAATTCCTTGTTTTATCATTTGGGCCATTACAACAAGACTGAAATTAAGGTGTCAGTGTGGTTGGGTTTGGGTGAGGGCACACTTCCTGGTTTGTAGATAGCCATCTTCTCGCTGTATCTTCATGGGGCTGGGAGACCTCCTATCTATTTATTGCCTGTTAAGGACACCAGTCCCATGATGGGGACTGTGGTCTCAAGACTTCATTCAAAATCAGTTTCCTCCCAAGGGCCCCACCTCTGAATCTTAGCACATTGGGGATTAGGGCCTTAAACATACGAATTTGGGGGAAAACATAAATAAGCAATTCTGGGCAACCATTTCACTGGTTTTCTCCACATTCTTTCTTTTCTATTTGGGGAGAAAATAGCCAGCATAAAATCATATTACATTGAAAAAAATAAAACTAATTCAGAAATATTTAAATTAAAACATAAAAACCTCCCCTAATTCTAGCCGTCAGAGATAACCACTGTTAACAGGCTGGAATATATATCTGCAGAATTCTTTTTCAGTAGATCTATATAAATACTTTTTCCCTTGATATTAGGTTAGTGGATTTTTAAAATTAATTTATTTATTTTCAGCATAACAGTATTCATTATTTTTTCACCACACCCAGTGCTCCATGCAATCCCTGCCCTCTATAATACCCACCACCTGGTACCCCAACCTCCCACCCCCCTGCTACTTCAAACCCCTCAGATTGTTTTTCAGAGTCTATAGTCTCTCATGATTCACCTCCCCTTCCAATTTACTCTGTTTATCTTTCAATGCGAATGTACAACTCCCAATAGGGGGCTTGAACACAGGACCCTGAGATCAATACCTGAGCTGAGATCAAGAGTCAGATGCTTAATTGACTGAGCCACCCAGGCACCCCTGTATAACTCATTTTTTAATGACTGCATAACATTCCATTGTACAAATATGCCATAATTTAACCAGCTCCTTTTGATAGACAGTTGTTTCTAACTTTCCACCATTAAATTAACATTCTTCTGTATCTACTTACTTACCTCTTGGCACAACTTCCTTGAAATTGAATTATTTACTTATCAAAGAATATGCATCTATCAAGTGCTTTAAAGTACCTATTGCTCCCATTCTTTTCAATATTGGTTAATATAAATTTTTTCAATGTTCCCCTGATATAACAGCTAAAAAATAATATTGTTTTAATATGCATTTCTTTGGTTAACGGTGAGGTTGAACATCTTTCCTGTGTTAGCTATTTGTATTTATTCATTTATGGATTTCATGTTATTGTACTCTATCAATTTTTAATACAATGATTAATTTTTAATTTATTTTTTTGTCACTCTTTACAATATAGGATATAAATCTTTTATCTGTTATATGTGGCAAATTGTTTTCCAGTTAATCATTTATTTTTAACTTATGATGGTATATGGCTGCCACATAGAAATTTAGAAAATTTATGTACTCAAGCCTATAAGCCTTTTTCTATATGGTTTCCAATGTTGTTATTTATTCTAAGAAAGACCTGATCAATGCCAAAATTACAAAAGTATCAAATTTTGTCCTATATTTTTTCCAATATTTTCATAATTTTTCTTTTTATACTTAAATTTTAAATTTTTCTAGAATATGATATATAGCATAAGGTAGGACTCTAATATATTTCCCAATTATTTTGACATGTTTTCCAACACTATTTGATTTGAAATTCCATCTATCTTACATAAAAAATTCCCCAACATAAAATTGTGATTTTTTAAATTACTCTAGTCCTGCTGTACTTTTTGATGTCTTTCTGCTTAGAGTAGGTAAACTCCTCATTATTATTTTCAAATATTTATTTGCTACGTGAATTTTGAATTATTTTTTAAGTTCCTTCTCTTCCCAACTGTAATGAATGGGAAAGCATTAACTTTATAAATTATAATATGAATTTTCCCATTCAGATATATTATTCCCATCTCTCCATTTATTCAAGTCTTTTTTGTTCTCCAGTAAAATTACATTGCACCCATTCTCCATTGGGTCTTGCAAATTCTTAAGTTTATTTGATATTTGGTTGTATTTATTTTTGGAGTTAGGAAAGAATCCCTTATTTTATTCTGTTTTCAAGCTGACTATTACAAGCAAAAGTCTATTTCTATATACATATATCTATTAACTGTTCATCCTAATGAACTTTCTTATAGTTTCACACAAGATTCTAGTTGATATTATAGTGAAAATTACTGATTGTCTACTTGTCATCTATTAAATCCTCCTTCTATATGTGCTACTGAAGTGAGCACGAATAAATTCTCCTTCTAATAGTACCAGATTTTCATTTGGATCTCTACCCTTTATTCTACACAATTATAGGCTTTGGGTGTAAGATCAATTAACCCAGGTTTAAGGGTAAGCACTGATTAGTCTAAACCTATCAGAATCATTCCCCGGCCCCTCTCCCCCGCCCAAAAAAAAATGCCTGGTTCAGGAATAAAAATGTGATTGAATTTGAGCCTATTGAAGAAGAAGCTTTCTAGGGTTTTGCAAAGGAATTCCTCAATTCTTTGAAAGCTCAGACATAGACAGGGAAGCTTCTAGCCTCAATTATTACAGATACTCGTCCTATAGCCTTGGAGGAAATTAGACTTCTAATTAAGCTAGTAGAATATAATATGAACTATAAATAACCATCATTTACTCTTTTCCTTTTTAATATTCCTATTTGTTTTTTTTTCCTTGCCTTATTGTATGGGCAGAAATCACTATAAAAATGTTGAATCATAATAATGAAAACAGACACTTGTATTGTTTCTAAATTTGAAGACAATGTTTTTATTATACCATTCATTAAGTTTTATATTTCCCATTTATCATACTAAGACTTTTTGAAAATTTACTAAGAAATGTTATTTAAAAAGAGGAATGGATATTGGGTTTTATCAAATGTCTTTTGAATATTTAATGAGGATAGTGCATTTAAAAAATTATTCTGTTAATCATTATGTAGTTAATTAATTATGCTGTATTTTAATGTTCTACTGTTAAAATACCTTGCATTCCTGAAAAGACCCTATTTGGTCATGATACACATATACAGATACTGCTAAATATAATCTTCCAATATTTAGTTTTTTATTTTTTGGTTTGGATATTTACCATTAAAATTATAAATAGGTGATTTGTGTTTTATTTGTCAGACTTTGATATCAAACTAATACTACCTATGAACAAATGAATTGGAAAGATTTCCGTATTTCTCTGTTTTATGGGACTATTTATATAGTCCAAGAAATACCTGTTTTAATATAATTCCAGAAATATCCTAAAAAATGATGGACTACATCAAAAACTAATGATGTACTGTGTAGTGACTAACATAATAAAAAAAAAAATAAAATGATAGGCTCCATTTATATACAAATATGAGCCAAGCGCCTTTTTGTATAGTAAATCTTTGAGAATGTTTTCCTATCTATATTTGAGAATGTTTTCCTATCTATCACTGCTGTTTATATGTCTTAAGTAATTTTGGTCAGTTATGTTTTCCCATAAATTCTTTTATTTAATGTAGATTCTCAAAATAATTAATGCAGACACATTATATAATTTTAAAGCATCTTTTTTTCATTTCAAACATTATTTACTTACACTCTCCTCTCTTTTCTCCCTGATCTCAGTTGCCAGAAGCGTACCACTTTTATTGTTATATTTGAAGAAATATGCCTTGATTTTAGTTGTCAGTTGTGATTTTGTTTTATTTCAAGTCAATTAGTTTCTCATTTTTTCATATATTTCTCCTGATTTATCTTAATTTCTTTTACTGTTCTTATTTATTTCTTTAGGTTTACTGATTAATTAATTTTCATTTTTATACAAAGTTGTTTAACATATTTTTAGGGACCAAATTTAAGTAGTAGCTCTATGAAGAAATGCAAAGGGATGATAAACTAAAAGTTCAAGATAGGGGTTAGCTATCAGGTAGTGGGAGAAGGGAGAGATTTGAAGAACCAAACAGAGAACTGTCAGATAATGGTCTTATTCCTCATCAGAAACTGGGATGTGGGTTCATAGATGTTCACTCTAACCATGAATTTTTACTTCATATTTGTTTTATTAATAAAGAGAAAAAATTAAAAAAATTGAAAAAAACAAGAAAAAATGAGTTCCTTGCTTCTTTCTCCTCACTGAGTTACCCTATATATCCTTGAGAAAGAAATCTTTTTTAACAAAATTTTATTTATTTTTTAAAATTTCTTTTCTGTGTTCCAGAATTCATTGTTTATGCACCACATGCCGTGCTCCATGCAATACATGCCCTCCATAATACCCACTACCAGGCTAACTCCACCCACCCCCAAAACCCTCAGTTTGTTCCTCAGAGTCCACAGTCTCTCATGGTTTGTCTCCCCCTCCGATTTCCCCAACTCACTTCTCTCCATCTCCCAATGTCCTCTGTGTTATTCCTTATGCTCCACAAATAAGTGAAACCATATGATAATTGACTCTCTCTGCTTATTTCACTCAGCATAATCTCTTCCAGTCCCGTCCATGTTGATACAAAAGTTGGGTATTCATCCTCTCTGATGGAGGCATAATACTCCATTGTATATATGGACCATATCTTCTTTATCCATTCGTCTGTTGAAGGACATCTTGGCTCTTTCCACAGTTTGGTGGCTGTGTCCATTGCTTCTATGAACATTGGGGTACAGATGGCCCCTCTTTTCACTACATCTTTATCTTTGGGATAAATACCAGTAGTGCAATTGCAGGGTCATAGGGAAGCTCTATTTTTAATTTCCTAAGGAATCTCTATACTGTTTTCCAAAGTGGCTGTACCAGCTTGCATTCCCACCAACAGTGTAAGAGGGTTTCCTTTTCTCCACATCCTCTCCAACACATGTTGTTTACTGTCTTGTTAATTTTGGCCATTCTAACTGGTATAAGGTGGTATCTCAATGTGGTTTTGATTTGAATCTCCCTGATGGCTAATGATGATGAACATTTTTTCATGTGCCTGTTAGCCATTTGTATGTCTTCTTTGGAGAAGTGTCTGTTCATGACTTCTGCCCATTTTTTTCTGCCCATTTTTTGACATGATTATTTGTTTTGTGTGTGTTGAGTTTGAGGAGTTCTTTATAGATCTTTATCTGTAGAGCCCTTTGTCTGTACTGTCATTTGCGAATATCTTCTCCTGTTCTGTGGGTTGCCTCTTTGTTTTGTTGACTGTTTCCTTTGCTGTGCAGAAGCTTTTGATCTTGATGAAGTCCCAAAAGTTCATTTTCGCTTTTGTTTCCTTTGCCTTTGGAGACATATCTTGAAAGAAGTTACTATGGCATAATTTTAAATAAAATATTCTTTCCCCTAAAATTCTTTGACTCCCCATTCTCTGAAGGATCAAGTCCAAACTCCCTAGACTGACATTCAAGGTCTTCCACAAATATCACACTTCCTCATATGCCCAAATGTACATATCAGTATCCCCCAACAAGATGCACTCCATTTTATCTAGAATAGCCCTTAGAGTTCTCACTAAATGCTTTGCTCATTTCTGCCTACAAGTCCTCGCTTGTGTTCTATCCCTTCATCTGAGATGCCCTTCCTCTGCCGCTCTTCCTGTCCAAACCCTATTCACTTCTTCTTTTGAAGGCCAAGCCCACTTTCTAACTCATTTATGAACTCTCACAATTCCACTGAACAGTGAAACATCCCCCGATCAAATGCCTATACCACTCATGGTGTAAATTACTCACTTCACTCTTAATTGTATAGCGTTCCTTAACCCTTCTTATCTGTGTGTGTGGATATGTGTATGCATGCATGTGTTTTTTTCTTCCCATTTGGTGATAAAGTCTTCACAAGTAAAAGCTATGTTTTATATTTCTTGGTATGATCTAAAAGGCTTAACACAGTAAACATTTGTCATACAAATAAATAAGCTTTCTCAATGTTTTTTTTCATGGCACGGAATGCTTTGAAAATAACTCAAACTCAAATCAGATTTAGAAACAGTTTTCAAAATTAATTCTAATGTTAATGCAGTGGAATGTGTCTAGCTTATAATTATGTGCTATGATATTAAAATTTCCTTCCTTTCAGAAATACTCTTACTTACGTGACACTCCAATGTAGCAATTTTTACTCAGGCACTACAGTATAGGGACATTTTTATATGACCCAAGAAACAAACTTTTATGTGTTCAGCTTAAACAAAATTGACCAGTAAGGTGCACAATAGACCCTCCACCCTAATCTGCCCCCTGTGTCCTGAGACTTGCCCTACCAATAAAACCCCCCAGTCAGTGGGCTTCAAGAGTGAGATAGGAAACGGAGTGTCATAAAGTTTGATGGAAGGGGTGGATGAGGCTTTGGGAAAGAAAAAGAGAGTACAGAACCTTTCAGAGAGTATAGGTAGTCCTATCAAATATTCTACTTTGGAAGTATTTTAATGTATTCCAATTTAATGAATTAAGAAAACCAACAGGGGCATCTGGGTGGCTCAATGGGTTAAAGCCTCTGCCTTCAGCTCAGGTCATGATCCCAGGGTCCTGGGATCAAGCCCCACATCAGGCTCTCTGCTCAGCGGGGAGCCTGCTTCCCCCTCTCTCTCTCTCTGCCTGCCTCTCTGCCTACTTGTGATCTCTCTCTGTCAAATAAATAGATAAAATCTTAAAAAAAAAAAAAGAAGAAAGAAAACCAACAAATCTGTCTTTACCAAACACACAAATCATCTCACAATAAAATGATCATCATAGAAGTACAATTTAATAAATATATATGGAGAATGAAGTATGGGCAGAATGCTGGGCCTTTTTTAATAGATTTTCACAGTTTATCAAACATTTGCATAAATCATTTATTTTTATTTCAAAGCAATTATGTGAAGAAAAAGAAGCAGATATAAATTACAACTTTTTGCTAGTTGGCCTATCATTCCACACGGATCCTTAGGAGATTAGAGACTATGTTGACTGTGTTGGCTACCCAGCACACGATGTGCCCATGACATGTAATCTTTGAATAAACACATGTGGAGTTGGGGAGTGAAGAGAATCCTCACTTTCAGTTCAAGAAACTGAAGCCCAAGAAGAGCAGGGACCCATCCAAAACCATGCACTTCGTGGGACAGTGAGGATTCCAATCTGAACCTTTGGACTCTGGATCCAATGTACCTTCTACCATTGCTCAAACACAATAGAGAAATCTGATTTTGTCACAAACAGAAATATTTTGGCATATGGATAGATGTTTCTTCAATCTTTCCTAATTTCTTTATAAGTACGCTGTTTCATAGAATGAACACACTGTAATTGGGAAAAGATTTCTTGGGTAGAATTGCAGCTCTGTGAGAATGAGGCCAAAGCCAAGGCCTTGGGCAAGTGCCACTTGGTCTGGATGGACTCCACAGCCCCGGCCACGTGCATCTCGCAGTCACAGTAAGCTAATCACACAGGCCGGGAGTGATCTACAAATTCATCCCCAGTACCGCAAAAACAAAAAAGCAGCACACTTGCAACAACAGCCGTGTAGAGCCCAGATACCCTTATAAGTGCAACTTTAGTATTTTAGGATACAAAATTATTCATTGGGTTGTGGATCAAGGTGAGGAGTCACATGTCCCACAAGGACTCCCGTTGCTCTAAAAGTCCATGCATCCCCCCACTAGCAAGGATGCTGGACACAATATCCTGAGAAAGGCACTGAAAGCACCCCCCTCAACCATGTCTCTCAGCCACTGGGATAGGAATGCATTACTTGTTTTTCAAACCCTGCCAGTAGAGAGCCCCAAATGCCTACTGGTTGCTGTCTGATAGCCCAGTGTGCTCTCCATGCAGTCCTGAGAACCTGGGCACTCCTTCTGGTTCTAGCAAGTAGCTAGCTCTCATTCAGTTGGTTATATTGTCAGTCATACCCATGAAAGTGCTAGATCAGAAGGTTTGCCTTTTATATTTTATTTTATTTTATTTATTTGACAGAGAGAGAGAGAGAGAGAGAGAGAGAGACAGCGAGAGAGGGAACACAAGCAAGGGGAGTGGGAGAAGGACAAGCAAACCTGCAGAGCAGGGAGCCCAACTCCAGGCTTGATCCCAGGACTCTGGGATCACGACTCAAGGCAAAGGCCGTCAGACACTTAAGGACTGAGCCAACCAGGTGCCCCAGAGGGCTTTCCTTTTAGAAGCTGCTGCACAAATTTTAATTCTAACTGCTCCATTAGGCCAGAGGGCACCAATATCTGTTTTCAGAGCTCTTTTCAGGGTAGCCCTCTTCTGTTAACTATTTATATTTATATTATTTTTATTTTTATTTTATTTTTATTGCATCATGATGGCGAGAGACAGCAAGGATCATGGGTCCACTTCCCAGTGAAGAGATTAAACCAAGGGTTTAAGTAGAAGGTGAACTTTAGCTGATCCTCAGAGAAGACGTGGCACCTTAAGCTAAAGAACACCCTGGAGCTTTCTCTCCAAGACGGCAGGAGACTCCTGTGAGATACCAAGGAGCTCCTGGGAGGCAGGTTTCCCTCATCTCCTGAATCCACTGAGGGCTTTATTATTATTATTATAGTTTTTAAAAATTAACTTCTTAGCTGATGAAAAATATAATGACCGCTAAGAATCTTAAAACAAAATCATATTTTCAAATAGACCACTATCTAGGGGCTCACTGCAAAACACACCACTGGCACCAAAACTTTTGTCCTTGGTAGTAAGTTAGGAGTTTGTTCTGAAATGCTGTATTTCTCAATGGAAGTACACTCTCCAAATACCTCTAAACAACTTCTAGTTTAATACAAAGAATTTAGACTATGATCGGGGCCACCCATACAGATCCTTTCCAGATTAATCTCTAAATAATTGCTCAAATCCCCACATGGCTGAGTTACTTAAACCATTGAATTGATAAAAGTAATGAATCAATGAATAATTACATAAGCAATACAGAAAAAATCTAAAGTCAGCTCCATTTTGACTGAATCATCTCAGTTGAACACAGACATAACTGATGTGTGCTCAGTGAAGGGATCTTTGATTCCATGATTTTCATGACCTCCATGATCTGAGTTCATTGATCTTCCGGGTACAAAGACAAAGAATATCTGTTTACCCAAAGGTTTGCTCAGAGAGAATTTGTTTAAGGGAAAGAGTGTTGACCAAAAGCAGGGTCACTTTTATGTGTGTTTGTTCTATGATATCAAAGGGTTTGACTGTTGAAATTTGGTATGCTACTAAAGAACATGAAGGAAAACATAACAGTCCATTGGAATGGAAGTCCCATTTTTCAAATGAGTGTTTAATCTATCATTTAAAAAATCTATTATGTCTGGTACATAGAGAGAAGGAAAATGGTATCTTTATTCATGACCTGAGACATATGGGGCATATTACCTGTGTTGTCTATAGTCTGGTCCATTGCTCTTATCCACATTGATTCAGTTCAGTTCAACGACCAGTTTTTGAGATACAAGTGCCTGCTGCTATGCTAGGTGCTGGGCACAGGACGATCAATGAGAGCAGCCTGGACCTTTAGGATTATCTCAGTCCACGGGAGAAACCACCTAGATTGTTGGTAAATTTGACAAATGCATGAAGGATAGAACTGGTTGAACTGTAAGTACATAGAATTCCGGGAACTTCTTGTCCCTAAAAAGATGTTAAAGAAGAAGGCTAACTCTCTTACGAAAGGAGATTGTCCTTTGAATGGAATCAACTAAGACCCAGGATGTTGTCTTCAGCTTCCTAGGTCTAAATCGTCATTTTACTATGTTTCCTACATGTGACTAAGCCCAGGAAGACTGACTCAAGTTGCCAAATTCACGTGGTGCTGTCTAATAAATGACATGCCTGCTTATCAGTTTGTAATACAAAAAACCACCACGTCACTCCTCTTGGCTGATCCATACGCCCATACCTCTTAAGTAGTACCATCTTCATGGAAGCCAACTTGGAAAACATGGATTAGCACAGGAGGATCTGGTTGCCTTAACAACTGCTCTTTCTACACACGGGGTTGGTCCCCTTCAAAAAAGGATCTGCTTCCCATTCCACACTCAGGGATTCTCTCTCCAGGCTCCAGATTCACCTAATTCTGATGACTGCATCTTGTTGGCTTCTTTTCATAATTCCCTTTCCTCAACCAGGTTTTCATCTTTCAGTTCTACTGATTTGGGATTGATATTTCCTGATATGGTTCCTGGTTTTCAACCTGACATTCGCCCTTGGCTTCTGTCCTTCACATAACTCTTGGCACTGAATTTACCTGGTTCCAGCAACCAGAATCCTTCTTCAACCCATATCCTAGCACCCTCCTCCTTATTACTTTTCCCTGGAGAGAATTCAGAAAATAACCTGATTCAGGTACCTGTTTCTACTGCTTCTATGTATCTGTGGGAGGAATTGGGAACATGTGTCCCTTGGTTAGGACTCCATTAGCAGTTCTGGAAACCATTCTTTCTTTTGAGGCAGAGAGAGAGAGTAGATTATGGGGTTGAATGTGTAGGCCCTGGAGTTAAGAGAGCTTGAGTTTCTATTTTCCTGTCACCATTCAATAGGTGTGGTACTTTGGGCAAGTTATTAGCTGCTTTGCACCTCAGCTTCCTCATGTGTGGGAAGGGGATTATAATAGCTCATACCTCAGAGGACTGTTTTGAGGAGTAAATGAATTCTTTTATATAACACCATCCATAGGGCACACAGGAAGCACACAATACTTGTTTCTGCTCTTCATCTATACTTTTTCTGTATTCCAAGCAGCCCTCTTCCTTTAGGACAGCACAATGACCTGAGATGTTTCACAATACAATTGAGTGGGTTATAGTTTCAGAGTAACACCCTCTTGATTTGATCCAGGACTAGATTAGATTAGACAGCGCACTCACATTTGCATACCATTTCCAGGGTACACAACTGTGCAGGTGTCTAATCATAGTGACAACAGCCACCACTTACAGAGCACTTTTTATGTGCCAGGTACCACCAAATTGCTTTATGAATATTACCACACATAATGCTGACAATATCCTTGTAAAGGAAGGTATTGTTTTTGGAGTTCTAAAGATGAGGAAACTGGGCTTCCTGGCCTTAGGACATTTTCCTGGGATGGGTAACAACTGGAGGAGTCCTGATTTGAACCAAGGTATTCCTAGTTTCAGAACCCATGCTTTTTCCAGAATGTTCTGTTGTCTTCATAAAATTCAGAGTGATCCTTTCCTTAAGTTGTGTGCATATTGTAGGGGTACCTTCATATTGACTCCCCAAGTAATGATACAGGTCTCATTGTCCATGATCAGTTCAGGCCAGATGCCCAGAACATCTTGGGGACCCCTGGTTGTACTTTTTGGCACTAGGTTGTCCTGCATTTTATTTATTTCTTTTGCCTCTATTATTCCTATTGTTATTTTGGCTCCAATTCAGGATTCCTTATCTTAACGGGAACCAACGAACTGAACTTTTCTGTCTGACTGGCCCTCTGTTTCTATGTATCCGTGGAAGGAATTGGAACCAATTTACTCATCATAGAGTTAATCAATTCTTAACCTAGAGTTCTGAATTCCCCTCCTGCTTTGGACAGGATTGGTTCTGGGGTAGACTGCCAGGTAGGAGTCAGCATATCTATTAGAGGAATTGGTGGCTACATATTGAGGGCATCCTCCTCGTGGCCATGAGGCTTTCATGGTATCTTCCATGGTGGTTAGTCCATATCTTTTCAGCTCTACTCAATTCCTGGCTGAGGAAGCTGTCCCCAAAACTCTGTCCTGGGGTGCTCCCTTGAGCCTGAGTCTGGCTTCTGGGTGTTCCACACACATAAATGCTCCCCGTGGAGATCCTAAGTCCTGAGATAAACTAGGAACTTGGATATTGGTGCCAAAGGGCAGGCTTGTAACTGGGGCCCATGGGTGCCAGAGTGCTTGGCTCTGGGGGTCGCAAGTAGATCAGGTTCAGCCCCGGCTGCTGACAAAATCCAGAGGTGGAGCAATGAGCAGTGGCGAAACCAGAAAGGAATTTATTCTGTGAGGCCAGCACCAGGAAGACAGCAAACTAGCATCTCGAAGACCTTCTCCAAAGTTCCAAAAACACTTCCAGGCTTATGTAAGGACAACGTGGGACAGAGGTTTGTGGGTACGTGCAGGTGGGCAGTACAGGTCAGGTCAATCCCTGTCTTGGCGTTAGTTTTGCAGGGTCTTGCTGGCTCAGGACAGTCATTATTGCTTGAGGGGATAGTTTCAGTTCCCCTCAGGGGATGCTTTGCCCACAGGGTCTTTTGTCTTCATTAAGAGGTAAGCTGGAAAGAAGAACTTACTTAATCAATTAGAAAGTACAGACTGAGGTCAGAATGGAGGTAGTTGAAGTCCTCTTTCAGACTCTGTATCATGGGTGTTCCCCCATAACTTCTGGGCAAACTTTCTTGTCTTTCCACCTTCTCCATTCCTTGTTAACATATCTTCATTCTCTTGGTCTCTCAGATTTACAGTCTTTGAGTCACCTTCCATGAACGTTTGTCCTTTGACTGCATGCCTAGCCTTCTACCATAGTTGCTTGTACATTTATATCATCTTTTCCTGTCTCACTGTCATAGCTCAAAGCCTTTTCATTATTGTATGAGGTATCAGCATAATCTATGAGCTCCAGAGCTTTCAACCTAAGAACAAAACACCCCCTAGAAAGTCAATACATAAGCTCGAATGGGTCTGTAAAACCCCTGAAATTATTTTTTTAAAAATACCGATATGCTGGTGTGCATACACATGCATTTTTCTTTTTTTTTCAAGTTTTTATTTAAACTCCAGTTAGTTAACATACGGTGTAATATTAGTATCAGGTTTAGAATTTAGTGATCCATCGCTTACATAGAACACCTGTGCGTGTCACAAGTGTCCCCTTTAATGCCCAACACCCATCTAGTCTATCCTCTTCTACCTCCCTCCATCAACCCTTGGTTTGATCTCTATAGTTAAGAGTCTGTTTCTTGGTTGGCCTCCCTCTCTTCCCACCCCCATGTTCATTTATTTTGTTTCTTAAATTCCACATGAGTGAAATCATATCATATGTGTCTTTCTCTGACTCACTTATTTCACTTAGCTTTATACTATCTAGCTCCACCAACGTCATTCCAACAGGCAAGATTTCATTCTTCTTGATAGCTGAGTAATATTCCTCTGTGTGTGTGTGTGTGTGTGTGTGTGTGTGCGTGTGTGTACCACATCTTCTTTATCCATTCATTAGTTTATGGATATCCGGGCTTTCTCCATGATTTGGCTATTGTTGACAATGCTGCTCTAAACATCAGGGTGCATATATCCTTTCAAATCAGTATTTTTTTTTATCTTTTGGGTAAATACCTAGTAGTGCCATTGCTGGATCATAGGGTAGCTCTGTTTTTAACCTTTTGAGGAACCTCCATGCTGTTTCCCAGAGTGGCTGCTCCAGTTTGTATTCCCACCAACAGTGTAAGAGGGTTCCCCATTCCCCATATCCTTGACAACACCTGTTGCTTCCTGTGTTGTTAATATTAGCCATCCTGATTGGTATGAGGTGATAACTCACTGTAGTTTCGATCTCTATTTTCCTGATGCCGAGAGATGTTGGAAGATATTTTCGTGTGTCTGTTGGCCATCTGGATGTGTTCAGAAAACTGTCTATTCATGCCTTCTGACCATTTTTTAACTGGGTTATTTGTTTTTTGGGTGCTGAGTTTTATCAGTTCTTTATATATTTTGGATACTAACCTTTTATCAGATATGTCCTTTGCAAATATCTTTTCCCATTCCATAGGCTGCCTTTTAGTTTTGTTGATTTTTACCTTTGCTGTGCAGATTTTTATTTGTTGAAATCCCAATAGTTTATTTTTGCTTTTGTTTCCTTTGTCCCAGGAGATATATCTAGGAAGAAGTTGCTGTGACTGAGGTCAGAGAGGTTGCTGCCTGTGTTCTCCTCTAGGATTTTGATGGTTTCTTGTCTCACATTTAGGTCTTTAACCATTTTTGAGTTGATTTTTTTGTATGGTGTAAGAAAGTCATCCAGTTTCATTCTTCTGCATATTGGTGTCCAGGTTTCCCAATGCCCTTTGTCAAAGAGACTGTCTCTTTTCCACTGGATATTCTTTCCTACTTTGTAGAAGATTAATCTACTATTAAGTGTGGGTTCATTTCTGGATTTTCTATTCTGCTCTATTGATTTATGTGTCTGTTTTTGTGCCAATATCATACAGTCTCAATCACTACAGCTTTGTAACATAATTTAAGTCTAGCATTGTGATACCTTCAGCTTTGCTTTTCTTTTTCAAGATTCCTTTGGCTATTCAGGGTCTTTTATGGGTTCACACAAATTTTAGCATTGATTTTTCTAGCTCTGTGAAAAATGTTGGTGGTATTTTGACAGAGATTATACTAAATGTATGGATTGCTTTGGGTAATATAAACATTTTAACAATATTTATTCTTTCAATCCATGAGCACGGAATGTTTTTCAATTGTGTGTGTGTGTGTGTGTGTGTGTGTGTGTGTGTGCACTTCAATTTCTTCCATCAGTGTTTTATAGTTCCCAGAGTACAGATCTTTTACCTTTTTGGTTAGGTTTATTCGTAGGTATCTTATGGTTTTTGGTGCAATTGTAAATGGGATTGATTCCTTGATTTCTCTTTTTGCTGCTTCATTATTGGTGTATAGAAGTGTAATAGATTTTTGTATGTTGATTTTGTATCCTGAGACTTTACTAAAATTTGTAGATAAGTTCTAGCAATTTTTTGGTGGAATCTTTTAGGTTTTCTATATAGACTATCATGTCATCTGCATATAGCAGATGACGAATTCTTCTTCCTTACAAATTTGGATGCCTTTTATTTCTTTCTGCTGTCTTATTGCTGAAGCTAGACTTCCGGTACTACGTTAAATAACAATCAGGAGAATGGACATCCTTGTCTTGTTCCTGGTCATAGAGGAAAAGCTCTCGGTCATTCCCCACTGAGGATGATATTAGCTGTGGGCATTTCATATGGCCTTTATGATGTTGAGGTATGTTCCCTCTAACCCTACTTTGTTGAGGGTTTTTATCATGAATGACTGTTGTACTTTGTCAAATGCTTCTACCTCAATTGAAAGTTTCATATGGTTCTTATCCTTTCTTTTATTGATATGGTGTATCATGTTGATTGATTTGCAAATATTGAACCACCCTTGCTTCCCAGGAATACATCCCACTTGATCATGGTGAATGATTCTTTTGGTGTATTGTTGGATTCGATTTGATAGTATTTTATTGAGAATTTTTGCATCCATGTTCATGAGCAATATTGGCCTATACTTCTTTTTAGTGGAGTTTTTGCCTGGCTTTGGCATCAGGGCAATGCTGGCCTCATAGACTGAATTGGAAGTTTTCTTCCATTTCTGTTTTTTTGGAATGGTTTGAGAAGAGGTATTAATTCTTCTTTAAATGTTTGGTAGAATTCCCCTGTGAAGCCATCTAGCCCTGGACTTTTGTTTGTTGGGAGATTTTTGATTACTGATTTAATTTCTTTGTTGGTTATCGGTCTGTTCAAGTTTTCTATTTCTTTCTGTTTCAGTTTTGGTAGTTTATATGTTTCTAGGAATTTATGCATTTCTTCCAGGTTGTCCAATTTGTTGGCATGTGATTTTTCATAATATTCTCTTATAATTGTTTATATTTCTGTGGTGTTGGTTGTTATTTCTCCTCTCTCATTTATGATTTTTATTTATTTGGGTCCTTTCTCTTTTCTTTTTAATAAGCCTGGCAAAGGGTTTATTAATTTTATTTTTTTTTTTCAAAGAACCAGCTCCTGGTTTCATTGATCTGTTTTATTTTATTTTATTTTATTTTTAGTTTCTATATCATTTATTTCTGCTCTTTTCTTTATTATTTGCCTTCTACCACTGGCTTTAGGCTTCATTTATTGTTCTTTTTCTAGCTCCTTTAGGTGTTAGGTTGTTTGAGATTTTTCTTGCTTCTTGAGATAGCTCTGTATTGCTATATAGTTCCCTCTGATGATTGCTTTTACTGCATCTCAAAGGTTTTGAACTGTCATATTTTCATTTTCATTCATTTCTATGTATTTTTAAAAATTTTTTTTTGATTTCCTGGTTGACCCATTCATTCTTTAGAAGCATGCTGTTTAACCTCCATATATTTGTGATCTTTCCAAATTTTTCTTGTGGTTGACTTCAAATTTTATAGCATTGTCGTCAGAAAATATGCATGGTATGATCTCAGTCTTTTTGTACTTGTTGAGGCCTGATTTGTGACCTAGTGTGTGATCTATTCTGGAGCATGTCCTACATGCACTTAAAAAGAATGTGTATTCAGGGCACCTGGGTAGTTCAGTCAGTTAAGCATCTAACTCAGTTTTGGCTTAGGTCATGATTTTGGGTTTGTGAGATTGAACTCCACACTGGGCTCCGTGCTCAGAGGGCAGTCTTCTGGAGATTCACTCTCTCCCTCTCCCTCTGACCCTCGTTCTGCATGCTCTCTCTCTCTCTCTCTCTCAAATAAATAAATGAATCTTTAAATAAATGAATGCATCTTTACAAAAAGAAAAGATTGTGTATTCTGCTTTAGGACATACATGCATTTTTCTAAGTCAAATAAGTAAAATAAGTTTTCATCAGTCTTTCAAAGGGAAACATGCTGGCTTGCTATTATCACTAAGACAAATTATCAAAAATTCATGGGCCTAAAAAACCAAAATTTATTCTCCTACAGTTCTGGAAGAGACAAGAGACAAGTCTGAAATCAAAGTTGGCAGAGGTGCTTTTTTTTCTGGAGGCTATGTTCTTGCTTTTTAAAATTTCTACAAGCCACCTGCACCCTGTGGCTTGTGGCCCCTTCCTTGCATCTCTCCAACCTCTTGCTTCTGCAGCCATATCTGCTGTTACTTGTGCTGATCTCCTACCTCCCTATTAGATTGACTCTTTTGATTACATTGGGCCACTCAAGTAATCCAGGATATTCTCGCCCTCTCGAGACCCTTAACTTAATTAATCACACTTGCAAAGTCCTTTTTGCCTTATAAGATAATATTCACAGGTTCTGGGCATTAGAATATTAGAAAGATTTGGGGGGCATTATTCAATTTACCACAGGAGTTAATGCCCCCAATAAGCTATCTTAACTGGCTTCTTTAACTACTCACAAAAATATTTCTCAAACATCACTCTCATCTTGCCATCTTCTGCATAAATTTACGATGACTTCCACTTACCTATCAGATTAATACACTTTCTGAGTCCAGCATTCAAGGCTATTAGCCAATGGGCCCCAATTGATCTCTCTAATCTCATCCCCAATGTTCCGCAATATGAGACACTCAAAATCATTCTCCTAAGAATGCATTATTATTCCCAGCTCTGCCTCTGCTCATGTTGTTCAACTGCTATACCTAACCTCATGACTCAGTCCTCTCCATCACTGTAATTTCCTTCCTTTTTATCAAAGACTTTCCTTCATGTCATTTATCATCCATAATGTTTTCCTTTATGAAGCCTTAGAGTCATTGTTGACCAAAACTATAATCATGAATTATCTCTAGCTGAGGATGAGCAAGTATTCTAAGGGCAGAAGTTTCTTTTACATTCCTCAAAACACCGAGAGGAGCTTATGGAGGCCACGTATTGCACGGAGCACTGGGTGTAGTGCATAAACAATGAATTCTGTTACGCTGAAAAGAAATTAATAAAAAAATTAAAAAAAAAAAAAAAAGAAGAGCTCCTTCTACCCCTTCCACCTCTCCCTATCCACAAATACACTGTGTCCTTCTATCTGTTCCTTTCTCCACTACCCAAGAGTAACTGTTCTGAAATACGGTCCATCATGTGACATACACAAAGAAAAAAGCTTGATGGATAAGAATTTTTTAAAGAATTTTATTCAACTAATAAAATGATTTTTTATTTCAACCTCTGATATTAAAAGCCCAGGAGATGTTTCACAGGTTTTCTTCCCTGTAAGGGATGGAAAGAAGGCACAATTTAGAAAAGTTCGAAGAGGGGGGGATTATTTTTAGTACAAAATCAGGTGTTGTTTATTTATAGCTAGTTGAAAACACACCCAGTTTATCTTTTCCTCTTTCTATCAACTGGAGATAGGTTTGGTTAAAGTGGCTGGACAAATTCTTGTACAATTCTCTTCAGAACTCCGGGAAAATCCCCTGGTTGATAACAGGACCCTTCCACCTTCACCTTCTCCATTTGCTTCTCTTCTTGGCTCTAACTGCAAACTGTCTTTCCTCTGAGAACCCAGTTTCCTTTGTGACTCTATTTCCAATGACTCATTCTTCTACGTCCCATTTCCTGCCTGCATCGCTGAGACAAGGGAACGTGACCAGCACTCCTGAACCCTCCCTATTTCCTCTACTCTCATTCCTTTGAAGGAGGCCACATTATGTGGCCTCACACTATGCAAAGAAACCCTGTGAAAGGTTTCAGAGCAAAGACTATGCAGCAGATGATGCTGATGCCTTGCCTATGACCCTTTTGCTAACTCTGAATTTCCCCTGAAGGTACAGCTGACAGCTACTGTGCACACTGACATCTCCCTACCTCAAGGCTTATGTTGATCTGCTTTGCTGACTAAGGGCTTTCCCCTTTGCCAAGGGAATTTGCTCTGCTCTGCAGAGCTGGAATGCCAAGGCAGTATTGCTTTCAGGAGAAAAACCTCAACCAACCAATGAGTGAGAGAAATCTATGGCTAAATACCCCAGCTTCCTGGCCCTTGATAGAACAATTCTGAGGCATGTTCTACATAGTTCCAAAGAGGATTCACGGAGGGATTCAGCCCTGGTTGTCCACAATGATCACTCATTCAGTAATGTACACTTTACCGGCTTTTATCCCTTCCCTGTCATGGCTTTCCATGATCTTATCCCTTATATTCCCTGGGATCACCCCACAAGTAAACTAACTGTACCCTAATCCTCATCTCAGTATCTGCATTAGGAGGGATTTCAAACTGACCGAGAATTTCTTATTCATCTCATTGGAACATTTGAAGGGCTTAATAAGATTAATATATGAGCAAAAGAGTAAATTAATGAGGGCTGTAAAGATTCCAGGAGCCAGGTGGGAAGTTGTCCTAGAGTCAGATCTGATGAGCAAGGATGGGACAGCCAGGAGTGAACAGAGTTCCCAAATGGAACCGGTGGGCATAAAGAGGCCGGAGCCAGAGAATGTGCAGAAGTTGGGGCAAAATCTGAAAAGTGAACCCATAAACAAACAAGCTGGATGTCCCAAGATTAGTACGGACCACAGGGGCTTATTTATTTACGAAGAGCAGGTAGGGGTCAAGGGTGGAGGTCAGAGGTGGAGTGATTTCTCTAAGCAATATGGCAGAGAAAGGCATCGTGTGAGACAATAACACACAGCTCTCCTCTTCTCTAAGTGATGCCTGTCCAGCTTAATCTTTTCCCTCAGCTTACAACCTCGGGCTTCATGAACTAGCTTAGGAGCTCACTTACTGTTCTCGGCTCATATATTTTCACTTCCCTCAGGAATCCTGCTCAAGGTTCCGACACAGCCATTGTTTAATACATGGTACCCAGCCATGCCGTGTCATCTCCAGCTTCCACACCTTTGCCCATGCAATTTCTTTGGTGCAGAAAAGCTTCCCTGACTCCGTCATCCTATTTAACTTCCAACTGTCCTTCAGAACTAGGCTCTAATGTTAGCTTTTCCAGAGGACTCGACCAGGTCTCCTCCCCTCTATTTCACAAAGTGAGGGGATTCTCTTTTTGCATACAAATACATGCACACAGAGCCATCGGCACCACCCATCCTAATTGCCTTGGGCTTCTCTGTCTCTCTCTTTTTTTTTTTTTTTTTTTAAGATTTTACTTATTTATTTGACAGAGAGAGATACGGCAAGAGAGGGAACACAAGCAGGACAAGTGGGAGAAGGAGAAGCAGGCTTCCTGCTGAGCAGGGAGCCCAAAGGGCCTCGATCCCAAGACTCTGGGGATCATGACCCGAGCCAAAGGCAGATGCTTAAGGACTGAGCCACTCAGGCACCCCTCTGTCTCCTTTATTAAACTGTAAGCTCTTGGATAGTAGAAGCTACAATTTATTTCTCCTGATAGCCAACTTTTTCTTAGGATCCTGGCCCAAAATTTAGCACATTTAAAGTAGCTATAGCAACATAACTTTTATCCTTCCAATTTACCACATAAAAACAGAGAGAATGACAAGACAGAAAAACCCAAACTCCATGATCAACAATTATTGCAAAAAAAAAAAAAAAAAAAAAAAAAGAGAGAGAGACAAAGCCTCTCCACAACTTCCAAAATACAAAGATGCAAAATACAAAATAAACCACCAATAGCTGCAAAACATGAGCTCTCTTGACTACTTCTGAAGGGGGAGTCATACTAGACTTTTTTTTTAACAACAAAAGAAGTGTCTAAACTTGTTATTGGACTCAACCTTTTAGGTTGATGAGTTGAGATTTTCGATTAGCGTTCTAATGAGCTTCATAAAAAGAAGGCTTTAAAAAAAACACTTCATTTCCACACAAATCAAAACCACAGTGAGATACCACGTCACACCAGTCAGAATGGCTAAAATTAATAAGACAGGAAGCAACAAATGTTGGCAAGGATGTGGAGAAAGGGGAACCTTCTTACAACATATTACTGTCATTTACAACTTTGAAAAATGCCCACTGTTACAAAAAGAACTTGCCAGCACATGTTTTACGTATCTCATATCATACTTCTAAATTATCTTAAAGAATGTAAACCGTTCAGATTTCTAGCCATCACTTTGATTTCTGGTTCCTTCTTTAATTCCTGAAATTGAATGAGTGAGTTTGCGGGGGCACAGAGAGTTAAGAGGATTAGAAGAAACACAATGGTCCTGATAAAAAAAACAAAATGACAACAATACCCATTTCAAATTCCAAATCAAGAAGAGCAAGCCCATGCCAATTTAATGTATGTACATCCAAATTCTTATTTTTGGCCAACACCCATGTTCATACACCTGGCAGGAAATTGCACCTCTGACCCAAGAAGCTTAAGTTTCTAAACTGTTTATATTGGTCTCCCTTGAGTAACCACCCAAATATCATCAACAGAAAGAGAGACAACTAATCAAATTGAGTAGAACCCATGTCAAGGTCCTGAAACACTTAGATTCATAGCACAAATAATGAAACAAATAGATAAACCCTAAAATGGAACCATGTTTGGAGACTAAACCAAAGGCTGACTACCTCTCTCCAACATGAACTGAAAGAGAAGAGGAACTGACTTAGGAACTGACAAAATTAAAGTATCTGCAGAGGAAGGTGACCTGAAAATTATTGATTAGAGTCTGAAGAACTGCCCAGGTGTATTCTGGAGAAAAGAATAGAGTGGGACATGACAACTGTCTTTGAATGTATAAGGGGCTTTGATGTGGAAGACAAAGCAGATGGCTCCAGAGGCAGGACTAGGATCAAGGGGTGGGATTAATAAGGAGGCGTATTTGAGTTCCCTTAGGAATGGAACATTGATTTGTTCATACCATGCCTGTCTTGGGCTCAATGGCAAAGATATATGACTTGACCCACTTAGGAGTCACAGAATGGTCTGTGACCCTTCTTCCTGGTGCGTTTGGAGGCAGCTTGCTCTTGTTACCTTCATCACAACTTCCCCCACTAGGACTACATGTGCCCCAAAGCCCTGTCTCCTTCTGCTGCCACTGCTGTCAATGGAAGCACTTCATTGCCACTACTTCCTTGGGGACTCTGCTTCTCACAAGCTAAAGCAGAATTCTCCTCCCAAGTGATTTCAGCTCTTTTGAACAAATTCAGTCTGCTAAGCCTTTGAATGACCTGAGGGCTGACTGCTGATTTCTACAAAAGGAAAGTCAAAGGTTGGCCTTTGCTTAATCTAGTCCTATTATCAACTCTAATTAGCAAAAATCCTCTACAGTATCTAATATTTGAAGGCCACCCTCTTTAAATGTCTAGTGCAGATTTATTTTTATAATATTTACATCTCGTTGACCATCAAGGATCCAACCACTATCTTACCAGGAGTTCATGTTACTTGTCTTTGAGTTCTTTGTGCCCAATACATAACCAGGCTCTTAGGCCTATAAATACTGAGTGAATGAATGGAGTCTACAGGCCAATCTGAGGTGCTAATGGGAAAAGAAGAAATGAAAGGTAATGTGGGTACTCACTTTCCACTGTTTCTTATTGTTTCATGGTCCTGTTTTTGTAAAAATTCCACTCACCCTTAAGAGATGCAGGGTTTTTTTTTTGTTCGTTTGTTTTTAATGAGAGGGAACTTCTAATTTTTTTTTTCAAACAAGTAAGTGACTAGACTGAAAAGGACACTTTGATGGAAATCCATAAAATACTCAGTGGTGAGGACAGGTGGTGAATGCATATGCCATAGTTCATATGCTCAAAGAACATACAGTCTAGCTTTTGTTTAGAGGAAGCACCTGGAGGGAGTAGGTGGCAGCACATTTATTCATTAACCTTCCAAACAGAGGCCCTGGCATGCTTAATTCTTGGCTGCCATAGCAAAGCTTTCTTCTGAAATGCACTGGGCACCAGCTCTCTTCCTAAACCTTCCCTAGGGTGCTATATATTTAGAATGATAAAGAGAAAAGATGAAAATTTAAAATTCTTTATTTTTCCTTTATATCTGTCCAAGGATAAGTTTGGACAAATATAGCCATCTTTAAGGATATGTTAATAGAAAACAAAATAAAATCACCAGGCATATGAAAAGATTGTGCTCTTTTTAAAAAAATGCTTTATGTAATAGGAGCAAATGTCTCATAAAAAAAATTAGCTAATTTTTTATGAGACTTTTTAAAAAAAAATTTATTTATTTTTTAAAAAAATAACATAATTTTTTAAAAAATTAGCTAATTTTAAAAAATTTAAAAAATTAGCTTCTTATCTAAAATAAGAAGATAACTTTGGATAATTTCTAATTCACGATTTCAAGATGACATAAGAGTAAAAGAAGGAATTTCTGAGATCAAGAAATAAATGCATGGAGATGAAAACTTAAAAACCACAGTGAAGACTTCCAGGTGAATCCGGTGGACTAAAATAAGATCACTCATTTTTCCTCCCGCAATTCCTTAGGAAATTAACTAAAAATGAAGGGTCAAAGGTTCATGAAAGCAACCAATCAGGGAAGGAGTACAACACTCAGCAAATATTACTGAAGAAAACATAAAGAGGCAGTCCAGTGTGGCTCTAGCCCGGCCCCTACCTCTTGGAGGCCTAGTGAAGGGAGAAAGTGAGTAAATTCAATCCTAAGGATCTTCACAAATAGTCTCCACAATTTGTAAGGAGGGTACTGTAGCAAAAAGTCAGGAGCCTTCCTAAAAGTGAACCAAAAGCCACGACGGCTGGTGTTCTACCCAGTCACCATAGAGCCCTAGCGAATGTTGTGGGCACTGCAGGATTTGCCATCATCCAGGGCATTGAGCAGGGTTTGGGGGAGTCAGCTGGCATCCACAGAAGTGGTGCTCCTCCCCAAACCCCCCCCCCACCAGGAGGATGGGCCCTGGTGGATGGTGTGTGTGCTCACTTCCCCTAACTACTATAGCAAATTACCACAAACTTCATGGCTTGAAACAAATTTATTATATTACAGTTATGGAGCTCAGGAGTTTTGAACTATTCGGAGTGAACAAAAGAAACAAACAAGCCAAAAAAAAAAGGGGGTGGGGGGAAGCAATTAGAAGGAAACAAAGGAGATAATCAATATAAAGATAATTGCTATCTCGATTAGAAAACCCCCAAAATAAGATGGAGATAAAAGAGTTCTGAGAACATTTTAAATGTCTCTAAAATAAATGAAAAATTGAATCTTTAGATTGAAAAGGCAAACCGTACACACAAATAAAAATAATGCAGAATGACAAATAAGGGCATTTCTAGTTGATTCTAGTTGATTCAAGCAAACAGGCAGAAAAGGAGACCTATATTTATATACCCAACACACTTATCCAGTTAGTTGTTTATATAAGGCTTAAGAACTGATACTGTGAAGTCTAAAATATCACATAGTTGTTGAGGCTTCTGGGGACATCCATGTGGGGAAAGGAGACTTCAGGGGTTGAAGTCACATGGTTTTTACCTTTGACAGTTTGAGGGAATTTGTAGGTTGGCAAGTTTTTGTAACTATGTAGTTATTTATACCTGGAGGGAGACAGCATGGCCTTATTGAGTGCATGTAGTATATGAATCTTCCTATGACCTAGGTAGGTATGACTTTGGCCTACACAGATTCATTTCAGCTTCAGCCCGGCTGGAACAAGGATTAGGTTATTGGGAACTATGTCATAGAGCTTCAGGAAAATTTCACCTCAAAATAGGCAGAGCTTCACCGTACAGGTGTTTTAGGCATTGGTTTATAGAACAATGTTCATTGCTTTTATTTGGTTTATCAGCAAAGCTAGCAACCATGACTTTAGACTGTAAAGATAGTTCTACTTGGGCTACAAAGCACTAACGTGTGAGTTTCTTGCATGCCCATTTAGGAAGAACCAGATAAGCCCCTTTGTGTTTGAACTGTTGCTAGGCATAAGAGAAGTAGTGGTGAATGAATAAGGCTTTTAGAATTACGTAGTTTGTTCAGAGGTTCAAGTTCTCTCAAGTTGGCCCTGGTTTTGTTTGATTTGTCAGCTGTGACCATGGTCTGAGATCTGGTTTCTTCTATAAAATTGTCTATCATTAAATTATATTCATGAACAAATCAAAAAGAATAGCAGTTTTTATTATAAAGAGACTATGGTATCCTTCTTGGGTTCCAGAAGAGAAATTTCTTAATGAAATTATTACAAACATAAAAATGAAGGAGAAAATAGAAAAGGTCTATATCTAGAATATTGTCTTGGGAATAAACTATGCTTAGTCAATGAAGAAGGTATCGCTTGAAAGGACTAGATGTTAATGCAGGTTTTATGGGGGTGTGAAGATACATAATTTGGGTGCCTTCTTTAAGAAAGAGACTATAACATTTTAAACGCAAAATTAATAACTCAAAGTTCTTAACTTTAAATGGAATCTAACTTATCAGTCTTTTCTTTTGTGGTTTTTTTTATACCCTGTTTTTTAAAAAGAAATCTTTCCCATATCCTAAGGTCATGAAGATACTCTTCTATTTAATCTTCTTAGAGAATTCTAATTTTGCCTTTTATATTAGATTTTTAATCATCTAGTAATGATTTTTCTGTATGGTGTCAGGTAGAAATCTAACTTCATTTTCCTCATCTGGATAGATAACTGTTTCAGTCCCATTTGTTTAAAAAGTCTTTCTTTTTCCCCACTGCCCTGTGTGCCCTCTGTCAGTACTCACAAAGATCTGTTTCTGGGCTCTATATTCATTCCAGTGTTCTATTTCTTTATCCCTGAACAACTGTCACACTAACTTAATTATTTTAGCTTTATTATAAATCTTGATGCATGGTAGAGCAAGTTCTCCCAAGTAGTTCATTTTTAAGAGTATCTTTGATCTCCTGGGTATTTTGTATTTCCTCATACCTTTTAGACCCAGTCTATTAAGTTCCATAAAAATTGCTATTGGGATTTTCATTGGTATTGCATTGAGTATGTTAATCATGTGGGCTAAATTGTCGTATTTACAATATTCAGTCTTCTAAACCATGAATATTAAATATCTCTCGTTTATATAAGGGTGATGCCATATTAGATAAAAAACAGTTTCTCTTTGGTATTTGCCAGATGATTTTTGATTTTGGGGGGGAGGGGCGGGCAACTGTTGATTATCTTTCAACAATTCTGGGAAAATTCTCAATCTCATGGCTCTTCAAATACTGACTCTTCCCAATTCTCATATTCCTCTCTGAAACTCCAATCATACATTAATTATTCCTTCACAATCTAGCCTCTGTGGATCTTTACCTCCTTCATATTTTCCATCCTTTTATCTCCTTGAACTATACTCAGGAAATGTTCTTTGTCACTATATTCAAGTTCATTAGCTCTCTCTTGAACTCTAATCTTTTCTGTAATATCAAATTTAAAATGTTTACTTTTGATCATATTTTTATTTTCTAGCATTCCTATTTGGCTCTTTTTTTTTCCCCTCAAGTCTTCTTGGTTGTTTTTATAGTCTCCTGTATATTTTCAAATCTTCTTTCTACCTCCTAAAGTGTGTTAAACATGTTTTCAATACATATTAAAAATGAATTTTGTATTTGTTGCTAACTCAATATCTGAAGTCTTTATGGTTTTAATTATGTTATGTATCATTTCTGCTGGCTTTTTCTGATAACTTATTCTCTTGTGTCCTATGATTTTAACTATGACTTCGCAAGTGGGAATTCTTTGAGACCGATGCTAAACTTTTGTTTCTTCAGGAAGGATTTGTGCTTACTTATGCAGATTGCTGGGAGGATGATCTTTACAGGCTCAGCTTATTTTTTACTTCACAGTGATATTTATATTTATATTTTTGAAACAATCTCCAATATACAGAAAGTTGCAAGAATTATACAAAAAACTGCATCCCTGAACTCTTTGTAGTAAGTTGCCAAGTGATGCTCCATCACTTCCATTTACCCTAGTGTTGCCTACACACAAGGACATTGTTCCACGTAGACATGATACAACTATCAAAATCAGGAGGTTAACATTGATAGATTACTATTACCTAATCATCAGACCCCATTCATGTCTCAGCAATTGTCCCAATATTTATAACAGAAAAAGCCAGTCTAGAATCATGTGTCACATCTAGTTATCACACTAATTCTTCAGTCTCCTCTAATTAGGAAGGGTTCCTCAGTTTTTCTGGACTGTCTTGATCTTGACACTTTTAATCATGACAGACCGATTTACCTTATAGAATGTCCCATAACTTGGATTTGTATGATTCTTCCTTAGGATTAAACTGAGCAAGAACACAATAAACGAGGCAAGATTTTGAGACCGAGAGTAGAAAATAAGCTCAAGAATTAAAGTAAAAGCTAAGCCCCAGCCCAAAAGAATGGTTTTCTTTAGAAATAACTAATATTAATGAGATGATTTTTAAAAATTAAATGATGACGGTGAGTAGGGGGAAGTTGAAGCAGTCATGTCCTATGGCTCACCCTGTATGGTCAAATATCTTAAAAGGCAAGTCTACTTCCACTTCCTCTTCACCCACCCACTTCAACTCCCACATTTCAAGAAGTAATTCCCCTTTAAAGGTCACCAGTGAACTTTGAATCATCAAATTCTAAGGTCACCAATGAACATTTAATCATCAAATTCTATAGCCTTACTCAGTATTCATTCTCCTTGACCTTCCTGTAGAAAGTGGCACAATGGACCACTCCCTTCATTCTTTTTTTTTTCTTAAACAGCTAGACTGAGCTCTAACTCACATACCATATAATTCATTCAAATAAAGTATACAATCCAATGACTCTTAGTGTGTTCACAGAGTTGTGCATGGATCGTCAGAATCCATTTAGAACACTTCATTACCCCAAAAGAAACGCCACTCTCTAGTTGTCAACCTCCAGTCCCTCCACCTGCCTCCAAGGCCTAGGCAACCATTATCTGCTTTCTGCCTCTATGGATTTGTCTATTTCAGACAGTTTATGTAAATAAAACCTCATATGTAGTCCTTTGTGACTGGCTTCTTTCACTTAGCATGTTTTCAAGTTTCATTCATATTCTAATGGGTAATAGCCCTTCATTCCTTTTTACGGTTGAGCAATATGCCATCGTACAGATATACCACGTATGTTTATTCATTCATTAGTTGATGAACATTTAAGTTGTTTTCATTTTTGGCTATTGTGACTAATGGGGCTTCTCTTCATCTGAAAACTTTTCCTTCTTTTGGCTTTGACATCACTGTATGTCATAGTACTTTAATGGTTTTTCTGTTACCTTCTGAAGAAGGAAGGAAGGAAAGAAGGGAGAGGGAGAGAGAAATAAAGAAAGGTATGGATTTGTTTTTCTGTCTCAATCTCTGCTTGTCTCTCTATCTCTCTCTCTTTTTTTAAAGATTTATTTATTTTTAGAGAGAGAGAGAGAGCATGAGTAGGGGGCAGGGCAGAGGGAGAGGGAGAGGAAGGAAGAGAGGAGCAGACTTCCCACTAAGCACACTGAGCCTGATGAGGGGTTCTATCTCATGACCCATGAGATCATGATCTGAGCCAAAATCAAGACCTGGACACTTAACAGACTGAGCCACCCAGGTGCCCCTCTGCTTATCTTTTTAATTGGAGGCAAACCATATTCAGTGATTTCAAGCCTGGATCTTTATTTTATTTTTACTTTTTTTTTTTTTAAAGATTTTATTTATTTATTTGACAGAGAGAAATCACAAGTAGTCAGAGAGGCAGGCAGAGAGAGAGAGGGGGAAGCAGGCTCCCTGCTGAGCAGAGAGCCCGATGCGGGACTCGATCCCAGGACCCTGAGATCATGACCTGAGCCGAAGGCAGCGGCTTAACCCACTGAGCCACCCAGGCGCCCCTTATTTTTACTTTTTAAAAAGATTTTATTTATTTATTTGTCAGGGAGAGAGACAGCACAAGTAAGGGAGCAGTGGGCAGAGAGAGAAGCAGGCTCCCTGCTGAGCAAGGAGCCCCATGCAGGACTCGATCCCAGGACACTCAGATCATGACCTGAGACAAAGGCAGATGCTGAACCAACTGAGCCAACCAGGCATCCCCAAGCCTGGATTATTAGATCTTTTTTCATATGTTCCATTCCTACCAAAGCTACCATTTTCCATCTTTCAAAGACCAAACAAAACCTTCCAAATCTTCACAGCTCATCTCAAATGCCACCAAAAACTTTCGCATAACCTTTCTAAATTTATACATGCTTTGTTTTTGTCACTCTTACAACATATACTTTACATTATAAATATGTATGTACTCACTGTCTTCCCTACCAAACTTAGTCTTTGAGGGCAGAAACTATCTCTTATCTTGTAGCACCTTGCTACACTTTACTACACCTTTGAGTAACTTGACTTACTCAAAGTAGGGCTGTATAAATATATATCTGTGAACCTACTCGAGGGAAATCATGTGAATGACTCAATGTTTCAAAAGAATATCTAGACAATTGCGGTAGAGCTATTTTGGGATTCTAAATTATTGAGAATCCAAAACTTCAGTTATTTTTAATTTGGGGTATGACCATAAAGAAGATAATTATTGTCTTCTGACTAATTCCGATCATATATTTTTAAAGGTTTTATTTATTTACTTGGGAGAAATAGAGAAAGCATGAGTCAGGGAAGGAGCAGAGGGAGAGCGACAAGCAGACTCTACACTGAGTGTGGAACCCATTACAAGGTTTGATCCCAGGATCATGAAATTATGACCTAAGCGGAAATCAAGAGTTGGATGCTCAAAAGATGGAGCCATGCAGCCACCCCTTTCTATCATATTTAATTTGAGACAATGACTCTTCTTTTTAAATATATTGTGACTCAATACTACCTCTAACTAAATACCTATGTATAGGTGGTAAATAGAGAGTGACTAACAAAAGTAATTGGTTCACTAGAGTTAGGGGCATCATAGTTCCCAAAACTGTACTAGATCATAGCCTTTTATAAAAAACAAAAACAATGGGTTAAGCCTCTGCCTTCAGCTCAGGTCATGATTTCAGGGTCCTGGGATCGAGCCCTGTGTCAGGCTCTCTGCTCAACAGGGAACCTGCTTCCCCCTCTCTCTCTCTGCCAGCCTCTCTGCCTACTTGTGATCTCTCTGTCAAATAAATAAATAAAATCTTAAAAAAAATAAACAACAACAAAACAATACAGCCATATTCAATGGCAATGTAAGCTAAAGGAGTTCTGTGGTCCAGTGAATGGAACTACCATGATGATCACTATATGCCTGGGTTTGTGGCAGAGGAAGACCTTTGAGATTGATAGTAAAATAGTGAAAAGACATCATTAGCCATTCTCAAAAGACTGCTAACTCTGCACCCTTTATGAAGCATTCTTGTCTATAAAATTTGGACATGAACATAATCAAGCCTCTAGAGCCAACCACCAGTTTACAGGAAATGCAGGAGAGAGGGGAACCAGTTAAATAACACCAATAGTGGGTAATGGGTACATTGGGGTTTGTTAGCATTCTCCTTTACCTTCTGTGTAGATTCGAAAATTTCCATAATAAAAAGATTTTTTAAAAAATTCCTAATATGAGGGGCGCCTGGGTGGCTCAGTGGGTAAGGGCCTCTGCCTTCGGCTCAGGTCATGATACTAGCGTCTGGGATCGAATCCTGCATTGGGCTCTCTGCTCGGCAGGGAGCCTGCTTCTCCCTCTCTCTCTCTTCCTTGCCTCCCTGCCTACTTGTGATCTCTGTCTGTCAAATAAATAAATAAAATCTTAAAAAAAAAAAAAAAAAAAAAGAATGCCCATCCAGAGGCAGAGGGAGAACCAGACTCCCTACTGAGCAGGGAGCCTGACCTCGAACAGAGCTTGATCCAGGACGCTGGGATCATCCCTGGAGCCCAAGGCAGACATTTAGCTGACTGAGCCACCCAAGCATCCCTAAGGGTATAAAATCTTAAAAAGAAGGTGAGGAAGTGTTAAGTATTCCTGATCAAACTGGCAGGCTACTTTGGGAGGAGAAAAAGAAGGAGTGACAGCAATGCATTCTGGGAAAACAGGAAATCAGACAAGATAGTTTTGAAGATCGCTGATACTGAACTGCACTGACTCCACTCCCCGTTGCCCTGGTTGCACCTCCCTCTCCTTATGTCAATGACTTTTTTTTTTTTTTTTTTTTTTTTTTGAGAAAAACCACTTGCAAATGAGCAACAGGATGATTAGAGCTATTTGATTACACCCATCCCCACGGGAGCAGGTCCCTTCACGTCAACCTCCGGTGCCTCCAGGGCTGACTGATCTAAGAGATGTGAACCTAGTTTTCTTGCCCTGCCAGCTTAGCTTAGCTTAGCTTGCTCCCTCCACCCTCCCTCTCTCCTCTCTGCTCCGGTCTTCTACTGACTGCTTCCTTGAAAAAGCCGTTACAGCTATTTTCAAGTTCAACGGTCAAAAATTTTCAGAGTAAACCCAGGGAAAATACTCTGATCAATCTTGGCATTTTCCAACAGATCCACTTTCTGGGTTCCACCGTCAGTATAGCAGCACCTGGCAGGTCAATGACAAGTCACAGAGGGGGCTCTTGGGGTGGCTTTATTTCTCACATACCTTCCCAGAAATCCAGCTGAATGCCCAAGAGGATTTTACAAGCTATCATACTTCAACCAGCAGTCTATGCAGGTCTCCAACGGCCAGGAACAACATCCCTGGGAAATTCTGGGGATTTACATAATACTAGTGAGAGACCACAGCTCCTATCTAGGGCTGGTGAAAATGACCACATATTAGAGGGCATTGCAGCCCGGAGCTGTACATCCAACCAACCATTTGGGTATGAACTGTCGATTTGTTGCTGTGTGGATAAAAACAAATTAAGTGATCATAACTAACACAAGCAGTTGCCTTTGATGACAGCCATTGTAAAGATATGGCCTCAGTTCATCATACTTTCTGGTACACAGTGAAAAGCAATCTGAGGGGCGCCTGGGTAGTTCAGTAGTTAAGCGTCTGCCTCTGGCTCAGGTCATGATCCCAGGGTCTTGGGCTCGAGCCCCACATTGGACTCCCTGCTCCACAGAAAGCCTGCTTCTCCCTCTTACACTCCTCCTGCTTGTGTTCCCTCTCTCACTGTGTCTCTGTCAAATAAATAAAAATCTTTTAAAGAGAGAAAAGAAAAGAATTCTGAATTTGGAAGCTAAAATACCTAGCATCAGGGCTCTGCTTTATTACTGAGAGCCATTTAACCTTGAGCATGTAGCTTAACTTAGAATCAGGAAAGCTGGGGTGCCCAGGTGGCTCAGTGGGTTAAAGCCTCTGCCTTTGGCTCAGGTCATGATCCCAGGGTCCTGGGATCGAGCCCTGCCTGCTTCTCCCTCTCCCTTTCCCACTGCTGTGCTCTCTCTCTCGCAAATAAATAAATAGAACTAGAGCGTATCATGCTTAGCGAAATAAGTCAAGCAGAGAAAGACAACTATCACATGATCTCCCTGATATGAGGAAGTGGTGATGCAACATGGGGGCAGGAGAAGAATAAATAAAATCTTAAAAAAAAAAAAAGAATCAGGAAAGTTTCCCTAACTATAAAATAGATAGAAAATAATACTTTGCATTAGCTTAATGCAAGGATTGAGTAAGGTTGTGAATATGAATGATCCCAGCAGAAAGAAATTTCTCAATAGGGGAATTCTGAAAAATTTGAAACAAAAATGTTAACAAAATGAATAAAATTGCATGACAGCTCACTTAAGATATTATTGCCAACTACCTCTAGGTAAATTTAGAGATGAGTCTAAAATTTAGCAGGAAGAATGAGGCATAAATTAAGTGCAAGAAAAATTTTAGTTCCTTTTATTTTTGGCCTGTATTGTTTTTCTAAATATCTCTTAGATTTCACATTCTACAATATATATTTGACAACTGACAATGGTTAAAGAGTATTTCTTTGAGTGGCGAATGATATTATACAGTGAACACTGTATGGCCAACACCGTATATATTTAAAAACACATCATTACTCCTTCGGTATTTACAGTCATCTTTGGTGTCAAAATAGTACTCAGTAGTATAAATCATTTATCATAAGTCATAAATCATGCAAGTCTCAGGATTATCTTTATTTCACTCATCTAAATTGAAAAAGCCAGGCACTACTTCCCCAACAGTTGAGATCCTCTTTCCCCTAAACATGTCCTCCCATGCCCCCTACAGACCTCTAGGACTAAGCTTTCCTCTGAACCCAGATGCCCTTGAGCTAGAGGCAGCAGAAACCCAAGATTATAAGACTGGCAGCATGATCTTCATACCCGGAGAGAAGGCAAGAAGACATCAGCTAGGAGGAGTGGGCTGTTGGCCACTAGACATCATTAGGAAGGAATGGGGACACCAGGAAAATAGACTCTAAATTTCTAGGATCTGGATATAAGAAAGGAGAGAAAAAGACCGGGATCAAGGAGAGAGCTCAAGCATTTTGCTGTCCTTACTGACTGTGGCCATTTGGGTACAGAAAAGTAAGACGGTTCCTAAACCAAACTAAAATTAGAAACATTTGCCTAAAAAATCAAAAATGCTTTCCTGCCCTACCATTCTTTCTGGTCTGGATAACTGTAATAGCCTCCTAACTGTTTTTCCAGCCTCTAAACCACCCCTTCCCCACCATCCTATTTCCATATCGCACCAGGGCTATCTTTCTAAAATTTGCAGTTCTTATGTCACCTCCTTGATGAAAACACCTTCCCTGGCTTAAAAACCAAGTGGATTAAAATGATAATAATCATCTTATTGTCTCTTGGGTCACTATGGGTAGAAATTCAGGCAGAATATAGTATGGATGGTTTGTTACTGCTTGCGATGTCTGGGGGGGGGGCCCTGCCAGAAGACTCAGTGCCCAGAGTCAACTGGAAAGTCCTGTTCATCTCACATCTGGGGACCGGCTAGGGCCAGGGGCCAGAATACCCACACTTGGCTCCTCCATTAGACCTGACCTTCCTCAAAAACTTGCTGACTTCCAAAGACAAGGGTCTAGAAAGAGAAGGAGAGAGGCAGGAGGAGAGGAAGGAAGGAGGGAAGGAAGGCGGATGGGGAAAGCCATAGGGTCTTCTATGAACTAGCCTTACAAGCAGTCTTGGAAGCCAGGCAGCTTCACTCCTGCCACATCCTATTGGTCAGGGAGGTTATAAAGGTAGCTCAGGTACGAGGAGACGGAACTAAGACCTCGCCTCTGGATGGAGGATTGTAGATCCTGTGGGATGGTACACATACTGATGAAGTCATTTTGAGAAACGGTATCACTTGAAAAATACACTGTGCCACATGGTAGACCCTCACCTCCCACCTACCCCTTCAGCAACCCTTCCTTCTACTCCTTGCCACTCACTCTACCCTTTTCATACTGACCTTCTGTTTTGCTTAGTTTTTTTTTTCTTTGAACATGGCAAACTTTTCCATGCCTCTGTACCCTTGTTTATGCTATTTCTTATATTTGAAATGTCCTTTCTTCTCCATGTTAACCCCCTAGGAGAAACCTTCCCACAGTTCAAGTCCAAATCCAACAGTAGCATCTCTGTAAAGCCTCCTTGTCTTAGCCCAGAGAAGGTTAAATATTCTGTTCCCTAGGATCCTATGTATGTTAAACTTACCTATGTATGTTAAACATATCTCTGTCTTACAGTATTTTCTGGTTGACTTTTCATTCTCACCAGACTGTGAGCAAGTCAAAGAAAAAGACCAAGCCCTGTTATTTATTATTACTATTACTATTATTATTATTATTTGCATATTTCCCTGTTCTCTTCTGGTTGCCAAATATTCAACGCAGTGCTTACTTAAAACAAGGTCCCCCACTAATTAAATGTGAGTTTCATGGCTGAAGAAAATTTTTAAGGCAACCTTTGAAAAATTATCATTTCAAGGGCAAGGTGGCTTCCTTGACCTTCTAGTGCAATTATTTTTTTTTTCTATTTCTACTGCTGCCTGAAATAATTTACTCTTTTAAGCCTTAGAGAGATAAAGAGAGAAAAAGCTGGATAGTACAAGAGCCTGGTGAAAGCAAAACACCACCTCAGTTAAAGTAGGGCGAGCGACAACAAAACCATTTCTAGGTATCTTGAGAAGAGAAGGTTGAGAGCAAGGACTCACTGAGGCAGTGAAGAGGTGAGGACACTAACAAGTCGGGAAAGAGAGCAAGAAGGGAAGGCTATACACACCGGCAACAAATTCTGCTGCAGTCACAATTTTGCCTTCAGTCAGATCTTGTTCACTTTCAGCTGCTTCTGAATAACTAGAAGCTGGGGGCAAAAGTGTCTTGTGTTTGGCCTAATCCCAGCACCTCCGTGGGAAAGCAGCCTAGAAGTTTCCTCTGTCTCTTGCTCTTCTACTACCATCTCCAGCCACTGCTGCCCAAAAGTTCCTGTTGTTGTGGCTCCACAAGGCTGATGGGAGTGGGAGAAAGGCCCCTACCTGCCAGGATCACACACCCCCAGGAATCCCAAGATGAACCTTAGATAAGGTTCTGGCATAGACACATTGGTGACATGATCATAAGGTCTGCAGTCTCATTCACAACTTCCTACTTTTGGGTCCCTCCATTCTTGAATATGGCCTATCCTCATCTGTTGTAAAAGGTGGTGGGCTCTCTCACTGTTTCCCCAAACCACTTGAAGATAAGAATGTTCTGGGAGAGCTCCAGTTGTTAAACACACACACTTCTGGGCCCTTCCTTGATCCAGTGGGTCTGGAAGGACCCTGGGAGTCTATTATATTCATGAGTGATGAGGGGAGTGAAGGAAGGCTCAGACTAGATGACCTTAAGTTCTCTTGTTGGGTTTGAATGAATGGTCTACTTCTCTCACACCTGGTTATACAATTAAACCTCCAAAGTCATAGCTTTGACAGCTTAGGCCACATCAAGGAGTTTGGACTTCATCCTGTAGGCACTGGGAAACACTATGGAGAAGAGTAGCATGACTGTCATTGAGATGTTGAAAGTCCCCTCCATCAACTGCGTGAAGGGTGGTACAAAACCAGAAGAAGTAAGGACAAATTATTATAATAGCCCAGGCATTCTCTTCTCCTATCAGGGGCTCAGAGCATTCCTGCTTCCCACATCCCACAGGAACTGACCTGGTATCACTTAACTTTAACTGAAATTCATTCTTGTCAGTGTAGACTTTTGCAGAGCTACCCCTGCTATTCAAGAGATGGGGAGGAGCCGGACCAATGCAGTAGCATAGAGGTGGAGAGAAAGGACAGGACAAAGAGAATGGTAGTGAGCTAGAAGGTACAGAAGTTGGTGAGGGGAGGGTTAACACAGACACCAGCCTATACCTTACAAGGTACTGCAGCCAGTGAGGTGGGAGTGACTCTTACCACCCTCTTAACAACACTTCCAGGCATCTCACAACCCTTTCCTTTTCATCACCTTGCCTCCCCCTCCTGGGACCCTAGGAATTTCCTTCATATCTGGGAATCCTTTGATTCATGCATAGACCTTCTGAAACTTTTTCTGCTTTCACCTGGCTATTTACAGTGTTGAATGGCAATAACTTACACATCATACTTCTCTAGAATTTGCTACCATCTATCTAACCCAGGTAATATCCTCATGTAAAGAGGTTTGTGTGTGTGTGTGTGTGTGTGTGTGTGTGTGTGTGTGTGTGAGAGAGAGAGAGAGAGAGAGAGATAGAAAGAAAGAAAGAAAGAAAGAAATACTTTAGCTCCCTGTTCTACTAAATTGATTGCTTAGTTTATTGTCTAGGCTCTATCCTTACCATTGGTCTAGAGGTATGTTACACTTTTCCAAAATTTGCTCCAGTCTTCCCGCCACCCTATCTGCACCATCTTGCCTCTGTGCCTTACCATGTAGGTACAGCTCAGATGCCATCTTCTGGTTCCCGTGGAGACATAACAACTTTCTCTTCTGATCTCTGTAGCACTGCACACCTGTTAGAGCACCACTACGCTCCCTGCTGGCTTGAACACAGAGCTTTCACCTGAGGCAACGGTTATGTATCTTTATAGCCCTGAGTGCTGTAGTTATTTTTGTTGGAATATGAAGATGTAATGTAATAATCATATTTCACAGATACCATAACTTGTTTAGCCCAACCATATCCTAATTCCCTATTCCACAGTTTTGGGAATTGTTTTGTAACTTAGAAAATTGACATTGTTTTCCTTTGCAGTTTAAAAAAAAAAGGCTGATCTGCTAATACAAACTTTGACACTTTCTCATGAGGATATGTTCACACTAGTATAAACATTTCTACTGGGGGAAGCAGGAGACCTTTCAATGGCTAAAGCATAGTGAGTAAGGGAATATTCAGGAACAGAATTTAGGTTTCCTGAATCCTGATCCAGTGCCCTTTCCATACTGAAATAAGGTAAACAAACAAAAATTATCATGAAAATAAATACCAAAATCAAAACTTTTGCACAGCAAAGGAAACCATCAATGAAACAGCAATGCAGCCTAACAAATGGGAGAAGATATTTGCAAATGATATATCCCAGAGGGGTTACTATCCAGAATACATGAAAAATTTATAAAACTCAACACCAACCCCCCCCCAAATAATCTGATTTTGAAATGGGCAGAGGACTTGAATAGTCAATTTTCCAAAGAAGACATTCAGATGGCCAACAGACAAATGTAAAGATGCTCAATATCACCAATCATCAAGGAAATGTAACAAAAACCACAGTGAAATATCCCTGCATACCTGCCAGAATGATTAATATCAAAAAGACAAGAAATAACAAATGTTGACAAGGACATGGAGAATAGAGAACCCTTGGGCACTGTTGGTGGGAATGTAAATTGGTGCAGCTACTATGGAAAGCAGGATAGAGGTTCCTCAAAAAATTAAAAATAGAAATACCATATGATCCAGTAATTCCACTACTGGGTATTTATGTAGAGAAAATTCTAAAAGATATATGCATTCCTCTGTTTATTGCAGTAATTATAATAGCCAAGATATGGAAACAACCCAAATGCCTATCAATAGATAAATAGGTAAATAAAATAAAATAGGTAAAGAATACGTAGTATGTATATGCAATGCAATATTACTCAGCCATAAAAAAGAATCAGCTCTTGCCATTTGTGATAACATGGATGGATCTAGAAAGCATATAAAGCTAAGCGAAATAAATCAGACAGAGAAAGACAAATATCATATAATTTCACTTACATGTGGAATCTAAAAAACAAGAATAACCAAACAACAACAGCAACAAACCAGCAGACTCAAATAAAAAGAACAAACCGGTGGTTGCTGGAGGGGAATTTGGGGGCGGGGAGAGGTGAAATAGGTGATGGTGATCAAGAGGTAAAAACTTCCAGTTATACAATAAATAAGTAATGGAGATGAGAAGTACAGCATGGGGAATATAGAAAAAAAAATTATCATGAGATAGAGAAAACCTCAGTAAAGGTGATTCAACCTGTTGCATGAAAACCACTTATAACTAAAAAGGCAATTAACATATTCAGTTCAAATTCAGACAATGCTTCTGGAAATACTTTACATGCCTTTTCAGAGAAAAGTTTAAAAATATGCAAGGGAAGTATCACAGGATAGTCAACAAAAGAAAACAGTTGCCAATTAGCGGAAGATCTCTGAGCAGTCATAAGGAATCAGAACACAAAGAAACATCAATCTCTTAAGCCCCTGGAGAAAAGCAGCTCTTTATAATGTGGGCCAACCCCTAACTTGTGTGGGGTCCAGAAAAGGGGACAAGTGGAGACCCAAATACCATACATTTAAATATTTTATAATTTTTAACTAAGCTTAGAAATTGTTAAATATATGATTCTTTTCTGCTTTAACAAGTAGAACTTAATGACAGCAAAATTTTTAAATATGTAAAGCTATAAATTTTATTTGACTGAAAGCAAAATATCAAGGCTCCTGAATTTCATTATCAGAAACTCTCTAGATCCATCCATGTGTTATTACAAATGGCAAGATCTCATTCTTTTTATGGCTGAGTAATATTCCATTATATACACACCACATATTATTCATCCCTTCATCTATTAATAGTCAGTTGTGTTGTTTCCATCTCTTGACTATTATAATTAATTCTGCAGTAAACATAGACATATTGTATCTGTATTAGTGTTCTGTTGACATGCCAGCAACGTGTGGGTAACTAATGAAATAGAGACCAGCGTGGTTTGTAATTATATATATATTCCACAGAACACAAAATGCAACTTTTGCCCTTTGTTTCGTCAAAATCACTGTATTGTTTTAATAAAGATTTTCACATAATTTGATAATATTGATAGCAATGATTTAAAGTTTCTTTTAAGAAGGAATTATATTTGAAGTGTAAAAATTTGACTGTATTTCATCAGAAATGTGAGTTAAATAAAAATGGAAAGTATTAAAATATTTCTCATAGATACTTTCAAAGTTATTTTTCTAAACTAATTAAAATTTTCTACTGAAAAATCAAAATAGAAATTAAAATTTAATTAATGAGTATCAAATTTAAATAAAATTACCCAGTTTTTAAAAATATAATTACATGTCATAAAATACTTTTATAAAAATAAAACTGTTAGACTCAACTTAATAATGGTCAGATATGAAAAACCCACAGCTAACATCATACTCAAAGGGGAAAAACTGAGAGCTTTTCCTCTAAGGTCAGGAACAAGACAAGGATGTCTACCCTCAGCACTTTTATTCAACCTAGTACTGAAAGTCCTAGCCACAGCAATCAGACAACAAAAATAAATAACCAACTTTGTAAGGAAGAAATACTTTCTGATACTATATGTGCAAAACCCTAAAGACTCCACCAAAAACTCCTAGAACTGATAATGAATTCAGTGTCACAGAAAACAAATATCAATATGCAGAAGTGTGTTGCATTTCTATACACTAATGAGGAAGCAGTAGAAAGAGAAATTAAGCAAACAATTCCATTTACAATTGCACCAAAAAATAATAAGATACCTAAAAATAAACCTAACCAAAATGGTGAAAGATGTGTACATTGATGAAAGAAATTGAAGATGACACAAAGAAATGAAAAGGCATTCCATGCTTGTGGTTTGGAAGAACAAATATTGTTAAAATGTTTAAACTACCCAAAGCAATCTACATATTTAATTCAATCCCTAAAAAAATACCAACACCATTTTTAACAGTACTAGAACAAAAAAATCCTGAAATTTGTATAGATCCACAAAAGACCTTGAATTGCCAAAACAATTTTGAAAAAGAAAAGCAAATCTAGAGGTATCACAATTCCAGACTTCAAATTGTATTATAAAGCTATAGTAACCAAAAGAGTATGTACTGGCACAAAAATAGACTCTAGATCAATGGAACAGAATACAACACCCATAAATAAACCCACAATTATATGGTCAATTAATCTTTGACAAAGCAGAAAGCACATCCAATGGGAAAAAGACAGTCTCTTTACCAAATGGTGTTGGGAAAACTGGACAGTAACATGCGAAGGAATGAAACTGGAAAATAATGCTACATGGAAAATAATGAAATGGGACCCCTTTCTTACACCATACACAAAAATAAATTCAAAATAAATTAAAGACCTAAATGTGAAACCTGAAACCATAAAAATCTCAGAAGAGAGCACAGGCAGTAACATCTCTGACATCATCTGTGGCAACATTTTTCTAGAGGTGTCTCCTTAAGTAAGGGAAATAAAAGCAAAAATAAACTATAGGGACTACATCAAAATAAGATTTTAAAAAGATATCATTTATTTATTTGAGAGAGAAAATGAGCAAGAGAGAGAAAGCAAGGGGAGAGGTTGGGGAAAAAGCAGACTCCCAGCAGAGCAGGTAGACTGATGTGGGGCTCTATCCCAGGACTCTGGAATCATGACCCAAGCAGAAGGCAGGAGCTTAAATGACAGAGCCACCCAGGCACCCAAATTAAAAAGCTTCTGCACAACTAAGGAAATAATCAACAAAACTAAAAGGCAACCTATAAAATGGGAGATGTTTGCACATGACATATTCAATAAAGGGTTAGTAGCCAAAATCTATATAGAACTTATAAAACTCAACACCCTAAAAAACCAAATAATCCAATTTAAAAATGGGCAGAAGAAATTAACAGACATTTCTCCAGAGACACAGAGATGGCCAACAGACACATGAAAAAATGCTAACATCATTCATCATCAGGGAAGTGCAAATTAAAACTACAATGAGTTATCATCTCACACCTATCAAAAACATAAGAAACAAGTGTTGGTGAGGTTGTGGAACCCTCTTGCACTACTGGTGGGATTGCAAACTGGTGCAGCCAATGTGGAAAACAGAATGGCGCTTCCTTAAAAGTTAAAAATAGAACAACCCTATGATCCAGTAATCACACTACTGGATATTTACCCAAAAAATACAAAAACCAATTTAAAAGGATACATGTACCTCTATGTTTATAACAGCATTATTTTTTTATTTTTTTGTAACAGCATTATTTACAATAACCAAATTATGGAAGCAGTTCAAGTGTCCGTCGATACATGAATGGATAAATAAGATGTGGTATATACACCATGGGATATTATTCAGCCATAAAAAAGAATGAACTCTTGCCATTGGCAATGACACGGATGGAGCTAGGAAATATTATGTGCTAAGTGAAATAAGTCAGTCAAAGACAAATACCATAGGACTTCACTTCTATGTGGAATTTAATAAATGAAACAAATGAACAAAGGGGGGAAAAGAGAGAGAGAGATAGAGAAACAAACCAAGAAACAGACTCTTAACTCTAGAGAACAAACCGATGGTTACCAGAGGGGAGGCGGGACAGGATGGGTGAAACAGGTGGCGGGAATGAAGGGGTGCACTTGTTGTGATGAGCACTGGGTGATGTATGGGAGTGTTGAATCACTATACTATTAGTGCACCTGCAACTAATATGACCCTGTGTGTTAACTATACTGGAATTAAAAATTAAAAAAAAAAAATAAAACTGTTAGAAATTCTAGAGCTTAATATCCAGCTAGTTGCCAAGTTAAAGGATCAGTATTACACTTAATGTATGTTATGTCGTGACCCACATGCATACATGTTTTGGAGTATTACAAGTTGTTTGATATTGTAAAATGTTCCCCCAGTTAATGCATACAACTGATAAGAACCCCATGTTCATTTGTGACTACACGCAGAAACCATCTATTGGAATATGAAGAGAAGCAAGAAAATGGCCACTTGGCACTCTCAGGCAACAATGCTCCCACATTGGAAGCCTGTCACATTCATGCTGAGAGAGAGGACTTGGTAAGTTAGCTCATTTGCCCTTTTCTTTCTTCCTTTTTTTTTTTTTTTTCCAGGCTACCTGCGGAGCAGAGAGAGCTGGATGCGGGGCTTGATCCCAGGACCCTGGGATCATGACCTGAGCTGAAGGCAGAGGCTTTAACCCACTGAGCCACCCAGGCGTCCCTCATTTGCCCTTTTCCTCACCTCCATTATAGCACTGCTCAGACCCTCCCTGTGTGCTTGCTTGTGAGGACAATGCTTCATGCGCTAATCTTTGAGCACTCGAATACTCTTTTGTTTTCAGGACACAGGACAAGAGATGAGGTTGGGGTCTGAACTGTGTTAATGGTGACAGGAGTTCTCTGTTGAGGGCTGACTAACCCTGAAAGCCAGATCTCGAAGGACCTGGGTGCCTGGGTATTTTTATTGAATTGGCTCTTTTGGTATTTGTAACTTCAGGGCCCTCAATAGCTAGGCTATTAGGGCAGACATCCCTCTGACTCAAATATTGCTTACGTTTTCTCCCTCCAGGCCCCCTGAGCAGACCAGGGGCCTTTGATTTTTTTCTCTTTTCCCTCTGCTTCTACTGGGAGCAGCATGGGGGAAAATTTACTTGCGCAGGGGCTGTTTTTCAGATACCAAAGAGGATAAACTACCCTTAAAATGCAGTAAATCTTGTGGATCTGGGTCTATGTGTTGTCAATTATAGAGATTTTTCTTATAAGGATCAAATTATTAATTCCTTGAGGTGTGACCAGACCTTATAGTTTTCTTTGTCATACCCCCAGGGAGTCTGCCCAGTGCAAGGCACCTAAGAGGCCATCAGTAATAGATATAAGGAATATCACAGTAATTCATTTTAAAAATATTTGACAAATGTGCAGTTGATGATGTAGCAAGGATTTTGGGACTGCGCACTTGTATCATTGAAAGTAAGAGATGTGGTCTTTTCATAATTCCTGTGTCGGCTTGAATGTAAGGCATCTAAAATGAAAAAAAGAAAAAAGACTTAAAATGACCCAGTATCCTAGCGTGCATGTGTCCTGAAATACTCTTTCTGTCACATCACAGACCTGAGTCCAAAGTCGCTTGTTTAATTCTTTTTCTGACTGGGGACCAGGGATTTCTGATTATTTCCCTCATGATCTTACCACCTCTAAAAAGAGTCTTTCACATGAATTCTAGCTCTCAGCCACCTTTCCGGAAACTCATGGTTTTTTCGTGATTACCAAAAATGTCTGCTTTTTTCATAGCCAGAGAAATAAAAACCCAGGATTTCAATAGTTGAAAATATTGTGGAAACTCATTTTAGGTCTCTGAATTACCTAGATTCCAAATATAACTGATTACTGAAATATCCAGTTCCCAAGGTAATGTCTGGTCATATCTTTAAATCTATAAAGTCACATGAGTTTGGAAAGATCCTAAAGTTTATGACAGCAAGGTGAAGATTTTGTTTCATTTGTGATATTAATTTTTCCATTGAGTTTATTTTCTTAAGCATTTTTCATGAAAAAATGCAAGTTAGTAAAACCTCAATAATTTGAGGTGAAAATCTAGACCTATATGGATTTTATGTTGAAAAGGGTCTGCTGAAGTGTATTTCTTTTGCAAATCTGATTCTTGTATTTCTCTGGAAAGGCAGTTATCTCTGGACAACATGTTGTCTTTCCTGTGTTAGCAGGCCCCTGAAACTCCTCACAGGCATTACAGTATGCAGAAATCCGAAAACTGAAGGTTCAAGCTGTTTTAGTTATATGACAGATTTTTCTTTTTTCATGGCAGAAAAGTTTGAGTCCTTTCAACTGGCAAGCAGATGTTGCCCTCGTGCTGCCTCCATATTCATTAGCCCATAATGAATCTATTAATTGAATATGTAAGTTTGGCTAATTAGATGTAAGACATTTCTTCAGATTTAAAGGGTAATAATAAAAAATTTAAACTGCAACACCAGATCAAGCATTTAAGAGTTGATAAATGTGAACTGGAAAGTGCACAATTCCGATATAAATTAGTTAATTGCCTCTGCTAATTTAGGTGAAATACATTAGCAGAAAGGTCAATCCATTTGAGGCTTGATGTGTTTTTCAAATAGTAAATTAAAAATTGCGAATCCAAGAGCACTACAGAGTAGGAAGCAGGGAATCCACTCTTCCAAGCCAGAGTGGACTCAAGGAACTCCAGAGTTAACTTTCTGGGGATTAACCAGTGGTTCTCAAAAGAGGATGTGTCTTATAGACACGAGGAAGCTTTGTTAAAAATAAGAGTGCTGGGGTGCCTAGGTGGCTCAGTGGGTTAAGCCTTTGCCTTTCGCTCCGGTCATGATCTCAGGGTCCTGGGATTGAGCCCCGCATTGGGCTCTCTGCTCAGCGGGGAGCCTGCTTCTACCTCTCTCTCTGCCTGCCTCTCTGCCTACTTGTGATCTCTCTCTCTCTCTGTCAAATAAATTAAAAAAATCTTTAAAAATATATAGCAGTGCCTTGGGCGCTACGTGAGACTAATTGAAGTCTTCAGAAGTAGAACCAGGCCTCCATATTTTTTAAGGCTCCAGAAACGCATGGAACGATCCAGCTTCCAATTATAATTGGAAGCTGGATCATTCCATGCGTGTCTGGTCTCCCCAAGTAAGCAGGAGTAAGGTGGCAATATCAATCCATGGTAGGTATGTAAGCATTAGAAATAAGACCTAATGTCATCCTTAATGCTTTCTTTCTTCCTAAGTGAAGGAAAAAATTCATCTGCCCTTGGTCCCTCTACATTCTGTTCTGGCTAGGTCTGTACCAGACGGTCTTATACTTGAGAACATTTAACTTGGATTTGGGAAGTGGGAGGAACCTCAGCTCTTGAGTATTTGCTTTTGGGTGTTGCAATCTTAGAAATAGCTAACCTCTCCAATCACATTAGCGGGCTTTACACTAAAAGATGTCAAAGGAGCTCTTTTGGGGGCCATGTTTTGGGAGATGTGCCATAGCTCCTAGAAGAGCGTGAGGCCCATGGAAATGCTGACAAAGGGATTTGCCAACAGGTTGTGCTTGGTCCGCCGCAGCCCTTCGCTTTCATTGTGTTTTGCATCTTCTGACTTCTTACCTGTCTCATTCTGCCCTTGACTAGCTTCACGTCAATCCATACACTTCTTTTTTTGTTCTTCAGAGACTCTACCTCAATGCTTGGCTCCTAATAGAGTGTCGGGGAATAGCTGATTCACCGGTAGCTAGTCTCACCGGTAGAGAGAGGACAAAGTCTGTGTTAGTGCCAGTAGTCAGGGAGTCACAGACACCCTGAAAGGGGGAGTATGTGTGCCTGAAGCAGGAGACCTGTCCTCTGCAGTCTGGGGCAGGCTGTCCACACTGGATTTCAGTATCCCGGCTCTGAACACCTCCCAGTTTTGCCCTGTGTCTTTCACAGCTAGAACTCTGTGATTGAGAAGAAAGAAGTGGCACTCCCCTTCTGTTGTCAAGACATCTAAAGAGAGAAGATTTTCAGTGGCTCGTTCTAGCATGTAAGAGGGAGATGGTAACTGTCCAATGAGCCTCGTCTTCTGGGGAACATGGATATGGATCCCTGTCCCAAATATCCTCAAAGTTCATGCAACCGTTCCATCTGAAGAAAGACCCTTTGGATGACTGACAGCCTAAGAGCAGAAGAGGACGTGGGGAAGGAGCTTGGGTTTAAGAATGGGAGGGCCCTAAAGTAAGTAGCAGTAGTTAAGAGTCACATGTAGACGTGAAGAATTTTACAAGTGAAAGGGAAACTGCAAATTAAGGAACATGAAAGGAAAACAGAAAGGCAAACTTAGTTACATGCCAAAGGAGTTCTTTTTTTTTTTCTTTTTTAAGTAACCCTTCCTTACCCACCATGATAAAAATAGTTGCTCCCAATCTGAGACACACCCATGTGACTGGCTCAGGGGTAGCACATGCTCTGGACTCCTATGTAAGCAGGACTGTAGGGGTCTAAGCACTTGACTTTCTGTGCTAAACTTGGCTAATAAGCATGATCATTCTTTTCCTAAAAGTCAAAAAAAAATTTTTAATGAAAGTCCCTCTCCTAAATTAACTGTAGTTTGAAATTTATCTGCATTTGGTTATTTTTCTCCTCTTCAGTCTTTAAATTCAATTTAAAACTGTAATATCTCCAAACAGTAGCAGATAAAATACGCTACCTACAACCTATTGCTTTTTGACAGTAGTCAATTTCATGTTCGTTTGCACATACATGCCATCAACTGCAGGGGGAGCTAATGCCTTTTTTCTCAGGCCTGGCAGACAAGGCTGCATAGCTGGGATTTTAATTCTTCCCTGTGCCTGTTAAGTGTGACTATTGATGAAGGCTGGAGCTCATCTCTGCCCCTAGATTGAAACCTCTAAAACATATATGAGGTGGAACTGGGCTTTCCAACAAAGAGAAATCTCATTTCCACTTTCAAAACAGGCTCTCGGTGCTCCCAAAAGGTAGACGATATATTTTAAAAGGAAAGAACTGTGTTTTGTATGAAAACATTATTTTTGGAGTCATAACCAATTAGGAATCTAATCCCTGCAACCATAAATACCCCCCTTTTCATAGAATACAGTGACCAGAGGCCACACTAAGGTATGAGGGACTTAATATGTAGAGAATTTTTATGGTTAATAAATGCCACAATCTCTGCCTCTTTTCTTCTAGATGTTGGAAGGAACAGGATAATTAAATGAGTGTTTAGATCCTAAATAAAAAGTTAATATTCACGTTAAATAAAAATGTAAGTGAATTTGTTTTATAGAAGTTTTCAGAGTGAGTCCAAAATACTTCATTAAGCATTTCTGGATAAAAAAACATGTAATACTCTTTATAAGCTTTTGTTACTAAATTAAATACCATCTCTCTATAAATATACTTTGTGCAAAGTATATTTTCCTGTTAGAGTTTTCAGGAAACATTTTAAATGAAGTAGCTGAACATATCCCGTTTGAGATGAATGAGATCATTAGGAAACACTTATATCTGAAATAAGCACTGAGATCATTCCGCATACAACCCAAGGGCCCTAATTTTTTAAATATTTCAAACAATGTGCTCCTTTTAAATCATTAGACTTAGGGACATTTAAGGAACTGATTCAATTAACCCGGAAGAGAGAAACGCTATAATGTGTGATTTATTTTTGCAGATAAATTAAAATGCAAGTATATCTGTTAGAAAAGGTGGGCTGTCAGCATGGTTAGTAATGGGAACAGGAAGGCAATTAACAGGGCCACCTGAGGCTGAAACAGCACTTGAACACGGAAGCCTACAGTTCAAGCTGGACATAGTCCTTGTCAAAACCAAGTGTTCCTTGGTTGGGAGGAACAGTTTCTTTGAACAGTTTGATTTTCTAAAGCATGTTTCTCAATTCGTTCCCCCATAAGTGCAAACTAAACATAAGCCCAGGCTGCTATAGTTTCATACCTTAAAAAAAAAAAAAAAATCTAACTCCACATAAAGCAGATGCCTTAAAATTACAACTTTGCATTCTGTTATTTAGGTGAGGAAATATGAGGCAAGAATTTATTTTTCTCCTCTACAACTGCAGGATATTGGCTCCACCAGGCCTAATAAATTGTTTTCACAAGGAAATAGAGCACGCTGTAGCTTGTGTTCCCTTGTGCAAGGGGTTTTATAAACAAGATGTATCCTAAACAATAAATAATTACAGATGGGAGAGGGTGGGAGAAGGAAACATTATAAGGGTGGGAAAAAATGTTTCTTCACCAAATCACGGAAAAGGGTGAATTTCAAAATGCTAGACATCTGAAGGTAGTTGTGGGGAAGATGGCCACTTTAACCATGGTGAAATCCATACAGGAAATGAGAAAATAGTAGAACAAAGAGAAGACAAGAGAAGTAAAGAAAGAGAAGCGAAGGAAAGACTAAAAATGTGAGAAGAGGGGTCCTGCAGCCTTACAAGGAAGTAGCAGCAGAGTAAGTCCTGTGAACAGAAATGAAGAAAATATAGACTAAAGAAGTCATTATAATTCACTGTTCTTTTCTGTTCAATCTTGTCCCCCATCTTGAATAGGACATCTCCCCCCCCCCCCAAAAATGCACTAGACCTTTGGAGCCGTTTATGAGGACAAGCTAAGAGATTCTCCTTTTCCTGCCTGGAAAAGAGGGAATCTCTTTATTTGCTCTACGTCACTGTATAACGAATGTTAATGGTTCCATCATACTGCTCCTTCCCTGGGAGAGATTTTTCCAGGCATGGTGCTAGAGCCGGAGTTAGCAAGCAAGAGGTGGGTCAAGGGAGGACAACCCTGTCTTATGTTTGGAGAAGAATATAGCTCAATGATTTACAGTTTGTGGAGAGTCTTTCCTGACAATATTCGTTTTTCAGTCTAATTTATACAGATTTCCCTTTTCTCATGATCAGAATTTTTGGATGGCTTCTCAGTGTCTCCAGAATTAAGGTCCTTACAAACTGAGTCAACTGCTTTGCCAGGCTTATCTGCTGCTCCTCCAGTCACACTGATGTCCCCCTCAAATTTATATGCCTTTGATCTACGGCTCTACTATCTACTCGGTCCTTTCCTCCCCCGTGAATGCCTCGCCTCTCCTTTTAAGGCCCAACTCAAAGGCCAGCGTTCCCAGAGAACTGACTCTTCCTTAGTGGAGCCCCAGATCATGTGGTTGATGATCTGTTGCAACTTTTCCCCACAGCATCTCATAGTCAGTGATCTACCTCCCTGTGGGGCGGGGATTACAGCTTGCTGATGATAAGGGCTGCCCACCTTACTTGTAACCCAGTCTCCAGTACTGTGCCTTACAAAACATGTTGGCAGAATTTTTCCCCTAGCGCCATTGATTCCCTCTTGCTACTATCTTCTCCCTTTCTCCCGAACTAACTCTGGGACTTTATTTATTTATTTTTTTATTCCTCAATTATATCTCCAACTCTCCAAGGCTTAAAACAAACAAACAATAACAACAACAAAAACACCTGTATCTCATGGACATAGCCTCTTACTAGAACACAATTTTTGGTCACAGCGATCCCCTTGTGAATTGAGATCTTTCTATTGCCTAAAGCTGAGGTAATTCACTTAGGTAACCTCGGGTAGTCACTTTGGTTCTGAGAGGCTAGAATTTATTTCTACAGACCTAATACTAAAATGGAATATTTTTGTCTGTTTGGTTATTTCCCAGGCACTGAGTATTAGGTATTTTTGGTAAGGGAAAGTATCTAAGGCAAGATCTCTTCTGGCTGACCCTTAACATCTGGAGAAATGAGGTTGTAAGGGCTCTGAATATGGCATTAAATATATGAATTAGAAGGGCCCTGTCAATTTTACACTGGGAGTGAAGAGAAGTGACCTATAAAGGTCTTTTTGTCTGAAGCCCAGATTTGGACCACCCAGCCCAAAGCCCATCCTGGGAGGGGATCTCTGGGTTCTGAACGTACACCTACATGCTGACCTTTAGGGTCCCACAAACTAGAAGAAAGCCGGTTGGAGCTACATGAACAACTAAATTAGGGGGTATAGAGAGGGAAGCTCAATCCCTAAGGGGCAGCCATATGAGGAGCCCTATGTCTGGTGGAATGAAAGCTCTGGACGTGAAAAACAACAGAAAAGCAAAGCAAATATATCATTGTGTTATTTGGGGGCGAGGAGTTAAGGGCCGGAAGGGGGATCCAAGAAGAGAGACGGGCCGATGAAACATGCAACTCCTAAGAGCCTGTAAGGACCCAGGGCCCGCATCCTGGGGCGCAGCTCAGACCGCCCGGGGCGGTCCCAGCCGGCAGAGGGCAGCAGCTGGGCGGGAGAAGCCGGGCGAGGGCCGCCTTGCGGAGATACTTAATTTTGAGCGTGGGTCGAAGGACTCGCACTCATCACTAGCCGTCCCGGACCCTGCGGCCGTGGCGCGCCTCGGACTCCGCGTTGGGGAGTGGGCGTGTGCCGGGCCGCCGGGCCCTGGAAGGAGAGCTGAGGGCGCCCCCCGGGTCTCGGGGAGAGAAGAGGAACGCGTGTTCGGCTGGGCCGGAGACGCGGGTGGGAGGGGCCCCAGACCCGCCCCATCCGTAGCCGAGCCCGCTCGGCGTCCCAAGAGCCGCCCTCCGCGCCCCGGAAGCTTCCTTCGCTAACACCGCATCAGCCCCCCGCCCGCTCCGCTTCTGGGGCCACGACCCGCGCCCGCCATCCTCTAAGGTGCGCCCCCCGCCGCCGCTGCCGCCCGTGCCGGGGCGAGGCCGGTCCCGCTCTCCGAGCCCTGCGCGGTCGCGTCGCGGGTTCCGGCTCTGGCCGTCGAGGCCGGCAGCGGGGTGGGCGTGGGCCCGGGTGTCGCCGGCCACACTTGACCCTGGGTGCCGAGCGAACGGGCCGCGCGGCGCGGGCGGCGGGCTTTATGTAAATCGGGGCTGTGCCCCGGCGTCCTAGGTAGGATGGACCAGCCCCCCGCGCCTCGGCCCTCACGTCCAATAAGAAAAGCCCCAGCTTGACACCTGCCTATATACAGGCGAGCGCGCCCCCGGCCCGCGGACCGCGCGCACAGCCCACGCCGCGGGCGAGCGAGACCTCGGCCCGCCACCATGACTTCCAGTAAGATAGAGATGCCCGGCGAGGTGAAGGCTGACCCCGCCGCCCTCATGGCGTCCCTGCACCTCTTGCCATCGCCCACGCCCAACCTCGAAATCAAGTACACCAAGGTAAGCGGCCGGCGAAGACCTGCCGTCCGCCGAGGCTTTCTAGAACCTTCCTTCCTGTCCATGATCTGTGAGGGGGCGAGGGCGGCGTGACGGGGTCAAGGGGCCGGGGTAGCCGCGGCCTGCCTGTCATCCCCGCGCAGCGGAGGGACGCCCCCCGTCCTCGGGGTTGGGGGCATCCCAAGGCCTGCCGGGGTCTGGGGACGCCTCGGGGACTCGCCCCATCCTGAAGCTCGGCGCCGGGGGTCGCGGTCAACGGCTCCTTGCCTATTCCGCGCCTGCCGCTGCCTTCGGAGCCGATTCTCGGGGTCCGGACTGCCTCGGGCAAGGCGTCGGCCCGGCTTCGACTCCTCAAGTGGGGAGGAAGGGTTCCCGCCAGGTGGGCCACGCAGCCCGGCCGCTCCTCCCGGCGGTTCCGCGCCTTCAGGGGCCGCTGGGCTGCGCGTCCCGCTCGGTCCTCAGGAGCCCGCGCGTGCGGAGCGGCTTTCCCGGAGGAACTGACCCGGCGCGCGGCGCTCCGGCCGCCTTTGCAGATTGCGCGGAAACCTGGCTGCCGGCGACGGGCGGCTCCGGTACCGGCGTTTCGTTCGAATGTTGTAGGCAGTGGCAGTTGTCCCGGAAAACTCAGGAACTCTCTAAAAGTGTGCAAATGAACGGGCTCGCCTTCGGACTGAAAAGAAAGCATTTCTTATAACGAACTCTGACATCTTGGGTCTGCCAAGCAGGAATATCTGTTGCTGTTAGCACCACATAGAAAAGCATATGCATTCCCTATCTTAATGGAAAGTGAATTTACTTACTACGAATTCCACATAGAAAAAGTATATTAATTAGACACACGGGGGTGATTATAACGTTAAAGCATGGAGATAGATGGGACTTAAAGTCATGTTCCCTGGAGTTCATTTTACAGTTCTCTTGTTTGATTTTTCTATCCTTTCAGTTGATTTCTACCCCAAATTTCTCACGATTAAACACACACTGCGCGCACACAATAGGGTTAACGTTGTTTATTACAACTTTATCATGCTTAGTACAAGATAAACTAAATTTGTCGAGAAGTAAATTGGTTCTGGCTTAATGATTGAAAGAGAAGTTTTTTTAAAAAATCCGAATATTGAAATTTTCCTTGTGTTAGTTTTAGAATACAATTCAAAATGATTCGTGTTCTGAACGCCCGATTTATGATGGGTTTGATGTACCTGTTAGCTTTTTTAGATGGTGTGACAAATTTTTGAAAGCCATTTTAATGGGAGGTCGTTAATGGTTACAGCCATTTAGACACTGTTTGCATAACAATAGTGCCAACGCGGGGCACATATCTGGGTTTGGGAACAAGCAGGGAAAGTGTACAGCATAAACGTTTTGTTTTATGAGGGTCCCTAACCTCATCAGCCTCTCTTTAAAGGTCTTAAGATCCAAGATCTACCCGTGAGACAGGACCGAACTCTCATATTTAGGAGGGTTCCAGTTAAGTCTTAACTTTTGTTTGGCTTTTCCTCCCAGCCGGAGAAAGGAGTTTTAGGTATGCAGTAGGTATCTTGGAATTTAATTTGGAAGCTCTTCCAGTTTTCTTTTTCTCCAACTACCCTTGCTCTCTTTTTCTCTTGTTCTCCCCCAGTAGGAAAGACAACTGATTTATAGCTAATTGAAGCCTTTAATGTGGAGTCTTTTAGCTCCGGAGAGACTTTTATCCAGTATCCACTTTCCCACTTAATACAAAGAAAAACAATCAGAAATGAAATAATGGATTGTAACTTGACTCTTTAATTTGTGGGGAGGAGGCACCTTATTTTTGGCTTGACAAACAACCCTCGTAAACATTGAGTAATGCTAATCTAAAGGCAAGCTCTTTTCACAGAACCTTGTTAAATCAGGTATCTGTGAACATTTCCAGCAGCTTTCCTCCTTAGCTTTTTAGCGAGACTTCTAAATTTTCTGAGACAAGCATCATGGGCGAGCAGCTTTTTTAACGTGAAGAGCAGAAGCTGCTCTCTTGGTAGCTGAGGGTAACGGGTAATGATTGTTGCTTAAGAGGAAAATAAGATTAGTGGAAAGGTTTCTAAAAATTCACTTATGATCAGACGTGAGGAGTATTGGTAATTTGAAACAGAAGAATGAAAAAGAATGGACACTTCGTCCTTTAGAGCAGTAGTACCTTTATTCATCAGGAATTTTTAAAAAGAGTAATGACTTAGAAATTACTATGCTGGAGGGCTTGTTGAGTAACACATAAACAAATTCGGTGTTTGTCTCACAAAGTAGTACAAGGTAAACAAGATGGGTCCTTCATCATTTTTGTCTTAAACAAATGCATCTTTAGGGAAGGATATTATTAACAGGCTTTTTAAATGTGTTTTGGGCATCAACATAAAGTCACTGACCACTTACCTACGTGTAAGTGGTCAGATTATGAGAATTTCAAGTAGCGTACATTCAGAAAAGTTTGATCTTGTATTTTCCTGTATTTTTCACCATTCTTCTAAAAGTATTTTTGCATTTTTTATAAATGGGGGGATGGGGGGGAGCATCAGAAATAAAAGTTACACCATTGTCAAAGGTCCAGTGAAAATACTCCACAATTACAGTTTGGTCTCCATGGATGCTGAAAGGGGTAAAGCTGTGCTCCTATATTGGCTTTCATGCAGTTATGTTTCTTTTTAAAAATAAGCCTCCCCCTCTGAAGTTCATTTTAGACTAACTAAGGATCAATGGCAGTACCAACTTTGGTGTATGTCTAATTTGGTTTCCTTAATGCAGTGAACTAGATCCCAAGTTTTAAAAATGATTCCTTACTAAGGAATATGGTGGTGGTGGTGGTTGTTTTCAAAGTCTGTGTTATTCAAGAAAGAGTGCTAAGTCCACCAGCAAGAAGTAGCAAGGGGACCACTTTGAAGCCAAGAGAATATGTGCTCTCCTGCATGTATTCTGAGAAGACTGCTTATCAGCTATTGCAGGAATCTGATTGCTTTTAGCTGTGTTTTTATGAATTAAAGCTTTTCAGAATTGTTTCTCTTTCATCAGTCTGGTTTTTAAAACTTCGTATGGCTGAATATATTATAGGAGTTCACACATTGTAAAATCAAGGCTAGCACTTTACTGACTGCCCCTAACTGCAGGGGAGATTTCTTCCAGATTCCCAGAAGGTCTTTGGAATCTTTCGGTCTTTATCCACGACCCCCCCCCCCCCCCGTACTTTCTCTATTGTCTCTATCATTTCTCTGGCTCCAGTGGTTCCTCCCTGTTACACACACACACACACACACACACACACACACACTGTGCTGTCTTGGTGTTGAGTGTTTTCTTGGTGGCCATTTATGCCTTTAACTAACAGTAACATAAGAGGTTGTGTTTTCTTCCAGCATCTGATGCTGTGGGGAGCGAGAACAGAGGGAGGAAGCGAACATTTATGGAGTGCTGACCTAGTAACTAGAAGAGAAAAAAATAAAGGAAATCAACTGAAAATCAGAGCTCATGTGTGTTGAGTAACTACTATTTATTTATTTGTTTGTTCATTTAAAAACTTTGTATTGAACATCTGCTGTTTTCTGGGGTCAATTTCAATTCAGTCCAAAAGCTGTTTAAGTGGCATGCGAGTTTTGTTAGTATTCCTAACAACAGTGCTCTCTGTTATACTAGTTGGGCATTTGCCTTCTAGGAGGTTAGGGTCTTATTAGAAAGATTGAGTACCAAAAATTAATTGTCAGCATGGCAGTGGTTCAGTGTAATAACAATAATGGTAATAAAATGTATAATGCCACTTACATTGTTTATGGGGCCTAATGGTTTACTTAGCACTTTGATGTGTATCTTATTTGATCCTTGCAAAACCTTTTGAAAGAGAGAGAATAGGAAAAGGTAGAAATAATTGATAAGGAAGACCTTGGCCTTGACTTTTAAAAAACTGCTGGAACTTGCTTCACCGTATGTTTTGTTTTTCCTAATAGTCACATAGTTGTTTTTTGTTTTGTTTTTGGATTTTTGTTTTGTTTTGGCATGGTTTTTTGAGAGAAGGAGTTTAAATCATTATTCTTTGTGTTGCTTCTATTGCAAAGATGGGGAAAACATGTGCTGGTCCACTCTTCTTAAGAAGTAGCTACATCTATGGCTTTTGATTCCCTGACTTTAAATTACTATTTTTGATGTGCCTTTGAATTTTTGTTATTGTTGTTGCTGTTAGGTCTAGGGCAAGACTCTTGCCTATCCCAGGGATTATTTCTTAAAAGATGGTGTGGGTCTAGTTGTTTCCAAACCTCTAATCAAGATTGTCTTGATCATAAATTGTAAATCACACTTCCATGTTTATAGGAACCTCAGATTTTCAAAGAATACTTTTTCATAATTGTATAGCTTTTTGATGTTTGTGTCATTGCCATTTAAACTAGAGAAGCTAACCATCTTAATTATAGGGCTTGAATTAGATAATTCTCCTAGGGTCCTGATGCCTTCTACTGTACAGTCTTATGCTACCACTGGGAATCATCATTTGCTAAGATAATCCGGTCTTCCACCTCTATAAAATAAGGAATGATAGTTTTTCTATTTGATGGTAGAAGATCGTCCAAGGAGCCTGTTCGATGAGGTCTGATTTTCTTGTAGCCAGACTGAAGAGAAGCCAGTCATGCATAGTACATTCTCTGTTTCATTACCCACACTCGGTGGTCAGACCATGGACCGGACCAAAATCATCTCACATACCAACATATGCAGTTCTGTCTCAAGTCTTTCTTAGCTGATAATGAAATAGAAATAGTGATGTATATTTTTGTCTTTTTTAATTATCTTAGTCACAGCTTGCTGCGGTTAGCAAACTGCAGATGATCTGCCTCATGTTGTAAATAAAGATTTATTGGCACAAGGCCGCACCCATTCAGCTGCATATTAGCGTGGAACTGCTCTTGGACTACAATGGTAGAGTCACGTAGTCGCAACAGAGATCATATGGCCTACATTTTATAAAAAGTTCCTAAGCCCTTGATTTTAAAAAGAAAGGCTCGGACTTTGTTCAAATCTTGGTCAAACATGTACTTATTAGCTGTGCGGGCTGTCAGCGCCCACTCAGCACACAGTGCTGGCTGTGCCCCCAGCCCCGGAGACGCAATGGTAAGCAAGCTATGGATGTGGTCTCCTGCTGAGGACTTTCTTCACTGAGTGTCAATTGCTCCATTTCCCAGATGGGAGATAATAGTAGCTACCTTATCGGGTTGTTGTCGGGACTACATGAACAACTGGGCGAAAGTCCATAGGTTGACATTCAGCCAAGGGCTAACTCCATTTCATTTTTACATTTGGAGCCATGGATGAACCAAGGCCCATTTTAAGAAAGTTCAGAATTGTACAGTCAATAAAATCTTATAAAACAGGCCATTGTGTATTATCTTAATTAGTTGTAAGAGTTTAATATTCTGGGAAGCTATGGATCCTTTGTATGTTTACACTGGATTTTCATCAAATGAGATCCCTTGGAGGTTTCCCTACTTAGATCTTCTCTTTATTAAGAAGTCACTGAATCAAACAATTTCTTAGCCAGTATTTTATTCTTTTTTTTTTTAAAGATTTTATTTATTCATTTGACAGATAGAGATCACAAGTAGGGAGAGAGGCAGGCAGAGAGAGAGGTAGAAGCAGGTTCCCGCTGAGCAGAGAGCCCGATGCAGGACTCGATCCCAGGACCCTGAGATCATGACCTGAGCCGAAGGCAGAGGCTTTAACCCACTGAGCCACCCAGGCGCCCCGCCAGTATTTTGATAATCAAACTAGATACCTGACACTTGTGCCAAAATTTGGCATTAATGTGCCTCAGCACACCCAAGTGGCCAGCCCTAAGTGTCAAATGGCCAGCAGCCATTTCTGGCATGTTAAGCAGTTTGGGCAAAGATGTTGCCAAGTCTTCGGCACATAAATCTGGGAGGTATAGCAGCATTTGAGGACATTCTCGGAAGATATATATGCCTTTTAGAAGGGGGAAAGGATCCTAGTTCATATAATTTAAAATGAAACAGATTTTAATTGGTGTTCACTGCTCAGTGTTGGGGCACTTCACCTTCCAGAAAGTAAAACCACCATGCAATGATTATTTTGAAAGCCCTTCTAGCATTTCACTAACTTTTTTATTTGCTGTGACGGATCATCCCAAAGCCAGTCATTTCCCCTCAGACACCACATCTGATGTATTATAAAAGCGATTGCCATAATGTCACTTTGGATAGTTTTTTAAAAGAACTTATTTATTTTGAGAGAGAGAGAAGGAAAGAGAGAATCTCAAGCGGATTTCATGCTGAGCATGGAGCTGGACACAGGGCTCCATCTCACGACCCTGAGATCCTGACCTGAGCCAAAATCAAGAGTTCAGGCTCTTAACCGACTGAGCCACCCCCAGGCACCCCACTTTGGATAATTTTTAATTGCCTTTCCAGATAGATCTTTGAGCTCCATTCCATTTTACCTTTCAGATACATGAGAGTATCCAAATTGAGAATTTCTTACCTCTGGCATTTCTACATTGTTCGTTTGTTGGCCTTTAAGATGAAATAATGTTTAAAATGTTTCCCTTCAAAATCTGAACCCTTAATGAGTTTATTTACAGCATGTCTCTGTTGGGTCACATGATTTGGAAATACTTCCAACCTTTGAAAATTCTAGTTGGAATAATAATTGGGTGCTTTCACCACCTAGACTTTGCTGGGCTCTCAACAAAATTTCCCTGGGGCTAAACACAGGGCTTTATTGACCTCTGTAGAATGTGGTTAAAAATTAGAATGTCTGTGAGTGAACATTCTAATTTTTATTATAGAAGGAAGCTTGCTTCTTACTTCAGTTCAGCTCTGTTACCTCTAGAAGTAGTTAGCTGCTCTGTTTCCTTTCCTCATCATATGCTGACCTTTGGAGAGCCAGAGTAACAGTTGATTTAGCCCTAGATCTCTGGAAAGATAAAACCTATTGTCCAGCTAAAACTGGACACACCTGTCTCTTATTTGCGAAGAATTTAGGATATCAGGGGTTTCCAAACATTTTTCAGTTTTGATTTTAAAATATAGGGAGAGGGGCATCTGGGTGGCACAGTGGGTTAAAGCCTCTGCCTTCGGCTCAGGTCATGATCCCAGGGTCCTGGGATTGAGCCTCACATCAGGCTCTCTGCTCTGTGGAAAGCCTGCTTCCTCCTCTCTCTCTGCCTGCCTTTCTGCCTACTTGTGATCCCTCTCTGTCAAATAAATAAAATGTTTAAAAATAAATAAATAAATAAAAATATAGGGAGAAAATTTCAAAATAATTAAAGATTATATTTTTATAATTTTCTCATGCATTCTTTTCATTTCTCTAGCCTACATCTTCTGATCTTAAGTCCAGTGACTCTTAGAGTTTTTTTGTCTCAGGTCATTTCTAGGGATTTCTTAAAGATTAAACTTAGTCCAAAAAATGGTATAAATTACGGGCTCTTCTCACAGATATGATGAAACCTACCTTCAAGTAAGTGGATCTTACTAAATATTGTGGATTTAAGTAAACCAAGTAACAGACAGAAAAAAGCTCATTCTTTCCCCAGTTCCCATAACCAATACATTCACCTAATCTATGGGCTGATACGTGTGTAATGATGGAGTGTTTATGGTGGGAAGGAAAAGGGGGACACAAGAAGACCTTGCCTGATAAGACAAAATTATGAAGTGTCAATAGAAGTCTACAGAAGATAACATAAAGTCTTATTTCCCTAGGTGTGAAAATTGGACTTTTGCCCAGAATCCTTTTGGGGGAGGAGACCCGGAATCAGTATGACTGGTTAAATTCCTGAGCACACCCGAAAGCAGTGAACTCTATTTTAGAGTCTGATACCCTTCATATCAATATAATTTGATTTTCACAGGGAAGGGTATCTCAGTTTAGTATCTTGAGGTCATTTTTATTTGTACAGCCAGAGCTACCCTTTTGCTTACTTGAATTTATTTATTTGTTTACTCCTCTGACATTTATTTGAGCCACTTGTGTACAAAGCACTGTTAGTCACTGTTGGGGCATGAAAAGATCTAGAGATGTGGGCCCTGCCCTGAAGAGGCTGGGGAGGGTTCCCACTTGGATGTGGGGTGAGGACCTGCGCCACTCTAACTGTGGTGTGTAACAGGAGATGAGCAGGTGCTTGAGACGATCATCCTACAAGCTGTGTGAGCATTCAGAAGGGAAAGAGAGGCTTCAGGCTCCGCAAACCAGGAGCACACTGTATTGTTAGACCTATGTGACAGGAAATGAAACGTTTCAATCACACGGAAGATTATAGAGAATAACACAACCAACATGTTTTGTCCCTGTACCCAGTTTTGTTAGTTCTTAACATTTGGCAGTATTTGTTGCTATTTTTTTTGAAAGAAATATACCGAAGCACCACCTGTGACCTTCCTCTCATTTCTTCCCTTTTCCTTCCTCAGAGACATTTATCTTTGCCATAGGTTTACGTGCCTATATATCTATATGTATTCACAAACAATATATACTCTAGTTTTGCACGCTGATTTTTTTGTATAGATGGCACCGTGCTACAATTTGCTTTGTTTGCATAGCATGTTTTCAAGATTCCTCCATGTTATTGGATGTATTTGCAATTCATTCATCGTCATTCACTCATTCATTGTCAGATCCCATTCTTTGAATGTATCACAATTTTTCATCCATTCTGCTAGTGACATTTAAAGTACTTCCAGCATTTTGCTGTTACAGTAATGCTGCATTAAAGATTCCTAAGCATATTTCCTTAGGCGCCTGGGTGAGAGGCTTTTCTAAGGTGTATACTGAAAGGTGGTTTTGCCAGCTCACAGGGTATGTGGATCTACATCTTCATTAGGGATTGCAAATTTCTGTCCGACACTGTTATGCTAGTTTCCGCTGCCACCAGCCGTCTATCACAGCTCCTGCTACTCTCCATCTTCACCCATGCTAGGAGTTCTCAGACTTCTTAAATTCGGTCAATCTGTGTGAAATGGTATCTCATTGCCATTTTAATTTGCATTGTGTTGATTTCTTGCGAGATTTAGTATCTTTCCATATGTTTATTGGCCATTTGGCTGTCCTCCTTTGTGAACCGGCTAGTGTATCATTTGTTCATTTCTGTTTGCATATGGGTGTATTTTTACTGATTTATAGCAATTTTTATGTACTTGGGATTATAGTTTTTTGACAGTTAGGTACCATGTGAAAAATTTCTGCCCCTTGTGTCTTTTCTTCCTCTTCCTTTTTAAGCGTAATGCCATATGGTTTTAAATGCAAATAGGAATAATTCTCTTTTTTTATTTAAAAAGAGAGCCAGAGAGCACAAGCAGGGGGAATGGCAGAAGAAGGAGAAACGGGCTCCCCACCCCCCATCCCTGAGCAGGGAGCCTGATGTGGGGCTCAATCCTGACCTGAGCTGAAAGCAGACACTTAAGCAACTGAGCCACCCAGGTGTCCCTATCTTTTCTTCATGTTTAGTGCTTTTGGTGTCTTTTTATAAATATAGAATTCCATCTTTATAAATATTCTTTTATAAATAAAGAATTCCATCTTTATTCCGAGTTTCTCAAGTACTTTTATATAGTCTTCTGAAGGTTTACTTTCATTATTAAAAAATCCTATCTTTCTCATTGTGTTTTAATCCACCTATAATTGGTATTTGTATATGTGTAAGAATACACGTAAATCTTAAGGACAAATGCTGTATAGGAAAAACAAATGCATAGGAAAAATAAAATGATATTAATATGTAAAGAATTATTCAAAATTGTATTCCATGCAATTTTGGAATGAGATTATGAGATTCAGAATATGTGGTTTTTCTCTAAGCCTGGTCTTCTCCGTAATGGGAAAATATCAGAAGCCCGTCCTACTTGGTGGATGATGACTTTGGTACGTGTTGGTTTTCCTAAACTAAGAACAATAGTGCATTCTATAAACCTATCTTTAAGGAGTCCTTGTGTAAAACTTTAGGATAATATGATCATTATAAGTTTTCCATGTCGAGACTTATTTCCTTACCTTTCTTGTATTACCTAGAACAGAGTAAGTGCTTGAATGTTAGCTACTGTCCCCTCTCTCTCTTTTCTGTCTCTCTCACACACACACCCCACTCATTTTTTGAAGGAGCATTACCAGGTAGATAGGTAAATTCTTCACTGTGTGCTATTTGTTTATATAGGACTGGAGAACAACTAGAGGGATGACGACTAATACAATGTGAAAAAGAATTTCCAATACACCTTTTTCTTGAATAACTAGTTCAATATGGTACTTCATCCTATTAGAATTTAAATTATTTAAATTATTCCTTAGCACCAAGCTTGAAAATGACATTATTTTGTATTTCATTAATGATTTAACTTACTGTGTTTTAAACTCAGAGTGGGTGTTGCACATTCACTTTTGTGTTTGGATTTCATAAGTCACTGATCTGTGCATGTGTACCCCTAGCTCTGAAGAGGCTACAGAGGAAGAATGAAATTCTCCAACCTTAAAACTGAATCTGGCCCTTTTGCACATATTGCTTATGTAATATCTGACAGAGTTGGCCTCACACTTTTTTTTTTTTTTTGGATGAACCTCTGTATTCTCTGAATGCCTATATAACTTGTTTGCATTACTCCTAGATGGTACAATTTTTGCCTTGTATGATTATATTTTTCTGTGTAATTTCCTCCTCCTAAATGGTACTAGATTATAAGCTCTTACTCATTTTAGTATTTCTGAAGCATTTACCTCAGTGACTTACAGTGAAATGAATACTTGTTACACTTTATTGTCATTATTGGCCACTAATAGTTCTTTTTAATATTTATATGAAAATTTTCAAAGTGCTTTTCACATGTGATTACATTTAATAATTACAGCAGTTCTATGATGTGAATGTTACATTAATCTTCTCACTTTATAAGTGAGAAAATCAAGCATATAGTTAAATAAATTCTCTGGGCTTGGTAGCTAGTAGATGGCAGTTCCAAGACTCAGTCTTCTTCCTTCTCTGCTCATACAACAGGAACAAGCACAATTTGAACTGTTGGCCTAAAGCTCTGCTTTAGGCTATGGTAAAGAACTGTTCTTGGATTTCCCACTGGCTTGGTAGCCACACACTGCCTTTAGTAAGTCCTGCTATCTATCTATCTATCTATCTATATATATATATATATATATATATTTATATTTATATATATTTATATATATAAATAAGTAAATGTGTATATATATATACACATTTATTTATTTATTCCCCCCCCCCATTCATCAAGTGCTTTCCTTTGTTATGGTTCTTTAGATCTACTTGGGAGTGAGTATGTTTGGGACCGTTGAAAGTGAATATATTTCACATTCTTTCTAGTGCTTCCTCTCCCTCCATTAGCCATCATTTAGGGTAACTTGACTATAACCTGTGTGGGAGAGATGCATGCCAGAAGAGTCAGGGGCTATGCTCCACGTTACCTTTTAGGAGCCCTCATTTCTCACGAAGGCTTACCACATTAGATTCATCTGTTGTATGCGGCCTCACTGGGGATGCAGAATAGAGAAATAGAGAATGGGCGCCAGAAATTCATACACTCTCTCTACTTTAACAGAGTTGGTGCCAGGAGGTGCCAGGAGAGGGGTAGTTAGGATGCACAATTAATGTTTTATTGTGAATGGCTCAAAAATCCTACCTCAGGAATCTGCTGACAAGTTGTCTCCTTGAAGCCAGATCGGAGAGTCCTCAGCTTTCTCTGTCTTCACCGTTAGAGAGAACACATTGCTCTTACTCCTCTCCTTCTCAGTCAGAGGTATTCCTTCTTCTCACCTTTTCCATCTTTCTCTCTTCTCTTCCCAGAGTATTTCTTCTGCTTCTCTTCCCCCTCCCTAAGTATTTCTGTCAGGCTGGCCTTTGATGACCCTCGTTCCTTGGTCAGATTCATTTACCTGTTTTCATAAAATGCCTAGTTCTGCTTGGGAACCTTTGTAGTCAGCTCTCCCAGCTGTTGGCCTGCACGGTCCTTTGGGACACCAGAAGCAATGAACCTGGAATAACCACATTTGACTTCTGTGAGCCCTCCTGAGAATTTAGTAATTACTTAATGGATTGAATTGGTGACATACGCTATTCCAGATAACAGCCTGGGTTGCATTAAATTAACCTTCACAAATGGGTATTTATTGGTGTACTCTTAAAAGACTACATGTGTTGGCTGTAATTGTTCTTCCATGTTTCTCCATGCTGATAGGTATTTGTACTGAGTGAAAAATTTCTCAGATTAGAGCCTGGGTGGTAGTTCTAGCCATTCAGTGATGTGTGTCATTGTGTTCAGCACATTGAGCATAAATCCTGTCTTGTAAACAGCAGGGAGACTAATGAGGTTTGCCCACATTCTGGTATCATTACCAGGGATTCCAACAGAGAAAAAAAGAAGGCTTGGAAAAGAAGTACACAAATCAGTGGTTTCTGGAATTCTTGATGATCTGAATTAAGGAGAGAGAGTATTGTTCAACATTGAGTATAGACATGTACGTACAAAGGCAGGTACATAAACTACATTTAGGTAAAAAAGAAAAAAAAACTGAAACTTTTGCTTTTAATGAACATTTGCAAAGTCACCAACTTAGTTGTACAGAGAGCTAACGAGGGGCTTATTTATGAGTGCTTCTAATTGTGAGTGGTATCAAGGAGGCGGCTGTTGAAATAATGCAGCTGTTAAAAGGATAGCCCTCTCTCGTTGCTTTCTCAGCCCTCTCTTTGCTTACTCTTCATCCTTTCAGCCAACTAAAGTTTCATACTCATTTGAGTCTTACAATTCTTGGAACGATTTGGTTGTTATCTTTATAATAAATAGCTTCTGAACTTGTTGCAAGAAGCCTTTCAAATGTGTGTGTGTGTGTGTGTGTGTGTGTGTGTGTGTGTTTTAGGTTGGTTTCAGATCTTTATTACTACTGCTGAATAACTTGTGTGTTTGATAATGCCAAAGCAAGGGATCCAATCACTGCTTTATGCCTAGACTAGTTTTCTTCCTAGATTTGTATTTTCATAAAAGCTAATTATCATGATGGTTTTGACACAAAGTATGTTCCATACATCTTTGTGTTTGAATGAATGAGTTAAGGAATATGAGTCCTAGAAAAGAAAATTGTCTGATTTCATTTGCATACTTAGTGATAGACGAAATGCCAGGACCAGAAAGTGAATTCCAGGTAGAGTGTTTTGAAATGAATAATTCTCTTAGAGTGAGAGCAACACACACACACACACACACACACACACACACACACACACACACGTTAGGATGAAAAACTCCCCTCCTTCAGTCCCACTTACCTACCCTTTCTTTTGAACTAGAAAATCTATAGGGTGTATCATAGAGAAGTGAATGAGGTGGCGGACGGGTCCCAGCATATGCGTACCTTGTATGTGGAGGCACGCAATATAGATTTGTGGAATTGAGTGAATAGATTATTTGATAACTTATTGAGTACTTTCTTCTATATTGGCTCTGGAGATATGAAAATGCTATGGTGATACTGAGTTAGTTACTTAAATTCCCTGGACATCAGTTTTATTACTTATAAGGTGAAAAGGCAGAATAAGATGCTTATTTATGAACCTATCTACTTATAAAAAGATTGGATTGGAAGAGCTGTAAGGTTTTTTGATCCCCAGCCTGACTCTTCAGAATTCTTTCATTTCCTGGGCTCAAACCTGGGATTATGAGGATCAGAAGGAAAATACTGAACTTGTTTGTACGTCTTCCTTGCAGTCTTTCTGGGACCCCAGTTTTTGGTCAAAACTGTGTTTCAAGTATTTTCCCAAGGATGTCCTTATAATTGCCAGAAAGCCGTCCACAGAAATCTGTTAATGATTCTCTTTCCGTGAATGAGTGATTTAACCATGTCATAAAGATCCACCAGAAATAGAAAATGTGTTTGTTAAAGACTTACAGTACAAGAAATTTTGGAGCAGTGACTCCCAAGAGAATTCCTTCTTTAAATTGTAAGGAACGTGTTAGCACCCTGGTCATGATGGTAGAAAGAAAAGATTTGTTGACATTTTTCATCCAACCCACCCCGGCAGGTTTTCTGTCAGCGTAAGCTCATGAAAACCACGCTGGGTCGGGCAAACTCTGTGGCGAGGATGCTTGTCTGGGGCCTTCGGCTTTTCGCTTGAGTCTAATAGAGACTTAGCGCTTTGCAGGTCAGTGCCACTGCTATTTGTCTCTGACCTAAGAGATCTGGAGTTCTTCACATCAAAACCACATCTTGCTGAGCAGAGATCAAACGTAGGAAGGTAAGGATTCTGCCAGTGATTTATCATGCCAGGGAGAGCGATCAGGCCATATGGGGCCGCTGCAAATGAAGTTGACATTCCGGCAGTTTCTCATATAAGGTCTCACATGTACTTATGGCTAGTTTTTCTTGTAGAGGAATTCCGGGTCAAGTGGCAGCTTTCGGTGGTGTTTCTTAGCCAGACTTCCCTTGAGCATGAGATTATTTCAGAATCAAGTCCTCGCAAGATTTTTCTAATATTTTGTTTAAATGACAAATAGGGATTTCTTGCTCAGTCAGTTGCAGGTTCATTTGAGCTTTTCATCTGATGTCTCTTTTCCTTTCCCCTTTGTGGAGAAGGTGTCTATTTTAGAAAGAAAGAAAAAAAAATGAAAAATTAAGGTGATTTGAGGTCTGCCAAAAAACTTTTCTTTCTAGATATTAGATGTGACTTTAGGGTAATGAAATTGACTGTGTTGGGTATGCACAATTAGACTTATTAGTTCATCATCACATTTTATTAATTCAGGGATTTTAGGAATGAACTGTTGTAAATACTGCAATCCAGTTCCTGGGGTAGAAGAAGGTATCACACAGACCTTTTTGCATATTTGTAATGGTGGAGAGGGAGGAAGAATTTAATCATTTACAACACAGAATTATGTTTGAAAGCATTTGCTAATGTTTGAGTCAAGGGCAATAATTTTAATTTTAATTAAAAGAAAAAGTCCAATAATCCCTCTCTTCATCTAACTATATCAACAGATACATGAAAATGATCGTGCTATATAAAATTCAGCTTGCTTTTTGTTTACTGTCACAAGCAAATGTTTAGTCTCCTGTGGAGAAATCACACATTTATTGTTTCAAAGGCCTCTTCAACATTAGGATATACGCTGGGGTATTTCAGCCTCTCTTTACACAGGATGTTTGCGTTGTAACATAAATGAAAGATGATAGTGGCATTTAAATGTAGTAGTTCATGACATGAAGATCTAATTCAACCAAACATACCAGTTGTCCCTTTTGTGTTTTACTTTTTTGTAATGAGAAAAACTACCCTAAATGAATGGGCTTTGGTGGTTAGAAGTAGGTCTCATACTGTAGTCAAAGTTCAGTTGATTTCCTGAGGTATCTGTTTATCTGCTCATAAACTTGGTAGTATTATTACGATTGATGAAGTACTTCAACTCTGCAAGGAGCAAGTTTAAGTGTAATAATGAAATAATGAAATGAAATTTCTCCCAGTTTCCACTTGGCATTCTTGGAGCGTGCACAACATCCATGAAAACCTGGTAGGATTGCCAGATAAAATATACAGCGTCTAGTTAAATTTGAATTTTAGGTAAATAGCGAATACTTTTTAAATATAAGAATGCCCCATGATTTGCCAGTGATTTGGGACATACTTACACTGAAATTTAATTGTTTTTCTGAGATTCATATTTTATTGGGCATCGTGTATTTTTTCATTTGCTAAAGCTGGCAAACCTAAACCGTTATACAGATGACTTATGATTTTTATCTGTGACCAGCAAATAAATATCACTTTAATGTAAAATTAATTGGCAATAAAAATCAAAGACTCAAGGAATCTTTAAAAATTCTTGCACTGGAATAATGAAGAGTATAGTAGAAAGACTTTTTTCTAAAACCCTAGCAACACTAGTGAGTAAATAGGGCAACTAGGCCCATTGTAAAGACAGCTTAATCTCCTAAATGAATTGCTCCAACCTTTTAATTCAAAATCATACAAACAAAAACATTGAGATAAGCTGGGTGCTTTTTCAAATGGGGACCCCTGTGGCTTTGAAAATAAACACTTCAGCCTCCTTCCCCCCCAACACCTACACCCACAGTCACTAGCCTTTCTGATGTCTTCCATTTGCAAATGAACAGGCTGAATTCTGAGAAAGACAGAAGACTAATTAAACCTAGGGAAGATAGGCAAAGGAACATTTGTTTCTAAGCAGAAGACAAAAGAAATCATGTTACATTCCGCTTTCTCAAGACTGACAGGAGGGCCTTAAAGCCCTCTGCTGAATCTCCTCTTCTCAGAGCATGTTTCCCAGCCCACTGCTCAGACCCTGTCAGGGCCGGGCAACCCGGGTGTGTCTGAACCAGCCTGCATTGCCCTGTCCTCGTGGGAGAGTCAGAAGAGAGGAGCGATCAAAAACCCGCAGAGACCGGCTCCTATGCTGGTTGGCCTTCACAACATCTTTACCTTCTTCCCTCATCTTTTTGCCCTGCTCGATGGCTTGTCAGAGGGGACTCAGTTACTCGCAATGAGAAGAGTAAATGAATGTGTAAACAAGCAAACACAGAACAAGCAGTGACTAGCTTTTTAAGAGCACTAATCAAGTGCCTTGAATTGGTTGCTTACATTCAGAATCTGAATCAGTTAAAAGTTTGAGTACACACTATTGCAGACTTTTCAGTAGTCCAAAAAATTCTTACATCCACTGGATGAGGTGGTTTTATTATCTTATTTTACAAATGAGAAAATTGAGCCACAGAAAGTTTTAAGGGCATACCAAGTCATACCATCTAGTAATCTTTCTACACATAGGAATATGTAGATGGTATGGGAATAGTGCGGAGGCAGAACTTGATTTTAGGATACTTTTGTCCATTTTTGTGGTTAAATAAGACCTAAAGGAAGGACTTCCTAGTTTGACTATGTACTAGCCAAATGGTCATTTGATAAAGGACTGGGAAAACTAGACCATTTTGTTCTGTGGTAGAAATATCTTGCTATGCCCTTTGGAATCCAGAGTCAAATGGAACTCTATCTAGGTCTTCCCTGATCTGAATCACAGGTCCCTGGAATTACCCCGGAGCCCTTTAATCTGAACCGTCCAGGCAGCCTTCTTAGGAAAAGAGGCCAGCCTCCCCCACCGCTTACCATACCTCCCAGTTTGTTCAGATCTAACCTTGTCCCCTGAAGGCTGCCCAAACTGAACTGTCCTCTGGGAACATGACTAATGAATGACCTTTTGTCTCTGGACTCTCATCAGTGTCCTTTCACTTTCAGAAACAGACCTTGAGGTTAGATGGATACAGGAAAAGCCGGGTGGATCTTCGCTACCTAGAGTTGCTGAGGTCCTAACTTCCTTCTGTTTACAACACTAACACAAGTCATGTAATCATTGCACATTAGTGTAATGGGCTGCGCATACAACCTTCATTTTTAAACACTCTGACACAATCACTTTGGATTAATAGTTTAAAGCTGTTTTTAAATGTTGTCTCTCATTTCTCCGTTCTTTTGACCTTGTGCTGTCTGCATACTTGGAGAGTCTAGTTTGCCGTCTTTTCTAGTGAAAACTTTTCCCTATTCCTGCCTTTCAGGCTAAGACTCAGGGTAAGTGGGGTTCGAAGCATACAATATTGGGACCATTATTTGATATAGTTAATTGACTTAAAGTTAGAATTGATAAGTTAATCCTTGTCAAAGCAAGCTTTGTAAAACCATGCTTTTGCCAGTAAGAGATTACACCTATTGAACCAAGGCCGTGTCTCTATAATATCAAAACCCCGACTTTAAAGTGAAAAACACAATCAATCATCTAGGTGTTTTCCTCTCCAATGCCATTTGGGTGTTTTTCCACTTTTTAGCCAGATGTTTTGGCGTGAAGCAAAGCAAAGAACAGAAGTCAACAGAATCACTTTTGCCCTAACTACCTAGTTCAACAGAAGGTTCTCGCCCATAAACGATCTGAACATTGGCTTCATTCTTTTACTTTCATAGGTAGCCTCTTAATTAGAAGTAAAATAAGATGGGGATATTTTTTAATCAGAGTTAAAAATAACCTTTTCGCCTTTGATTATAGTATGTAAAGGCTACCAGCTTCGCAGAGTAGTGCTCTGAGGTGAGCATCAGTACAATTCTGGATTACAAGAGAAATTTAATTCTGTACAGTTAAATGGTAGTGCTGTGTGATCCGTGTTGTCCGCAGCTCCCTTTCAATTAGAGTACATCAGTAGAAACAATAGAGTAGTCATGTAAAAGGAGATAACGAACATATGACAGGTCCTTAAATTACTTCTTTGTAGTGCTTAATTAAAAGTAATGGAACTTTTTTCTGTAGACAGATCTGTCTGGTTATTGATTTGCTATCTGGTACTCTCGTTTGATGAGCCCAAAGCAGTATATGTGGCAAGCTGAGCAAAATTCAACTCTCCAAGGCACAATCCACTGCAGGGTTTAATACAAATCATTTGAAGCATTTACTATTAAAAAAACAAAACATTTTATTACGGAAATAAAACATGGCAGCTTTATGTCAAAGATTCATTGAGGATAGGAAATTATTTACACCTAACTCCTATTAATGCCTGCTGCTTTGGAATTCCATGGGGGTTTCCATTCCCCAATTAGAAAATTCACGGCAGCCTCTCTGTATTGTCACAGCCACTTTGCTGTGGGCTGAAAAGTATGGCAAGCCTGATTTGTCCTTGATTATCTTCCTGCTGCAAAAGTGGCCAAGTGATATGGCTTGGCTTGCGTGGCTGAATTCACCGTTTTGAATCTCTATCCAGGTAACTGCTGAGATTTATAAAACAACATAAAGCCACTTTTAGGTGACTCGGATCCCTGTGGACAGCCCATCTGAATTCCTTGCTCCATCTTCATTTCTTTTCCTGGTAATAGGATTTATTATATCTCTTGAACACTGGCTGCTTATTAAGTGCTATGTTAGAGTACAGGGGAAACCAAACGCAGCCAAGAGAGCTTTTTTTCCAAGGAACTTAGAGAAGGAAGAAACTTCCATCTTAGTCAGCTAAGCTTTAGGCACACTCACATTTTATCTCACTTAAATGTACAACAGCCCTGCAAGGTAGATGGGCCTTATTTCTGTTCTTACAGAGAAGGAAACAAAGCTCCAAGAGTTTGAAAGTCTATTTAAGAGGGCTCAGGATTGTGTAAGTGGTAAAAGGCAGACTGGTCTTTATTTACATGGGGATCTTCCAGCTCCCGTAACTCTATTCTGGTTGATTCTACAAGGAAGATAACAGAATACATGCAAGATTAATCACCTCAGTCATCAGTGGATTTCCTTACTTTTCTGCTCTGTTTGACATACGAACACAGCCCTCATAACACTCTGCCACAGTGATTGCATATGTTAAGCAACGTCAGTCTCTACACTTGTCTTGGGGAGAAAAGCTTTGTTATCCTGATGGTCTCATTTGGAAAAAAAAAAAAAAATGTGTAAACCAGCCTAGTCACCTTGAGTTGGCTTTCAAGCAGCCTGTCTTTATGGTCCTTATTGTTTCAATCCAGAGTCACAGTGCATACCCCGTTCACATTTCAAACCTCCCCACTTGGACCCTGAGATACCTGTTTCTTTCAGATTTGGGATAGGACTCTTCTGTTGGGCAGAAGCCTTTGTTGCGGTGGAGTATTGTACTTGTTAGAGTTCTGAAACACATTCCATCAGGAAGGGGATAACATTTCTGAGATAGGGAACTGTACAACGTTTCTTGCCCAGAATCTAGGATACCATGAATTGTTTACAGGAGGAAATTATACTTACAGATATTTTCCCCCAAATGCCTGTGTAGAGTGTCCCTAACAAAGTGCCATTATGAATTTTACTTTAATTCCCTTAGCTGGGCGAAGGAACCATGAGCCAAACAGCTGTGACAATTTTATAAAGACTTTGGCATTTGGTGCCCTTTTCTTATTCAGCCTTGGATACCTAGATTCTACAGAGAAAGGAACACATGAAAAAAGAGTCACTTTGATGCAGTGAAATTGTTACCAGCTCCTGAATCAGTCAAGGTTGGTCATTCCCTTTCTCCTCTGCTCATCCAAGACCAACTGTCCTGTGGGAGGTTATTAGGATGGTTCTGAAGGACCCATCCTGGACCTCAAACATAGCCCTGTGGTGGTAAGAGCACAAAACTGTTCTTTAATAAGCCCAAGAAATAATTTCCTACCTGCAGATCACAGTAGTCTGGCTGCTGCCTGTCCTCTGGCAGAAATTCATTGTTCTGTTCCTGGGGTAGGGGGGTGGGTACTGCAGAAAATATCCCAGGACCTCATCTCTAAGCAGAATCACATTAGGACAAGAAATCATCACTGCTCCCCGAACACATTTAGCTTTCAAGAAAGGAAATGAAAAATTATTTTGCTGTCACTTGCCTTGATTGTGTTGAAGGAAAAAGGGACTCAAGCAACATTCCTTGTGCTGAATAATTGTTCAAGAGACATTGTGAATGAAATGCAGTGAGGATCACTCCTGTGACCTGGGCAGCCATCACATCTGCTTTGCGTAGGAGCATCAGCAAAGACTGAATTTAGAGAACGTACTAGGATGGAATCAGGATATGGGGTTTCTAAGTCTCTATTCTGCTACTGGCCTGGTGTGTAACCTTGGGCAGGTCAATTGGACTCCTTTTGAGAAGTTTACTTAGTAACATTTCTCATTTGTGTGGATTATATCCAAGACCCCTTCCAGCTCTGTGGATCTGTCTCTTCCTAACCCAAGCAACCTCCACTCACTATGTTTAGACCAAGAAAAAGATATTCATTCATTATTGCATTTAAAAAATTGTGTTTTTAATGAGATTTGGCTGCTAAAGTAATGATGGTGGCATACCGCATAGTTTCATAAGACACTAAAACCAGTGCTTTGGGGGAGGTGGGTAGTTTCCAGCAGTGCTCGGTGTTGACCTTGCATAAGTTGTAAAATGTCTGTTGTAGAACTCTTTTCCACCTGAATTTCCCTTTTTCAGAATGGTGTCTTTCTAGTACATCAGTTGCTTGGTCAAGTACTAGACATAACTGGAAAAGGAGACCGCCATTTCTGAACCCAGAGGATGGACTGTGCCATGGGCACAGAGATACGTTGTTGAAATGGTTCTAGAAACATCAGCATATGCTTGGAGGAGGAGAGAGACAAGGCTGTAGTATCACAGAACTTCCAATAAACTCCTCTTGAGCGCCCACTGGTGGCCATGCTTGTCGGATTCCCAGTATCTCAGATGAACCCAGTCACTAGAACTTGTAAGCCATTAGGGCAGACATCTTCCATTCAGGTGGCACTAGCTTTCTAACATGCCATGTTGAAAGTATTTAGAAGTTCAACTGGAAGATACTGTGATCGATTATCAACATCTGTCAAGAGGCTGGATAGAAGACTTTATTATAAGTGCCCTAGGTTAGCCTGTCTTCAGTGACCAAGAATGAGACCGTCATAGACACGGATGCTGAGGGCTTAGAGACCTGGGAGACTTGCTGAACAGTTAGTGTGAAACTGAGGGCAGCAGGAGAAAATAAGGCTGTTAAAGTGATGTCCCTTACAAAGAAGCCCCTTGGCTTAGTTAGTTTGAATAACCAACCACATTATATAATCGGTAATGGTCAGATGAGGACACTTTGCAGTTGAGATCACTCATGACAGCTCAGGTGTCCTTATCCAGGATGCCAGAGAAAGGGGTTCCTTCTGAACCACCTTTCTCCTAAAGAGGTTTCACAAGGTCCTGTGGCTCTGCGGTCTTTTTAGGGGAGTAAATAACTCCATTATCTCAGTGTAGCAGTGTCTACCCAGAACCATGTGCTGGTTAGACACAATCCATAGCCTCAGTCCAGACAAGAAGGAAGCATGTAGTATTAGTGGGATAGTATGCAGTGCCAAGTGGGGGCCTGATTCTCTGGATGGATGAAAGTGGTTCTAGGAGTCCAGGGATCTGGCTCCTGGAATTAAAATACACACGGTTTTGGTTTTTGTGAAAGAAAGCATTTGCTTCTTGGGAAATACAAATACGTCTAAACATTTATTGAGCAACTACCATTTCACTGTTCCCTTTCTAGGTCCTGGAGATACAAAAACAAAGATGACCTAGTGACATGGTGTTTGTCCTTAAGGAGCCAACAGTCTGGGGGAAGGGGCATGGGTAAAGTGTGATAAGACACTACGATACACAGGCGGAAGTCAGAGAGCCAGCAGTTAGCTCTGAAGGGATTTGGGAAGGCTTTCTTAAGTATTTGAACTGAATTTTGAAGGATGGCCACAATCCTAATGTGTCAGGTAAAGGAGGGAGGGAAGAACAGCAGGGTCCAAGGTCCTTATTCATAACAATTTCTAGCATGCTTGATGTGATTTCAGTAGAGGGGGCATGGGAACTTTGATCTACAGTTTTATATCCTTATATCCTTGTGCTCCTCGGTTTAGGGCACACTACACGCAAGGTCGGTCTTGTTTCCTCCACAGACACCACTCGACTGTGTATCTAGACATAGACACATCCTTGATGGGAAGCACGGTGTTGTTTTGTCATGAGCTGTTTTGCACTTACAGGAATGGTATCCTGCTGTGGATGTTACTCCAGCTTAGATACTTGGGTGAGAGATGGCCAGAGATGAGACCAGAAAGGCTGGTTGGGACCAGATTATGAAGGAACCGACCCCTTGGGAAGAAACATGTTTATTAACTTTGGAACAGCACAAATGTCCCCTGGAAGGTCACTCAGCAAAGGAAACTGCACCCAGGCACTCGTCAGGGTCCAGGGCTGAGGCTGAGTTTGACCCACAGCATGTCAGACTGTGGGTTTTAAGTCCCAGTTCCACCACAGGCCTAGCCCTGGGCGAGCTCCTCATATCTCTGAGCTTCAACTTCCTCCTCTATAAAACAGGGATAATGATAATACCTATCGCATGGGATCATTTTGAGGATTAAATAAATTAATACATGGACAGTGTCTAGAACAGTGCCTGGAACATAGTAAGCACTCACATGTTAACTTTTACCACATGTTAACTTTTATTCTTTTGATTGGTTGCGTTTTCGATTCTGACTTGATGGGCAGTGTTCTTGCTTTTGGCCTAAGGAACACAGATCTTTAACTTAAAGTTATAGTTTAGCAGAGACAAGGGGTGGGGTTGGGGGTGGGGAACCAATAATGTTGAGAGGAGTGGAAAAGCTTTGTAGTTAGCATTTAGAGACCTACGTTCAACTTTCTGCCCTGTAAATTATTTGCAGTATAAACGTGCACTTGTAACCTGAGCCCTCATTTACACATCTGAAAGGAAAATACCTACATCCCAGGTTTGTGACATAGATTAAGTGAAAATGCTCTGGATACTGTGGGCATCTAGTGATGTTGATATCTGAATTACTCACTGCCTGTGCGTTACGCACGCACTTTGGGTTAAAACAAATTCCTGTTCCAGGTTCTCTCTCTGCGGGTTGTTTTCCTGTTCACCGTGTAGTAAGGCATGTACAGATGGACTCTGTTAGCATGGCTCTTGAAGAAGGACCCCCTCATCAGACAACCCTGCCTTTTCAGCTGTGGGTTCACAGAGCCGGTGCTTTTTCTGATGAAGCCTGGGTCCTGTCCTCCACAAGGGTGTTCTCCTGGCTTCTGTCAGGCAGGTGTGGTTCTTTGGTGGGGTTTCTCTGAAGCACACACATGACTGGTCTAGTGTTTCCTAGAGTTGGAATATGAAGTGTATTGTTTTGGAAGCATATTCATAGTGGGTCTTCCACAAATATTTGTGAATGTTGTTGTGACAGCTGGTTACTGTGACAGTCTTCCCCTCTACAGGACTAAACCCTTATTCCAAGGGCATGTGCTGATTCTTACTTCTTTCTGTCTACCCCCATTCCCAGCACAGAGCCTAACATGTGGTAGGTGTGGAGCCAATGATCGGGGCTAGAGGAAGAGTTAAGGACTTGAAGGGAGACGGAGAGAAGATGCCACCTGCTTCTCCTTGACATGCAGCTCTTCTCTGCTGTCCTCCTTTTCCCTCTCTCTCCAGCTCCCCTCTCCCCATAACCAGTGTTGTGACTCACTTCCTAGCCTTAATTCCCCCTTTTAGAAGATAGTACGGATTTCTTTCATGTCCTCTCTTCACAAAAATGAAAGGTGACACGTCTTCATTATAAAGAAATGGCCCCAGCCACTTCTGGAAAAACTCTAGTGGTTAATCAGTTACTTTTAATTTAAATATATATGCTTAATGCTGAATTACACTGTAAAACTCCCAGGCTGATTTATGGTCTCAGTCCGCCTTAATTAACATCGATTCGAGGGGAATAGTAAATGGGAATGGCCTTCACAATTGAGGCTGAACAATGAACTCTCTGGGTGTTGTCCAATTTGTAACATGATTTACATGGAAGCAAGCCCTTCCTTTCCCAGGGTTATCCCTTTTTCATCTGGTGCGTGGGACAGGTTATATATAATCCATAGATAGGAACATTTGCTGTCAAATACTTTGGCTGATTTAGAGCTAGGCCACAAAATGGTCACTATTAATAAAGAAGGAGAAAAAACCTAATCTGAGGCTTTGCAGGGATTCCAGGTTCTCGCTATGTGTCATCGCTTGTCCCGTCTGTGGCGTTTTTACGAAGTGGCCATAATGAAAGTCAGATTAAATGCACAGGATATATACATTTAATCAACAGCCATCGGAGTCTGCGGTGCTGGAAGAGTTATAAGAGCCCTGTGAATGCAAATTTATTGCAAAAGAATCCAAGGGGTGGGGGAATGAACGTCTGCTGAATGGTACTACCTGACACGGGACACCGAAAACCCTTCCAGAGTGAGTGATTTAAGTGTAAGGTTTGGCTTGTAAAGCTGCCAGCTGCTTGGTTTCAAAACTTGAAACATTTCCAAAACATTGGATGAGGCACTTTATATGTGCACTAGAGTAAATACTCTGGTTTTACTGCCAATTTAAATGTGCTCAGTTTACAGTAATGAGCTTGTATAGGCATTACCTTGTTTATAGAAAGTGGAACAGGAAGAAATGAACATTAACCATTACCAGTAGCGATTCCCACTGCCTTCTACCACCATGCTGACGGCAAGAAAAGTTTCTTGTAATTCGGGAATATGTCACAACTGACATTGGTGTGTACTTGGCCTTCATGCCATGTTGCTTCAACAGAGTAACAAATGCTCTAATTCAATGTGGCTCTGATAAGGCCGCTCAGACCAGTTGGCTGTTTCGTACTATTTTTTTCCTAAAACAGATGTTAAGAGCCTTCTCAGATATGGGAATCATGGGGCAGTAGAATAGGTAGGACTGATTATATATAATTGAGTTTGTTTTAGCCAAGTCTGTTCTCTCCGAGTGAATCTATCATGGGAGTGATTTATTTTTTTCCCTTTAAAAAATTATTCGGGTGTGTTTTGATGCACTCCATGGAAGCGATGGTCTTTGTCTTTTGGAATGACTGGCACCAGAACCCCTTTGGCCCTCTTGCACTCTTGGCATCCTGGACTGGAGACGGGCAGACATATTTAGCCTGAAAGACATAATTTGCTCAGACTGGAAAAGAAAGAAAATCTAGAAATCTAAGGAGACACTAGTAGGCACAATGCCTAGAAGTGAATAGGTGCTTCGTGAATATTATTGAGGGAGATAAAGGAAGGGTTGCAGGGATGGGGGGGTGTTAATAGGAAGAGAGCCTGAAAACCCGTTTTTTAAGAGACTTACCCTCAAGAGTTCATCTGTGTTTAGACTAGACTTTTTACAACAAAGTTGTCCCTACTGATTGCCTGGGACTCCTTGTCTTTATTTCTGCATTTGTTTGCATGGCTTCTGAGAACCCTTTGGCCCAAGTACACATACTTAGGATAGCAGGATTATGCTACCCAAGAATACCGCACTTCCCCTACAGGGTAATCCCATTGTGTGGGCTACTAGCAAAATGCAATGTTGACCAAAACCACGAACATGATTTGTGTCTGCAAAGAGCAGGATTCTAATGACACGAGTCTGTGGCTCTCACGTTGTTCTACCACCGCGGGCTGCGTATGTTTTCTGGCTGGTCTGGCTTTACTGCTTTTTTTCTAACTGCATTTTCATGGCAAAAAAGGAAAAGGAAAAAGGAAAGAAAGCTAGTTATCCAGTACTTACTAGTTCAAAATATTGACTACCAGAACGTTCCTAGGAGATGAGCTCTAGCTCTTTCTATTTTCCCTCTTGGGCCCTCTCCTTTTCACTCTACTTCCATTTCTCTTTTTCTTTGGTTCCCTTCTCAGTTCATCGTTTCTTAGTAGGAAATCCCTAAGGCTTATTTTTCATAGTTGTTAAATACAACTGTATTTTTAAAAAATAATTGCTTTCTAACACTATTTTTTCAGTATTTAGTTTCCTTATCCTTTCAGAGCCTCTTCTTCCTAGAATCTGCCATAGTTTTCATGCCTTTTAATCACAACTCTTTCTAAACATTTCAACTTACAACATTTGAAAGAATCTTCTCTCATGTCTCCCTTCTGTTTGTGATTATGACTAGCTTGATGAGTTTCTGACCTATGTACCCTGTGGGTCTTCGTGGTTTGGGGGGCCTGCTTGCTGGGAGGCACCCTGCTTCCTCTGAAGACAGTCCTTCCTGCAGCAGAGCGTGGGACTGGGATCCCAGGGCCCTCAAGCCCTGGATCTGCTGGCCGGGTACAGGGACTCCTGGAGGGAAGGAGAGCAGCTGGACTTTGATTTCTTCCTTCTCTGTCACCCTCCTTAAACCAGGGTATCAGATCATCTTCAAAGAGGAACTGAAGTCAAGGAGGAGGGGCTGATCAGGCCAGCTGAATCGTTTATTAGGGATAGAGTTTCTTTCTTCTACTTTATCCGTTCCCTACCCTGGGTCATACTCCCTCATTATTTCTTGTTTTCCTGAAGTGTTCTTCTAACATGTCAGCCCACACTGATATCTCCCTGTCTCAGGCCAGCTCCTGCCATGGTTATCTCTACCATTCATCTTGGCAATAAATTGTAGAGTACCTTACATAATTTAACTTTTCAGAAAGTAATCTTGTCTTTGAAACGTGATTATAAGTTCCAGGACAGGAGAGAGCAAAGTACATGTCTTCTGTGGGTTTTCAGTAGTACCTACAAACAACTCTGTGTTTAGAACAGGCTTTCTTTCTTTCTTTCTTTCTTTTTTTTTTTTAACATTTAATTTTAGGCACTCACCACACCCAGTGTGGGGTTTGAACCCACAATCCTGAGATCAAGAGTTGCATGCTCCATTGACTGGGCCTGTCAGGTGCCTCTAGAATAGGCTTTTAGTAAACATTTAGCAGTTTTTTCTGTAAAAATTTCTGCTGAGCTGTTCCTTTCTTAGTTCCAACTTGCTTTTTTTTTTTTTCTGTCAAACCTGTTTCTACAGAGGAGGGTTGGAAGGGAGAGAGTTTTGCAGGTCCTTCAATTTTGTGACATGGTTACATTGCACCCAAGAACCATAACTCTTCTTTAGACTCTTTCTTAGATTATTTTTTTTTAATTCACATAATTTAAAACATTAATAGTTGCTGCCCAGTGTTTCCACTTCTGGCATTAAAGTAAACTATATACTCTAGAGGGATCTTCTGTCACAAAGCAACAAGATCTTGCACAAACTAAGGTATGTGTATAAATATATGCATTTAAATTTCATTTTCCAATGATCTATTGATAATATATTGATCTTGTATCCTGACACTTTGCTAAATTATACCTTCAGTATTTTTTTTTTTTGGTAGATTTCTTAGGAATTCCTATACAGTCAGTCATGTCTGAAAAACAAGACAATATTACCTTTTCAACCTTTTTTGCCTTTCATTTCTTTTTCTTGCTTTATTACATGGTATAACATGAAATATTATTACAACATGAAATCAAAACTATTAGTGCATACATTAATTTTAATGCATTGATTAATTGAAAGAACACTGATCTTAAAATGAATTGGGGGCAAAAGGAAAATGCAAAAGCTGGCTTTTCTATAAAAGTGAATGATAATATCAGCTCTTAGAACAGCAAACTAAACCTCCATCAAACAGCAGCAAAATAAGCATTCTTCTCAAGTGCAAATGGTGCATTCACAAAGATAGACCATGTCTAGGCCATAAGACATACTTTAACAAATTTAAAAGAGTGGAAATCATATAAAAAATACTCTCAGCCCACAATAGAATTAAACCATAAATTAATAACAGAAGATCACTGGAAAATCCCAAAATATTTGAAGGTTAAATAACACATTTCTAAATAACACATGCATCAAAGAATAAGTCCCAAGAGAAATGAAATGAAAATAAAACTAATCAAATTTGTGGGATGCAATGAAAGCACTATATAGTGGAAAATTTATAGCATTGTGTTATGTATATATAGAAAATAAGAATTAGTCTAAGCTTCTACCTTAGGAAACTAGAAAAAGAAAAGTAATGTAAATCTAAAGCAAGCAGAAGAAAAATAATAAAAAATTATACCAAAGATCAGTGGAACTGAAAACAGGAAAACATTAGGGAAAATCAATGAAACCATGGGCTGGTTCTTTGAAAAGGTCAATAAAATTGATGAATATCTAGCCTGTCTAACAAAGAGAAAGAGAGAAGACATAAATTACTAATATCAGAAATGAAAGAGGAACCATCATGGACATTAAAAGGATAATAAAGGAATATTGTGAGCAACTGTATGCCCACAAATATGATAACTAATGAGTCAATTTCTTGAGAGGGGCATTCTACCAAAACTCACACAAGGAGAAATAGATAACTTCAATAGCTATATTTATTAAAGAAATTGAATTTATAGGTTAAAAAAAACCAAAACAAAACCCTTCTCACAAAGAAAACTCCAAGCCCAGATACATTTACAGCTGAATTCTTCCAAATATTTAAGGACAATATAGTGCTACTTCTACAGAGACTCTCCCAAAAAATTAAAGGCAAGAGAATACTTTGCATTTTACTCTTTGAAACCATCATTACTCTGATAGCAATACCAAAGACATTTAAAAAATACAGAGATTCTTAAAATCTCAACACCTGTTAAATTGGCACCCACTCCTCTGAGATACTCATCACTTGTCACCTGCTGCTCCACAGTCCTTTTAAAAAGAAATTATCCCGATCAAGGACTTGGCCCTTTAATGGTCTCAGACTATACTACATGGCCTTCTTCTTCCTGGTTTCCTGTATTTGGACCCAGGGACAGTCATTTAATTTACATCTGGGGGCACTTGAAAGAAAGGTGCTGGAACTAATCAGAAGCTCTTCTTGGGAGGTTGACCTAAATGACACCACAAAGGAATAGTTGATGGTGGAAGCTGAGGATGGAAACACCTATTGGCTAACCCTAGATGGGCCCATATAAATTTAAGAAGTTGAATTGGTAATTAATAACTTAAAAAAAAAAAGCACTGGTCCAGATGGTTTCATTGATAACTAACATACCAATTCTCTGCAATCTTCTTAACAGAAAATGGAAGCAAAACAATTCCCAACTCATTTTATAATGACCAGCATTACTCTAGTACCAAAACCAGACAAAGACATTTACAGGAAAGAAAAATTACGGACCAGTACCTCTTATTATCCTAAATGCAAAAACCCTAAAGAATATTGGCACATAAAATCCAATAATATATACACAACAATGTAGATTTATTCCAGGTACACAAGACTGGTTCAAAATTCAAAAATCATTTAATACAATTTGTCACATCAACAGGTTAATGAAAAAAATCTTATGATAGTATCTATACATTTAGAATTAGCATTTGACAAAACCTAACACCCATTCATGGTGAAAACTCTCAACAAACTAAAAATAAGAGGAATTTCCTCAACTCAGGGATAAACATCTACATAAAACCTATAGCTAACATCATGCCTAATGAGAAATTAGATGCTCTCTGTCTGTGATTGGGAACAATAACCTCCCTTTTGCCACTCCTTTTCAACATTGTGCTGGAAGTCCTGGCTAATACAGTTAGCCCAGAAAAGGAAAGAAAGTGGGAAGGAAGAAATAAAACTGTCTTTGTTCAGAGATGACATGATTGTCTAGGTAGAAAATCCCTAAGAATTTACTAAAAACAAAACCCAGAGAATATTGGCACGTAAAATTTACCAAAAACAAAACCCATAAAAAACCCTCTGGAACTAATAAATGATGCAAGATATAAGGTTAATGTAAAAAAGTCATTTGCTTTTCTATATCCCAGCAATGGACAGTTGGAATTTGAAATACAAAACACAATACCTTTATATTACCACAAAAAAGAGAACTACATAGGCATAAGTCTAACAAAATATGTGTAAGATTTTTATAAGGAAAACTCTTGATGAAATTAATCAAAGGAGATCTAAGTAAATGGAAAGATATTCCATGGATTGTAATACTCAATATTATTAAGATGTCACTTCTTTCCAATTTGATTTGTAGATTCATGCAGTACCAATCAAAATCATGATAAGGTATTTTGTCAATATCGACAAACTAATTCTAAGGTTTATAGAGAGAAGCGAAAGACCCAATGGTATTGAAGGAGAAGAAGAAAGTTGTAGGATCTATGGTACCCAACTTCAGGGAATTCTGTGAGGCTATAGTAAGCAAGACAGTGTGCTGGCAAAAGAATAGACAAATAGATTAATGGAATAGAGTAGAGAGACCAAAAATAAATGCACATAAATATAGTCAACTGATCTTTGACAAAGGAGCAAAGGCAATGATGGACAAAGAATAGTCTTTTTGACAACTGATACTGGAAAGACTAGATATTCACATGCAAAAAATGAATCTGGACACTGACTTTACACCTTCACAAAAATTAACTCAAAACTGACCATAGACCTAAATGTAATAGAACTCCTAAAAGATAACATAGGAAAAAATATTGATGGCCTTGAGTTTGGCAATGAGTTTTTAGATACAACAAAAGCATGATCCATGAAAATGAAGAACTTTTTTTTATCTGCTAAGACACTATGAAAGGGAATGAAAAGACAAGCCATAAACTGGGAGAAAATATTTACAAAACACATACCTGATGAAGGACTTGTATCCAAAATATACAAACAACTCTCAAAATTCAACAGCAAGAAAACACCTCAAACAATGGGCAAAAGATCTAAGACACCTCAGCAGAGAAGATACACAGACAGCAAATGAGCATATGAAACAATTTTCAACATCATATGTCATTAGGGAATTTCAAACTAGAACAACAAGATAACCACCACACACACATCAGAGTGGTTAAAATCCAAAAAACTGACAAGACCAAGTGTTGATGAGGATGTGAAGCAACAAAAGCTCTCATTCATTGCAGGTGGGAATGCAAAATGACACACTCCGCTTTTGGAAGACAGTTTGACAGTTTCTTACAGATCTAAGAACAATCTTACTACATAATCCAGCAATCACACTCCTAGGCATTTATTCCAATCAGTTGAAACTTCATGTTCATACAAAAACCTGCACACAATAATTTTATCCATAACTTCCCTACAGTGGAAGAAATCAAAATATCCTTTAAAAGGTAAGTAGATAAATTTTGGAATATCCATACAACTGAATATGATCGGCCTTAAAAAAAATCTAACAAGCCATGACAAAAATATGAAGGAAACTTAAATGCAGATTACTAAGTGAAAAAAAGCTAGTTTGAAGAGGCTACCTGTTATGAGATTCTAATTATGTGACATTCTGGGAAAGGTAAATTGATGGAGACAGTAAAACAACAACAACAAAAAGAAGTGTTTATCAAGGGTTTATTGGAAGAAGATGAGATGAATTGATGGGAGTACAGGATTTTAGGGCAGTGAAGAAACTATTGTGTATTATACTGCAGTGGTGGATATGTGATACACATTTTTCAAAATCCACAGAAGTATAAAACACAAAGAGTAAAGCCTAATTTAAACTATAGACTTCAGTTAATAAAATATCAATACCAGTCCATAAACTGTGACAAATGCACCACTCTAAGATATTATAAATGATATCAAAGAAATCTTTTAGATATTAAAAAGAGAAGAAACTGAGGAGGGGAACATAAGGATATATGAGACATCTCTGTACTATATGCTCAGTATTCTACAGATTCATAATGGTTCTAAATATTAAAGTATTAATTTTTTAAAAGAGTTTTTATTTATTTATTTGACAGAGAGATAGGCAGAGAGAGAGAGGAGGAAGCAGGCTCCCCACTGAGCAGAGAGCCCGATGCAGGACTTGATCCCAGGACTCTGGGATCATGACCTGAGCCGAAGGCAGAGGCTTAGCCCACTGAGCCATCCAGGCACTCCAAAGTATTAATTTTTAAAACCAAAACAACATGTCCAGGTAGATTTGAAAAAGAACAAAGCATAACTTTTAGAAATAAAAATAGACATTGAAATTACCAGATTAGACCCAGGTAAAGAGAACTGGATAACAGAACTGAAGAAACAGTCCAAATGCAACACAAAGAAAAAAGCAGATGAATGGAAATGAAGAAGCATTTTTCAGTAGAAGATCAAGTGAGTAAGTAAATTAAGCTACACACATACGTGCAACCTGCACAGTCCCCTATCTAATATACATGTAAACATACATATTGGAATATAAAGAAACCATTAAAAATGTCTGTAAGCATATTAAGTTTTTAATAGCAAGTTGTAAAACTCATGCAGATATGATCTTGTTTTATAAAATTATATACATATTATTAATATATGTATATGTATTGGGCCTAGAGATATGAATGTGTGAACTTTGGTTGTCTGTGGATAATGAAATTTGAGGTGATTTTTTTACTTTCTCTGTTTTTTTGTATAGTTTAAATTGTTTAGAAGAATATATCCCACATTGACAAAAAAAAAAAAGCTATTTTTACATTAAAAGATTTTAAAAGGGGGGATGGAAAATATGAGTGGTTAATGGACATTGAGGGTGGACTAAAAAGATGTAATACTTGGAGTTTCAGAAAGAGAGATTAAAGAGAATGATAGTCAAGGAAATGATGATAATGAGTAAGAATATTCCAGAACTTATGAGGCAGAATTTCACAGACACTATGAGCATAATGCTTAACTATTGAGGTATAGAAATTGATACTTAGACATATTGTGATGAAACTTGAGAACACCAAGCCAAAGACAAGATCTGAAAAGCAACCAGACCAAAAAGGCAGCTCATAAACAGGAAGTTTTAATCAGAGACTTATAGCAGACTTATTATAAACACCATTGCAAGACACAAAATATTGGAATAATAAATGTACTCAAAGTATTATGAGAAAATATTTTTATATTTAGAATTGTATAACCTTCCTGGGATGTCTTTTGAAAATGAGGGTGTGATAAATACATGTTCAGAATTGAGACTTTATTCCCAATAAATCTCAATCAAATGAAATTCTAAGGAATCATGAGAATGAAAACTTTAAACAAAAAACGTAAATATAAGAAATTGTTTGCTGTACAGAATAATAACTTTATAACAAATAAACCCCTGGAAGAGAGCAATTAGATTTAGTATTCTAAGTTTTAAGGCTACTTTAATTGTTTGGGAAGAATGTTAAGATATATATTAACTTTAAACTTCAAGTTGTTAATATGCATGATAAAATATCATGGGTGACCACTGAAAAAAAAATGTACACCTTCCATACCAATAAAGTGAAGAAATTGAATTGTAAAGCCAACATTAATAGTTCAAAAAAAAAGAGAGAGAGAGAGAGAGAGAGAGGCACGAGAAAACAGGACATAAAATAAGCAAGACAAACCGAAAGCATCAAGTCCAAGTATCACACAGTATATAACACAAAATGCAATTACAATAAATACAAATGTATTAAACTTGCCAGTTAAAAGACAGATATTTTTATATTGACTAAAATAAAATCTGGCCATATACCAGTTAAAGAGAGATAGCAAAATTGTAAAGACATAGTTGAGAGTAAAATGATGGGGAAAGATCTATCAGAGAAATATTACAGAAATATACAAAAGCTTAGGTAGCTTTACTAATACTAAACAAAATAGGCTGTAAGACACAAAGCTTTTTCTAGTATTGAAGAGGACCACTTCATATTGATAAATGGTTCTGTTTAACCAGAGGACATAACAGTTATGCTCTTATATTCACTAATAAAAATAACCTAAAATCTATAAAGATAAAAATGACGACCCTAAAGGATATATTGACAAATCCACTACCAAAGCAAGAGATTTCAACACAGCTTCAACACAGCAGATAAAATGTCAATAACAATTAATTTGTCCCATTACTAGTGATATTAACATGGGTCGCTTGCTTAAGGTGCTGTCTTGCTAAGTTTCTTCAACATAAAATACCTATATTCCCTTTGTAATTACTAAGTATCTTGAGGGAAGATCCTTTGAGACTACAAAAACATCCAGTCTTTCATTATATTTTTATCCACTGATTTTACCACCCATTGATGATTTTTGCCTCCAGCAATTACTACTGTGGTATTTGACAAATGGTGATTATCTAATTCCATCATTCCTTCACAGCTATTTGTGGGAATTCTTTTGTGAACTAGAGCTTTCCTTATCCCCCACTTACATAGTCATTAAAAAATTTCTATAATTATGGGCTCTGGGATGCCTGTTTTTCATTCTGTGAGTGATAATCCCCTGCTATCATTTATTTTGTTGCTTAAATTATCCCAGTATTGGTCATTGGGAGCCCCTTCACATCAGCTCCTGTATCTTTTTGGTATGTTGCCATCAGTTTTTGAGTATGTACTTGATTTCCAGCACTGCAGTATTCCAGGATCATCCTCTGTTTTTCCAACTACAGCCCTGAAATAAACGATTTCTCCAATGATCCCTGGTTGGAAAAGAACACTTTAGACAGTACTCAAAACTTTTGAAATTTTGAAGCTGAAAAGCTGAAAAGAAGCTGAAAACCTTCCAAGTATTGGAGGTATTTGTTAGCCTATGTACCAACAAAGTTATCAGTACCTGTTTTTAAATGTCATAAGGCTCAGTCTCAAAAAAGAATAACCTAGTAAAAATACCAAATATGGGCGCCTGGGTGGCTCAGTGGGTTAAAGCCTCTGCCTTCAGCTCAGGTCATGATCCCAGGGTCCTGGGATTGAGCCTCACATCAGGCTCTCTGCTCAGCATGGAGCCTGCTTCCTCCTCTCTGTCTGCCTCTCTGCCTACTTGTGGTCTCTGTCAAATAAATAAATAAAATCTTTTAAAAAAAATAAATAAAATAAAAATACCAAATATTTTCACCTTCAGTGTACCAGGGAGAATAATCCTCACATTTACCTTCTGGGTCCAGTGGACTCTTTATGCTTTTTAAATTTAAATTATTTTATGAAAAATTTACATAAGTAAGAATAAATAGTGAAACCAATAAAATAAGAATTTAAACATAGCAAACCAAATTTTTCTTCCATATTTTCCTGGGTGTTTAGAGGTATTGCCCTAAAATGGGCGAGGGCCTTCGAATGTAACTATCTGCTCACCAGCTATGTATGAAATAGGAAATATTCATGTCATAAATACTGATTCCAGATTTTAAGCCCACCTCTAATAGGTTGTAGTTTATTGTTACTTCTGGTTCTTCTTGCATGTGCAATTTCACAATGTAATAGTATTGAAATTTTGAGTGCTCATAATTCTGTATAAAAGAGGATGGCTATCTTTTTGTTCCATAATTACAGAATGTTCCCTTTTTTAGTTTTATAAACAGATTGAGCAATCCAATGAAATTTTTCTTTTCTACATAATATCTGTTTTTCAGTCATTTTTATATATACACCTATCTTCAGCATTTGTTTATATATGAATCATACAAGTAAATTTTACCTACAAATATCATAAAAGCTAAAGCAATTGTCACACATGCTTTTGGCAAATGAGGTTCATCTAGGTTCTTGTTGTAAAATAGTAAATAATTATTGAATGAGTTAGAATATCATATTTTCTCTGTGTATTTATGTTTGTTTTTTGATTCTTGAATTTAAGAAAATTTACTGATTTATCTTAAAGACTCATAGTCCAAGATTTTGCTTTGTCGACTTTACCCTCATCCATAGAGTCTCCCATGTGTCTGTCTCTTTGCCTTTGTCTTCTGACTCATCTACAATTGTGAAATACCTCTCTCTGTTAGTCTTCTCTTTCTTACCATGGGCTGGGATGAAAATTCCTGAATTCCTAGCTTTCCAATAAAAAGTGTAAAGAATATGACAAAGAGGGGCATCTGGGTGGCTCAGTGGGTTAAAGCCTCTGCCTTTAGCTCAGGTCATGATCCCAGGGTCCTGGGATGAAGCCTCACATCGGGCTCTCTGCTCAGCAGAGAGCCTGCTTCCCTTCCTCTCTCTCTGCCTGCTTCTCTGCCTACTTGTGATCTCTGTCTGTCATATAAATAAATAAAATGTTTTAAAAAAAGAATGACAAAGATGGTATCTCCAGACTTTTTGTATGTGGTTTTGAAAGGTGCTCCATTCATTTGGACAGCGCAATAAGAAAACTGAAGGATGATGAGGTAGTTGTGATGTGTTTATTCATTTCTTGACAGTGCCATAATTTTTTGTTTTGTTCTTTTTTAGCATGGTTGGAAATAAATGATGAGTGATAATGGGATGATTCCTAGGATGATGAAACAGCAAAATATTTCAAGATACAGGGAAAGATCACTAAGGTCATATCATGTATCTAAATGGATAAGATGATCCATGTACCTGAATGAAAACAGTAAGAGAATGAATCAGTTTCATCCTGTTAAAAAAAAAAAAAAAAAAGTAATTTTTCTTTTTGATCTTTGGAAGACCTCTAAGAATCGAAAAAGTCATGAAATATCAATTCTTACATCTAGGTAGAACTGCTCGGTACCAAAGTTAAATAAAGTGGATTAAAAAGTTTAAGAAGTTTCATTCAAATTGTGAAGAAAGGGAACAAGAAATAGTGACAAGACCCCTCTTCCTTAAACCTGACAATGCTCTAGAAACGAAACTGATCTCTTAATTTTTTTCCCTTTGTTTCCTCGGAGATCATATTGTGTTTCAAAGGAGTACACAGATCTGATGAGCTGGGAACTATTAAGAAGTTTGATAAGCGGAGTGGAAAGAGAGCCAGACCAGGAGTCCAAAAACTATGGATCTGATTCAGGCTTGGCCACTAACTAGTTGCATTTCTTTGGGCTGGGCAATCCTGCAAACTTTGATGTAGTAGAGAGAGCAGAGGACTGACTCAGAGCCACAGTGAGAACCTGCTTCCTCAGACTCTTAACCTCCCTTTCTCTCAACTTTCCCATCTTCAGTAGAGATAATAAAATCCTGTCATTAGGGTTGTTGGAATATTTAATGAACTACGAGAGACTGGAAGACCCTGGGGGGCTGGAACTGCTAGTCATCTTTGATTGTCTTGTGTTTAGAAGTAACTAAGGGTTTATTGAATAAATGAATATATTACATTAAGCATGTCTATAAATTGCACACTTAAAATGTTATGAAATTACTAGGTCATTGTGTTTGTACTTGTTACATATGAATTAAGTACTTAGGCAGACAAGTTTTTTCCCCGTGTATCTTAAAAAGCCTTCAGGGGACTCTCGGGTGGCTCAGTTTGTTGACCATCCGACTCTGATTTCAGCTCAGGTCATCATATCACGGTCCTGGATCTGAGCCCTGCATTAGGCTCCTTGAACTGTGCAAAGTCTGCTTAAGATTTCTCTCTCTGCCCCTCCCCCAACTCCTGCTTTCAGTAGATAGATAAATAAATAAATAAATAAATAAATAAATAAATAAAATCTTTAAGAAAACCTTCAGGAAAAGAAGGTTCCTTCAACGCAGGCTCTTTTTTTTTTTTTTTTAATCAAATCAATGGAAAATCAAGTTTCAGAATAATCTAGAACTTGGTATTTAAAATTGTAGATAATATCATTAGCATCATCTGTGACTATCGAAATGGTAGGCAGTACCAGATAAATTTTTCATTGTGCTTATTTTATTTTATTTTTTTATTTTTGATTTATTTGGTAGAGAGAGAGAGATCACAAGTAGGCAGAGAGGCAGGCAGAGAGAGAAGCCGGAAGCAGGCTCCCTGCTGAGCAGAGAGCCCAATGTGGGGCTTGATCCCAGGATCCTGGGATCACAACGTGAGCTGAAGGCAGAGGCTTAACCCATTGAGCCACTCAGGTGCCCCCATTGTGTTTATTTTAAATCGACTGATATCTTATAAGTTTGGAAACTTTCATTGTCAGGTGACAAATTTTATAGGGTAAAATATCTTTGTGTTCTTTGAGCTTTCATAGTCCAAAAATATTTGTTTGGGTTTCTCTCTTTAGTATCAATAAAAATTTTTACATTTTTTTTGCCTGTACTTTCTCTTTTTGTTCACCTCATTTCTTAGAAATCTTCTGAGATATTAACTTGAATAGTATTTTAAACTTTTAGTCTCCTTGCCATTTTGATAGAATCTCTTTCCTTTTTTAAAATTTTTCATTTTTTAAAATTTCTTTTCAGTGTTCCAGAATTAATTGTTTCCATTTCCTTAATAAGGAAACCAATGGTCTAAAGAAATCCATGAGACACACACACTTATGTGTGCTTGTATATAAATGAAATTTATGATGTATGGTTATCTGCATGTCTGTCTGTATCCTTTATCGTATCCTTCTATAATAATAATAATCCAGTAATAGAATGTTTCTCTGAAAAAAGGAAGAAAGAAAGAAATCCGTGAGAGATCAGTTTGAAAGACCTTTTCCCTTTGCTGAGCTGTGTAGCCTGCCCAGCAAAGGGAAAGCAGTCTAACTTGGATCTGCACATGTAACTTGTTTAGCTCACTGATGAGTTTGCTCAGTCATTGCTCAGTTCAGGATCTGACTATAAATTAAGTGAATGCTTACTTAATCCAGCAGCCTTCAAGTTCCCCTGTGAAGTTACTTACGCCTCTGACAGAGAAACTAGGATCTAAATCTTGATGACTATTAGCTTGTTCTGTGATTTTACTATCCTCAGTGTATTGTGTATATGTATGGGACACTCTGTCCTTCCATCTTTGTTTGACTCTCACCCTGGTTGGAGGTTCACTAAAGGTAAGAACTACTTTTCATCTTTGGATAACCTTGAGGTAGAATAAACCTTGAGCATAGAATAAATTCCTGAATTCCGAGAGATGCTGGGCTGAGTGCTGTTCAAGGGGCTCTGGTAATGCTTCAAATTCTGTACTTCACTTACAGGCCATTAAACACCGTGAACAAATATTACTATCATGGTACTTCCATAATACTTGGCTGTTGGTTGGCTTCCTACCACCCATCTCACCGATCCCCTTCTTTTGTCTGCCCCCTTAGATTTTTATTAACAACGAGTGGCAGAACTCAGAGAGCGGGAGAGCGTTCCCTGTCTATAATCCAGCCACAGGAGAGCAGGTGTGTGAAGTTCAAGAAGCAGACAAGGTATGTCCTTTTTTAGCAAAATATTGAAATAATTGCCTTCAGACAATGGAGCACTAAGCTTATGCTCTCCAGACACCAGCACTGACATTTGTTCATCACCTTTTTCCTGAAAGCAGGTGGTTCTTTATTTGGAACGTGATCTCTCCTGAGTTGTGCCTCTCTCTCTCTGTCTCTCTCTAACAGGCAGACATAGACAAAGCGGTGCAGGCAGCCCGCCTGGCTTTCTCTCTTGGTTCTGTGTGGAGAAGGATGGATGCTTCTGAGAGAGGCCGTCTGTTGGATAAGCTTGCAGACTTGGTGGAACGAGACAGGGCAGTTCTTGCAGTAAGTAGCCCCCACAAAACATTAAGTCTTTACTCCGAATTTACCATTCCACTGAAATGCAGATTCCTCAGTCTTTCTGAAGCCCACCTGTGGAAAAAAGCTGAGGAGTCCATAATACAGAAAAAATGAGAGGGGTAGGCTTTGGCATCAGATGGACAAATGCAGGACCAGTGAGTGTCTCTTCTTATTGAATTTTGAAGAACAAAACCATAGCTTCCCATGACTGTTAAGGACCTCTCTGCCTTCTTTTCCAACTGTATCCCACCCTCGACAAACAACACAAAACAAAAATGGTTCAGCAACAGGAGAGTCACCAGGAAGCCTGTGGAAAAGCCAAATAGGACTGTTTTTTGTTTTTTTTTTTTAAACCTTCCCAGAGTTAATCTCTTCTGACTAAAGAGAGTCCTTCAGAAGCACAGGGCCTTTTAAACATGTCTGCTTCCTTTGTTCTGCCGCGTTCTAGAACTGGAGAGAAAAAAAGGAGAGATAGCCAGGGACAGTAACATTCTTTCACTAATGCAATTTCTCACCTAAAGAAGTTTCTCTCACCTAGTGGTTACTGTGTTTGTTTTTGCTCTTTTTAAAATAAAAGTCGATTTCTTAGAGAATATAAAGTTCTGGGAAACCAGAACCATTTGGGAAAAGTCCGTGTCGTATGTCAGGGATCTCCAACTCGATCACCCGCAGGTGATCCATTAACATGAGGACATCCTTGTTCAGTCAGACATTCAAACCACAAACGCTGCATCCTCCACTCTGCCCAGGGAAGCAGGGTACAACTGGGCTTGCTCTGGGGGAGGGGAGCACAACGTTCCTTCCCTCATGTCCCTTCCATCTTGGCTCTTTCCTCCAACCATCCCCCTTGGGTCCCATCAGGGATCTGTCTATAGGATGGGAACACAAATGAATCCTGGAACTCTGACTGTATATAACATTTACTTTTCTATAAAAACATTTTCTAATATGGTACTTCAAGGAAAACTCTTTCAATGAGGTGTTTCTGCATTTTGTGAAAAAGGCGTTCCATGGTAAAGTAACTGCTTCTTAGATATTCCCAAGACACTGAGTATATGAGAGACCCTGGAAAGCCCTGCTCACTGTTCTTCACACGTACACTTAAGACTCAGCACTATTTTTTCTGGATAATCTGTCAATATTGTGCAAAACTGAATTCTTCAGAACACTTGGGAAGGAATGCTGGTAAAGATGCTTATCTTTTTACTGGGTTATAATTTCTTCGTGCGAGTAAAAACTGTATTTTACTTCTTTTTTTATAAGCTCAGCACAGTTCCTCGCATGTAAATGATTGAGGGGAGGGCAGCACATTGATGGTTTATAAGTATCTTTTTAATTGAGTGAAATCTACCCAATATTTACAAATTCCACTAATAGTGTGTACCAGGTAATGATATAGTTCATTTCTGCAGTTACATTTTCATGTCATGAAATTCAAGTGCAGCTCTTTTTCTGACGTTCTGTCTCACAGATCAGTTCCTTTTTGCCCTTATACCTAAATGAGATTTCTCTTTTTAAACACTCCAGAACCATGGGAGGAGTAAGTTTTAATAAGAAATAGCCTCAGAAATATAGGGAAGTCCCTGACCAGAGAGCAAAGTTAATACTTCATCCGAGTACCCATAGTTAATTGAAAATAAACAAGTGAATTTGGCTGGTGTCAGAAGCTCACTGGGACGATATAGGTGGCCCAGATTCTGGTTATTGACTGTTTCACTTAGTGCTGTGTAGACCTTGGCCATGTGCTGGCTGCATGGAGAATGTAGTGCCCATCTCACGAGTGTATACATGTCCTAAAAAGTACACGGAGATAATTTGATTCCCCTTAATAAAAAGGAACCAATATACAGTGATAAGTAATGTGATCTCTTAAAATGATTCCCATCTTCTACACATAGTAACTGGGTAAATTTCATTGTAAGTAATTGTATTTTTATGTCATCAAATGGAAAATATTTCCATTTTATTTTTGTCAGCACTCGAGTCATTCTCACTCCAGTGTGTTGTAAAAAGGGGTTACAGAGAAGGACGGCAGATTATAAACATATGTATTTGCTTATTTAATTTGTTAGACTTGTAACGCCTTTGATATTTCTCAAGTTGAAATACTCTTTTCTCATTTCAGTGTGTCCATTTGGATTTTTTAGTTGTTTCTACAGATTTAAGCAGTTTAGGAATATGTCATTCAAACAGTAACATTTATAATCTACAACTGCTCACCATGTCTATTTTTATTAAATGGACCAGATACTTCCCTATTAATAGGTAATGGTTGTTAACATAAATATTTACAAAAAACCAGCCCTGAAGTTGTTAAAGTGTGAGCTTCCCTGGAGGAGATCTTGTTTATTTGATGGTAATAAATAAACTCGCTGTGCACTGTGGATATTTCATTTCTCAGCAGGGATCTTGGCAGCGGTGGAAAACGTTTTATATTCTCATCAGTCGTGTAAAAGCCCACGTCCCCACTTGTCTTTATGGATTCAGATTACTGGTGTAGACTCTAAAAAGTCCCCACGCAGCTCCAATCATTAAATAACAGACGCTGGTTTGACAGGCAGAATATTCTCTATCAACAGTTGAAGAAATGTTGTGTTTATGTATTATTGGGATAGTGGTTCCTGGAGCGACCAGGCACGAGAACGTGTGCATGCATATTCATTGTGGTTTTTACTAGAAGCTAAATTATATTAGCTGTGCTAAAAATCTGTTTATTTGGGAAGTCGGGGTTGGCCACGTATACAACATTATTCATATTCATATCTTCTCTCTTCCTTTTTTTCTTCTGCTCCAAAAATTATTTAGTGTATCACTAGAAAACTGTCTCCATTTCTTTTCCTACAGACCATGGAATCCCTAAATGGTGGCAAACCGTTCCTGCAAGCTTTTTATGTGGATTTGCAGGGGGTCATCAAAACCCTTCGGTATTACGCAGGCTGGGCTGATAAAATTCACGGGATGACCATTCCTGTAGGTATGTGAAATCTGAGTACATTGAAAAGGAAACATGAGGCTTCACCAGAAATACACTTTCACCATCAAACACGAACAGCTGTCCCATAGGAGGTAGGGCACACTCACAGCAGCTTGAACTGAAGAACCGAACAGACCACATCACTAACTCTGCCAGCATCCCTGTTCCTGTGTGTGGACAGTCTACACATAAGTGCAGTGGCAAGCCGCTCCCACCCACCCGGCACTCAGCTAAGGTGCAGGTGGACATGGCAGTCACAATTTTGAGCGCTGGGGGTGCAGGGAGAGGGGTGTTGGACATGGGGAAGTCAGGGACAGTTCTACGAACATTAAGACTTGGTTCTTTCCCTCCTGAAATGTGGAATCTATGGGTTTGGAAGAAAGTACTCTAAAATGTTAACAACAGTCTCTTAGGGGTGAGATGGTGGATAATTTATTTCTCTTTTTTATACTTGCCTGTATTTTCTATAATGAGCATGAATTCCTTTCACAATCTGTAACCATTCTTTCTTTTAAGATCCAGGTTAGGAGCTAAAACCCACAGAAGAAACAAAGACGTCTATGGGAGAGTGACTGAGCTGCCGGGTCGTGTGGCTTGGTCTGCAGTGCTGTAGTCCTCTAAAGGGGAAGGGAGGTGTCCAGACTGAGTTCATCAGTGGACAGGGTCCAGCCCATGCAGCGGGTGCCAGTGACAGCTAATACCAGGCTGAGATCTTAGCAACGCCAAGGGGAAGGTAGTCTTATTAGCATCCTCACTGACAGAGGAAGAAACCGAGGCCTAGTGAAGATAAGCAATTTTCCTGACTCGCCGGCAAGTTAAGTTGTAGAGCTGAAATTCTGACATTAGGGTCTGGCGAATCACTTCGCTTTATGGTCATGTTAGATTCTGGGAAGAAGATACCATGAGAGGAAAGGGAGCAGCTGAAGTAGATAGGAAGATGCCGGTAGCAGCAAACACATGTAAGGAAAGGAAACAAGTGTTCCTGGCATGGCTCCTGGGGACAGCTAAGTGCTTAGCCAGGCACTCTACCTTTGTGCTCTGGAAAACAGCCCGATTTCCACGTGTACAGTCGGAGGCATGCAAAGGAGGGCTGGGCCTTCCTAGGCAAAGTGTTGCTTGGCCAGAAAAAGGGGAGGTTGGCTGGCCGTGTGGATGGAGGGCTTAGAGCGGTGCTTCTCAAACTTTGGCGTATGTATGTATTGCTTGGGACCTTCCCCAAGCACAGTTTCTGCTGGAAGAGATCTGGGCTGGGACCTGAGATTCCGCTGCTCACCAGTAGCCCGTGGCTGCCTGGTGGGGCTTTTCGGCCTTGAGCAGCGAGGAGAGGATCCAGACACCAGCACCAGGCAAAGGTCTACTATGACCCTTCACTCAGGCATGGGTTGAGATGGGAAGTCGCCGTGAGCATGGAGAGGGGACAAAGGTGAGACTGCAAAGGTCTATTTTAAAATTACCTCCATGAATGGTGGCAGCCCAGGGAATGGTAGTCGTTAGAAAATGGGTTTGCTGTCCTAGGCGCTCTTCCTTGCCATGCCGAGGTTTTCCTTGTTCGGCACACTCGGGTTGGAGAAGGTTGCTCCTCAGGAATGTCAGGCTCTCCATGCAGTCCTGGCTCTGAGTATTTTACAGAACCCCTGCTCTCTAACCCCAAGGGCTGGATTTGGGAATGGCCCGAGTGGAGCAGGGTTACTGAGCAAGCCTGTTGGGGGTCCTGAGAACGAAAAGCTTTGTTAAAAACAGAACACATGTCAGCCTTTTTAGGTTGTTCTCTCCTGGGTCAATGCAGAAAGGTAAATAAACAAGACCGAGACCAAAGGCCCTTGGTTTTTTGTTCTCCCTACCTCCCCCCACCAATTCACTACTAAAACAAAATACGTTTTGGGCATTTAAATATCTTTTATGATTTACAAACATCTTAAGAAGTAAGGTGAGACAGAAGGCTGAACACATACATCTCTATTTGGCCTAACAATGTCTTGGTGTTTTTTGCTTTCTTAGAGAACACTCTTGTTAGGTAAAGATTTCCTGGAGTCTCTGATGCTTGATGCTTTATTTTACTTGATGTGGAAAGAGGTGTTTGGTGCATAGGCATCACTGCTTTAATCTGATGCTCTTTGGAGATCGTAAGGACATTGATGTAGGAGTTAGAAATACAGGACTTCGAAAAGGCTGTCATAGTACGTTTACACACAAAATGGTGTTCAGCCCACGAAGGAGAAAAGGGAGGCATTCTCTTAAACCCTAACTCATGTTTAGTTTCCCTAATTTTTCTTAAAGTGCATTTAGAGGGATACCAGGTGAGGGAGGCTCCAGAGAGTCGGGAGGCTAGTGGGGATTTGAGATGGAAGAGATCTCGCTGTGGTGCCTCCGGGAGGTGAGGGAAGGCTGGAGGCAGACGTGAACTTGGCCGCTCTGCTCTCTGTTCCAGGTGTAGGTACAGCGGCTCTCGACTGTAGGCTGCTAAGAATTCAGCTCCTCTGCCCCTCCAGCTAGCTCAGGGCTTAGGGAATCTAGCTGGACTGAACCGGGGGAAGGGAAGATACGGGAAAACCAGGGAAGGGGAGCAGTTATTAGTCACTTACTTATTCTCAAATGTGTTTAATCAGTCCATTCGTGTTCGTCCTTTGTAACTCCGTAACTTAACATGAGCTTCATTTTGTCCCTGCATTCTTTGCTTTTCCCACCGAAATCAGGAATATAGGAAGGTTATTAGTCTTTAACCTTGCTGTCTTTATTGTGTTACATACATTTCTTTGTGAAATACCCTGCTTTTACATTTGGAATTATAATACAAAGGAATAATGTAGTTTATATCTGCACAGTACTTGATTGTGTAAAATGTTCTTTTACACACAGGACCTGTGTGATTCTGAGTGTGATCCTGTGGAGCAGGTTGAGTTTTAAAAGGTATTATACCCATTTTACAGATAGGAAAATGAGAGAGCAAGAGTTTAGTGTCTTGAACAAGGTTACATGGCCAGTAAGTGGCAGGCCTGAGATTCAAGCCCAAGTCTCTTTCTGCCTAAGCCATTGTAGACCCTCTTCTTACGGAGACTTGGTCCAGCAGGACAGGAAGATGAAGAGGCCAGTTACCCTGGTGAAATCTTTAATCCTCTGCAGATTTTTAGATTAATAGACTTTTGATTCTTATTATTCAGGGTAGTTATGTTCTGTAAAGTTGGCTTGGACGCTGAATCAGCAAATACCAAACTGTTGCTTCAGAGGAAATAGGGGGATGGAAAGCACAGTTCTATTTGGTGACCCATAAAAAGTAAACCAGAAAGTTTTTTGTTGTTGTTGTTGTTTGTTGTTGTTGTTGTTGTTTGTTTTGCAAAATATAAGATTACTTTGTTTTCATTGAAGGACATCCTATGGTTCATCCAGCCTAGTATCTCTGACACTGAAGGACAAGACCCAAAGACAGTAGGAAGAATTATGCTGTTGTCACTTTCACTCCTTCCCATTTAGGGAGGCAGGGTGATCTGCCCTGTAATGGAAGAACTCTTTCTTCATCTCTTCTCCCAGGCACCAACTTAAGCTTCTCAGTCATTCACTCTTTCCTTCATGCATTCATTCACTCGACGGGTTTTTTGTTTTGTTGTGTTTTGTTTGTTTTTGAGCACCTACTATGTGTCCTGGCCATGATGTAAAGTGCTGGATATACAAAGGTGAGTAAGTAAGATGGTCAAAGAACAGTAAAGAAAACAAGGTAGACAATTTTTGCAATTGCAGTTGCAATACAGTGTGGCTTATTCAGCTGTAGAAGCATGAAGTCTGATGGGATGCCGCAGGAGAGGTATCACTGGGTCTTAAGGCTTCCTGGAACAGGCAGGGCTATGTACAGCATGAGCCCTGAAGGGCAGCTCAGTGAAGAAGGGAGGTTGGACCATCACGAGTGGTGACAGTAGCCTATGCAGAGCGTGGAGGGAGGACAGTACTGTGTGACAGTGGGTCTGACCAGATAGCCAGGTGGAAAAGGTGGTGGGGCTCAGGGTAAAGCATGCTACAAGCTGTATTCCAAAGTGGTAGGTAGTGAGTCACTGAAGTCTTTTAAATAAACAAATGCCTTGATTGGTCAAAGCTGCATTTTACAGAAAGCACTTTGATTCACAGGATGCCTGGGTGGCTCAGCTGGTTAAGCTGCTGCCTTCTGCTCGGGTCATGATCCCAGAGTCCTGGGATCGAGTCCCACATCGAACTCCTTGCTCAGCGGGGAGCCTGCTTCTGCCTCTGCCTGCTACTCTGCCTGTTTGTGCACTCTGTCTCTCTCTGACAAATAAATAAAATCTTTAAAAAAAAAAAAAAGAAAGCACTTTGATTCTATAATCAGTTGTTAGAGCAAGGACGTGCTTCTTTCCCTTCTGGTTGAACCGTAGCCTCCCTTTATATTTATATTTGAGAAGAAGAGAAACAGGTTACAGCATGAGCACTTTGAGCCTTCTACTAGAGAGCTGCTTCTCCCTCTGAATTGAGAACTTCTCCCAGCCCTCCCCATTCCCTCTCCTGCAAGGCCCACAGTGGGACACTGTCATGGAGTTATGCAGTATTGGTGTGATTCACAAGGCTTTCAGTGTTGTTCTCTTGACAACACGGGTTTTTATTTCCTGCCATGCTATTCAGTGGAGCTGTTCTTCCTGAGCATAAATCCTAAGCTTTGACCCTTTTACTACGGCACCTCCTAATTATGCTGATAAATAATAACCATTACTGTGATTTATTGATCACTTTGTGCCCATTAAATTATCTCTAACCTCATAGCAGCCCTGCAGGGGGAATATTATTTTCCCCATTTTGATTGTTTTTAATCTATATCAAAATCTTCTGCCACTTTTCACGTCCACAGACTCCTTGTGATGGAGGAAGGATCCAAGCTTGTTTTCAGTTTACTGAGGGAGAAATGGAGGTTAATCGATTTCCTTGACTTAAGATTTTTCTATGTAACAAGTGATTCTATTGATTGTGTGATATATAAGCAGGGAAAATATCCATGCTTTAAGCCGAATTCTGACATGAAAATGGCTTTATGATACATTAGCATATAGCAAAGGCTAAACAATCTACCCAGGTCATATGTAATTATTTTTCCACTATACCCCCTTTCAGATTTACCTTTTGAACTAAAGAATAAGCTAAAAACATGCAGACATTGGCTCAAATCACAAGGCATTGTCTTCGAGAGCTCAGTCTAGCTTAGTGTTGTTGACAGAGAGTGGGCATGGTGAGGTCTTCTGTTCACTCATACCGAGAATGAGGAGCTGTTTACTTGACCTGGATCCTTCGTAGGACCTGAATTGCTGGTGACAGGAGGTTGTGAAGCCTGCTTCACACCTCTTTGAGAAGTTAGGATGAAGGAAGACCTGAGGGGTCCCAAGGCCAGTCTACTCATTTTTCAGACAAGGAATCTGAGGTGGAGAAGTCACTTTTTTTCCAAGCGCATGTGATAAGAGTAGTGGTGGAGCTAGGAGGTCTTCTTGACTCCGGAACATGTACCTCACCTCTGGGAAGCTCCTAGCAGAGTCCGGGGAGGAACAGCGTTAGCACACATCAAGTCTCAGTGTTTGCATAGGCATGTAAGAGTTTATCATTACAGCTGTCAGTGTTCAGTGAGGTCTGCTCAGTGTCGGAATACATAGGTATTTGCTAGGGGACATAATGGAATAGCTCAGTATAGCTGGTCTAATTGTTGAACACTGGGGTCATCACAAGGGTTACTAACTCCTCAAAACACAGCCTAGAGATTCCCTTCACTGAATTGTGTTACAGATTTTTATGCTACTTAATAAACTCATTTTTAGTGAGTATATAAAACTTGCTGTAGTTCTTGAAATACGCTTAGTATTATAATTGGAAGCTATTTCTGTAGGTCCATGTTAGAATTATTTCCCCTCAATTTCTGGCACATTACAGATTTTTCTGATTTTATTGACATATTGTCTAAACATACTCAAGTTCATGTAGAGACTTGAACTTGGTATTGGCTGGTATTCCTATGAGAATAAAAATTCTGTTAAAAAAAAAAAAAAGAAGTATTCCAAGCAATGATAAAATCTGCCTTAAGAAGCAAGGATAACACTGAAGGAATAATTCAAATAATGAAGTTGTTCTATTAAGTAACTGCTGTCTCTCCTGTGTAGTTTGACAGGTTCCCATCAAGAACATAGAACAGTGGCTTGATACATCCCAGATACAGAAAAGGGTTACTCTGTTACTCATTTCTAGGGGATAAGACTTTTCTTAATATAATTCTAGAAATGGCTCAATAAAATTACTCCAGAGGTCAACCAGATTCATGGTATAATCATGTATTTAATTGTAAGATTTTTTATATTCTTCATGAGTTGTAAAAATTCAAATGTAAAAGACATCAGAGCAGTTGGATCTGGGTAGATCTAAAATTCCTTTCAAGAGCAGTATCTTTTGCCCTGTATTTTTTTGTTTTTTGTTTTTTGTTTTTTGAGTGAAAAAGAAAAGAGGCTGAGAGATAAAATTCCCACAGGTGTGATTTTGTATTTCTGCTTTGGTATCTTACCTTTTCTTTAGTTTTCTCCACCATAGTTATGATCTAACTTGTTGGCTCAGAATTTGGAATCCAGAACATTTTTCTGATATTCTCCTCAAATACAGTCCTTTCTTGCTGAGTCTGAACTTTCCCTGTAATATCTCTTATTTCCTAAGAAGCACTAAGATCAGCATAACCTTAAAACAGAGTATCTGACTTTGGGTGGAGATTTTTTCCTTTTTCTTTCTTTTTTTTCTTCTTGGGGGTTGGTGGTGCAGAGGGAGAAAGAGGACATTAAGCGGGCTCCATGCTGGGCATGGAGCCCAACACAGGGCTCAGTCTCACAACCTTGAGATCATGACCTGAGCCGAAATCAGGAGTCAGATGCTGAGCTGACTGAGACACCCAGGGTCCCCAAGATTTTTTTTCTATATCTGTCTGAAGCCCTCTATAGCACAATGCTAGAGCAATGAAGGGAATACCTTTTAAGTCATCTTGCCATATATACATAGAATTATTAACATAAAAGGTGTGAAAATTGGCTGTTTCACTTAGGCAGAGAAGAGTGCTCATTATGTAGCATCTAGGTATATAAGAGAGAGAGAAGGAACTCTCTGTTACCCCTTGGGGTTGACTCTGCTTCCATGAAGAGGAGAGAAGCCCTCAGTTCCGGGTGTCCCGTCTGAGGGGAGGAGGTGTTGCTCTGCAGTGTTTCCTTCATTTCTTAGATACTGAAGTTTATGTGAGTTCTCTGTGTCCACACAACAGATCCTCAAACAATTATCTTCACTCTTCACAAAACAGTTAACACTTTTTCCTTCCTTGGCACTCTTAGACATCATACTCTGATTCTGTGGTTTGTGATATCCACCCAGATCCAACCCTCTATTCCCAGAAGAGTCTTCGGTAATATTTCGAAGAGCAGTGAACTTGAAGTCTGATGACCCAGATTCAAGTCCAGAAGCCACAATTTAACCGGGTTAGATCACTCTAGACTTAACCTTTCTGTGCCATTTTTTTCTCTACTTACAAAATACTGATAATAACTGTTGCCCGATTTTTTAAATAGAATTGTTTTGAGCATGAAATAAGAATGTAAAAATCCTTTGTTAAGCTCTATGGAAAGACACATTTTTGTTCTTTTTTAGTATTTGTAAAATATTTAAAAGGTTCATCAGATTCTCCTACACTTACACTCTTTTGGGACACATCAGTAGAGTCATCAGAGAGGCAGACAGTAAAATAAACAGACAGGAAGTCAGCAGCTGTAAAGCTGCTTTAGGTTCTCATGATACCCAGGGACCCTCTTTGTTCTTTCGGTTCCTCTGCATCTCACTACTTGGAGTGTGGTCCCTAGATCAGAAGCAACATATCACCTGGGAGCATGAAGAAATGCAGACTCTCAGATCCTGCTTCAGACTCGCTGGTTCCAAAACCTTCATTTTAACAAGCCTTCCTGGTGCTTCATATTCATATTTCAATTTGAGAAGCACAGTACACTCTTCACTTGACACTGGAGCATGCTAGATTATTCTACACTGTAAATAGTGAACATTCTTCATTTTGATTATTAGGCTTGAAGAAAATATTGTTAGCTTATGAAACTGCTTGTTCCATAGAGTTTTTTTAAGGTGATGCTAACAAGTAGCTCTTTATGTATTTCTAAAAGATGATTTAACAAATTATTAAGTAACAGAGAAAGTGATGTACTTGGACGTGGTGAACATGATGAAGTTGTCTCTTGAGTGACTGACATTTGGGTAACGTTAGTGGGGCAGCTGGATGGGATTCAGGGTAGGGTCAGCATAGCTTGAAGGACCTCTGTGGTGCCATTAGCCCTAGCCACGGCTATGCGTAGAAGGCATAGCTCTCATCTTTGCCGGGCACTCTTGGTCAGACTCGGGGTGTCCAGGATCATGTTCCACTAACCAGATGAGAATACAGACTGAGCTCAAGCCCCTTTATCTCTTTCTCACAACATTCTTTGGGGGAAGTGTTCAAGCACCAAAGTATCCTTTATTTCTTTATTTCCCACTTAGAGGAGCTGTAGAGATAGAAGGTTCTTCAGTCTGTTCTTTTTGCCAGGCTTTAGCTAAGTGTCAGATCTGTGGACAGTTCATCCAAGGAAGTGCTCATTCCCCATAACTGTTTCTCTTGAGACACAATTATAGAGTCAGTTCTGTTCCTTATGAGGTCAGCCTCATAAGATGTTGCCTACATTTTTTTTCTCTTTCATTTCTTCAGGAACCTATAAAATTATGTATGTAATATAACTAAGTTCTTGAGCCATTAGAACAGAGGGGGACACGCTTCACTGGACCTGCTCCAGCTTCCCACGTGTGCTGCCACAGTAAACTCCCGCGGTCTTCTTCAGTTCAGATCCCCATCCTTTTCTCAGCCCATTTGCACCCCTTCTTGACACGATACTCTGATTCTGTCGTCTGTGATGATGCACCCGCAGCCGACACCTTAGCCCAGTTACAGTTGAGTTGGGAAGGATTTCTGTGCAAATGAAACCATCTAGCCTTGTGATCAGGGTTACTGCTCCTTATGAAAAACCTTCCAGAAAGAAGAGCCTGACATCCCATTTATATCTTCCGCACATACACACAAAGTGAAGGAGTAAAAGGTACTGATAGTTAAAACAACAACAACAGCAACAACCTTTTCTGAGATTGTAAGTTGAAAAAAGAGAGGAATCTGTACTTTTGTAAAGAATGGTATCTATGAAAAGTCTTTAGTTGTCTGCATACAAAGCTAAGAGAGTTAATTTCATTTTTGAAGTATTACTCAGACTTCTCCTTGTCGTCCTATGGACAGTTTCCACATCTGGGCTACTTTTGTTTTAATAGGGATATATGCTAAAATAATTTCCTTCCTACAGTTGTTGAATGCTACCTGTTTTCTAATTTCTTTCATTTAAAGCATTGTCATAAAACAAAATTTGGAGATGAGCAGCCAAATTAGGAAAAAACTTTGCATATACACGTGACAAAGACCTATCCTTACTTATATGCATAGAGTTCTTCAAATGACTAAAAAGTTGAATAACCCAGTAGAAAAAGAGAAAAAGATATGAATCTGAATAAAACAATTGAAAATAGCCAGTAAACATGAGAAGATATTCATGCCATATAACATGAAACATAAATCAAAACAAGTCATTTTCCACCTGTCAGGTTGACTGAACTTAAAACGTTTGAAAAGTCCCAGGGTTAAAAGATGGGAGAAAGAATACTATGTTGTCGTTAGAATTATAAATTGTGTAAATTTTTTGAAGGATGATTTGGCAGTATTTATCAAAATGTGAAATGCACTTACACTTTGATTATGAAATTCCACAGATACGCAAAAATAATGTGAAATGATCATGTCTAAAGCGCTATTTATAATTGCCTAAATGGAAGACAAGCTCTCTGTCCCTCAGGATAGTTCATAGTAGTTACAAATATTTGTTAAGCCAGTGAACTAGCATCCAGCAGCTTAAAAAATAAGTAAGGTATATATGAAAAAAAAAGCAAGAAAAAATACAGAAGACTGAATAATATGACTACATTTACATTTTTTTTAATAGCTGGGGAGAAATAAAAGAATGCAGCATACCCTTGTGTGTGGAAAAAGAAAGTTCTTTGAAAAGATGCACAGTAACAGATAGCTGTGAATTCTGGGAAGAGGTCCAGGAGAGAGAGAGACCTTTAGTTATTTTATAATGCCTAGATTTGAATTTAATTAAAACAGTTCTGTGTGATAAAGAGGACTGACTTCATTGTGTTGAGAGACAGTGATAAACAATCAAATCCTTTCTCTTCCCCCAACCCACACAGTCCTCCTGCCCCTACTTCATCCTCATCCTTAAGAATAATGTTCTTCAGGAGAATTAGCTAGGGTCTTCACTTTTCCTGGGGGATAGCTTTTGAGATAGAAAACAGATATGTGTGAAGTGGCCAGTTGGCAGTTGAGGGAAAAGCAAAGACTTTGTCCAGTACTGGCATTGTAGGGCCATATGCTAAGAACAAACCATTCTTTGGTTATGTCAATTAGCCATTTAAAATAATTCAAATAAAACATGATATAAATATTACCATATCATATATAGGAATATTATTCGGCCATCAAAAAGAATGAAATCTTGCCATTTGCAGCAATGCAGATGGAGCTAGGAAGTATTATGCTAAGCAAAATACATCAGTCAGAGAAAGATACCATATGATCTCACTCATATGTGGAATTTAAGAAAGAAAACATGAACATATGGGAAGGGGGAAAAGAAAAAAACAAGACAGGGAAATAAGCTATAAGTGACTCTTAATGACGGAGAACAAACTCAGGGCTGATGGACGGGGTGGTGGGGGGATGGGCTAGCTGGGTGGTGGGGATTAAAGAGGAACTTGTGATCAGCACCAGGTGTTGTGAATAAGTGATGGATCACTGAATTCTACTCGAGAAACCAATATTGCGCTATATGTTAACTAACAAAGTCTAAATAAATAAAAAAATAATAGTGCTATTGACACAATCTATCACACATTGTTGATGGCTGTACAAGTTGATACAATACCTAGGGACGTCAGGTCAAAAATATTTATTACTATTCAGTATGAACGTATGCTTTCATTCAGCAATTCCACCTCAAGGAATAGATAAAATATATATATGCACAGGTATCTAAAAATGAAATATTTCATTGCAACATTGTATTAGCAAAAGACTGGAAACAACCTATTCATTAATGATAGGCTGTTTCAATAAATAATGCATGTATAAAAAAATTAAAAAATAAAATCAGGTAAACATAATGGTATTTTCCGAAAGAAAATTTTGGTTTGAATTTCCTGGGTAATTATTCCAATTGCCTATTCCTCTTATAGAGAAGATAAGATTATTAAGTAGTCCTTATTTTCATGGCTAATTTGAGTGGAAACTTTGGGGTTTTTGATGGAATCTTTTTTAAAGAGGACTTTTGCCTTCTTGAAAGAGTCCCAGATATGTCTCTGTTCCCCCAGTGGCCAGAAAGCATGTTTTGTCACCTGGATTCAGCTATAAAAAAGATCTTACTGTACGACTCACCTTTTCTAGTTCCCTACCATGTAAAATTTACCCAGCAGCATTTACTTCATATTTTTTTAATACTTCAGAAAGTTATTTAAAATGTTGAGATACATTGAAGTATCATTTTAGTCCTTAATGTAAAACTTAGTATTTATGTTTTTCCAGTTCCCATCTCCCCTCCTCCCATCACCTGTCCCCTGCCCCCACCTCCCTGCAAGACTGCTTCTCGTGTCATAAACTTGTCCTTCATTTCACCTTTGAGGGCCCCTCATCAGTACTCTGGGTGTTCAGGAGCCCTATCTGGAGACACCCTGTGCCAAGTGATAAGCTCTTCTACCAGCTTTCCTACGCGGTTCAGTAGGATGTTTTCTTAACTTTACTTCTGGTTTTTCCATCACCCCCAAATTCTCCCTCTACATTTTTTTGTTCTCATCCAAATTCTCTGGTAGTGACCGTGGGCATTTCTTTCAGATGGAGATTATTTTACCTTTACCAGACACGAACCCATTGGCGTGTGTGGACAGATCATCCCGGTGAGTGAATCTCCTCACGCCTCCTATTTGTTTTCATTTGAACCAGTTCTCTTAAAGATACATAAAACCTGGACCTCGGTGAGGTATGCTTTCCATTAAGGGGGGGTGGGGGTGGAGAGTGGGGGACAAACTGAGATCATGTTGTTGACGTATCTTTAACAGCCTCCCCGCAAATGCTTATTTGAACAGGTTAATAGGGTTTCGTCTCCGTTACCAGGAGTTGAGTTCTCAAGCCATGGAATTCTCATGATTAAAATAAGCAAAGCAAAGCCCAGTGTATTAATAACCTGCCCTTGGTTATGGATGTCCGTTCTGCTTATGGAAAATTAATGCTTTGTTATATTTGCTTGTTTATTTTTTAGAACTGTGACTCACCATCTTTCCAGGCATATTGTTTTATATGGTTTTTTAATCCCATTCTTTCCCACTGTTTCTTTTCACAAGAATCTAGATAGAAGACTCTACAGAAGACACAGCAGTACAATTAACGTCACGGTCATAATTGAAACCATGCCGGGCTGTTGTATGTCTTGTAAAGGGAAATAGATGTAGTGCTTAGTGTTTGGATTGGAACATTAAACATTGTCTTTTTTTTCCCCTCTCTCTCTCATACACAGCCTTGGCACTGTATAAAACATCATCGAATCTTCCAACAGTACTAGCTAATCATTCTGGCAGGGATTTCGGGGGAGGCTCAAATTCAACTCTTAAACAGTAGAGACAAGAAGTGTTCTCTTTCCAAAATATAGGAGGAAGTCATCTTTGGCTTTGGGGGCGGGAGGGTGGATACAAAGATTTTTGAGAGGTATTAGTATTTTTTTAAGTGATCAACAAGCTGCAGGTTTCTGTGAAACTTACTAGAGAATGAGACAGAAAATGAGAGGTTGGGTTAAGTTCTGCTGCTCCTAACCCACCTAGGAAAATCTGCCATGGATCAGGCCCCGGGTGAGGTCTGTCCCCTTCACTGCGGGAACTCAACCCTCCTCTTCTTGCCCTTCCCCGGAGGCAAGCTTGGAGCTCCAGCTTTCACCGACAGGACAAGAGCCACTTGTCAGCCAGCTCCGGCTCAATTACCGCACTCCAAGATTTATATACTGTAGATGGAATTAAAACATCACTGTGGACTCCCAAGTTTATAAACAACTAAGGGGAAAAGAAATTGGGTGTTTGGTGAAGGCAAGACACTTGTATATTTTTGCAAGCTTGCCAGGGCCAGTAAGAATCTTTCACGGGTGGCCGCTGAGATGCTTCAGGCAGAAACACATTGGGTCAAGGGCTGGAGCCAGGGGACCCGGATTTCTGCTTTCTTTCTTAATGAAATTATCAATGACACCTGATGGTACTCAGGTTCATCCCTGTGCTTATGTGACAATACGAGCCCAACATCCTTTTCAGAATCAGTTGAAACCATCTTAGGCCTTGAATTCAGATACTCCCCAATATTTCTTAGCATCCCATGTGTTTATTTTGCAATGGAAAGGAGACAAGTGAACAGTTTTGCATATCATCAGTCGAAGCGGTTTCTTTGTCGTCCTCTTGTGCTTTGTGACCGTCTGTGCATATGAAGGAAAGGGATTTCCTCCCAGTACACATGGATTTAACATCCAGAGTTTTCTCCAGCTTGTCCACACTGAAGAGTTCTCTCCAGCCTGTCTGCAGTTCCTGGTGTAAAAACACAAATGCAAGAACAAGTTTTCGTGCCCAAGAACTTCCTGGAACAAAAGTCTAGTTTTAAAAACAAAGAAAATGACAACAATGAAAAACCCAACCAAAACAAAGCAAAAAACAGAGACTCCCTTTCACCCGGAGATTTCTTTTGGTGGGTCACTGGGATACAGTAATTTGCTGAACCGAGAAAAAAGGCGAGATTTTCAAGGCCAGTCCCATTCTCTTCTTCATGAAGGAATTAAAATCTCCAAACATCTATGCTCTGTGGTGGGACAAGATTTATGTTGAGGAGTCATCTGAGGAATCCGAGCAGTCCCAGCTTGAAAACAAAGTGGTAGAGGAATATTTTTTCATTTATCAACCTTGAGTTTTTTCCTTTCAGTGGAACTTCCCCCTGCTGATGTTTGCTTGGAAAATTGCTCCGGCTCTTTGCTGTGGCAATACAGTAGTTATTAAGCCTGCAGAACAAACGCCGCTCAGCGCGCTCTACATGGGAGCCCTCATCAAGGAGGTAAGGGAAACCGCCTTTAGGAGTGACTCCCACTCCCCTTGTGGCTGGGGCCTACTGGGGCATATCCGATTTAATGTGCTTCATCAGCTTTCACAAGCCACATTTCCTCCAATTCTGTTTTGTTAGGCTGGCTTTCCGCCGGGAGTCATCAATATTTT